>NW_026606075.1:15892500-16492500 GCF_029834395.1 Sorex fumeus | reverse complement strand
GACCAGTCCCAAGCCTTACCCGAGGTTTCTGGGATTCTTATCTCGCTCGCAGAAAAGAATTTCAGGAGTAGATGAGCAGTGAAGTAACAGGTTTTATTTGGAGGCTTTTGGAGAGGGAGAGAAAGGGATAAGCAGATAGTAAGAGAGAGAGAGTAACGCGTCCAGAGGGAACGCGGGCTTCTCCGAGGTGGAGAGAGCACCAAGTGGGTTCTCGAGCTGGTTCTTATAGATCCTTCTGACTTGCAATGTTCTGGAATCTCCTTGGGGCTGGGTCGCTGGAGTTAACCGGATTGAAAGGGGGTTCGAGAATCTTCTGACTTGGAATGTCCTGGAATCTCCTTGGGGCTGGGTCCCTGGAGTTAACAGGATTGAAAGGGGGGTTTTCGGAAAGGAGGAATTTCATGGGGAGGAGGCCCATATCTTCAGGGTCTGGGGATGGTCTTATCAAGTCTTTATTCTCTGTGTCCACAGGGTGGGTCGGTCCTAGAATTCTTCTATGAGACTTTGTTTCATTGCAGAGAGCCTTTCCCTATCTACCTGCCTACATCAGTCTCAGGCCATTTCCCCAGTCCAGGGAGGTCGATGATGATGGTCAGGGGAAGGAAGGAAACGAGGGCCAACCTGGTTGGTCTTAGATGCAATTTATTACATGGAAGAAATGTATGTCATGGAGACCCCAGAATCTCTCAAGCACGTGCTCCCCCAGATAGCCCCGAAAATCTCCTTATATAGATCATGGTACCTCTAATGTGAGCAATATAGTGATGTCATCAAAAGAAGTTACTGAAAGAACATTGAGGCAGCAAAACATACATTGCTTCTTTACATCCACAGGCCAGTAATCTTGGCCTCACTTTTTACAAGCTATAAGCACTTGGATTTGCATACCAAACCCAGTTTGCTAGAGCTTGGAATCTACATCTCAAAGATTAGCCTGCCTAGAGCCAGGCATCTGCATCCCAAAGGTCTGGCCTGCTAGCACCTGAGATCTGCATATCTAAGACCAGCTAGGTTTCTGTGAGATAAAGGAAGCTGCCTCTTAGAATATACTGAAATTATTTACTGAAGGCAGATGAAAGGGAGAAATGTTCAGTATCATCCAAGCTAGTGAGGACACAGGGGAAAACTGCTTCTAGGACAGATTCTCATTTAGCAGATCAACCCACACTAGAACAGAATTCCCTGGGTGTGTTTCTCCTCTCCTTGTCCAACCAACATATAAGCATACATAATAAAATCATTTTGTATGG
This sequence comes from Sorex fumeus, assembly GCF_029834395.1. NCBI lineage: Eukaryota > Metazoa > Chordata > Mammalia > Eulipotyphla > Soricidae > Sorex > Sorex fumeus. Next base: position 16,491,250 of record NW_026606075.1, on the reverse strand, counting down.
ACACAATAAGAAATACTTTAAGTTCATAGAATTGCTATCCAAGGACCATCTCAATCTCGGATTGCAGTGCTCAGGCCAGATATCTTTCCTATTCTTAGCAGCAGGGTCTTAGTCTCTTTACTTTTGGATCATGACAGCATTTGCCTATAAAAAACTCTTAACCTATAGTTAAGAATTGTGGCACCTTGGCCTGGCCCATCGCGATGCCAGGGTAGCACATAACTTACTGGCTTGCCCTGGTTCCATCCAGTCCCTTGTCGGGACCCTGCCCTTTGGGTGCAAGGAAGTGAGGGCAACTGAGGCTTAGGTTGAGAAAGCAGATGCCCTGGAGTGAATAATATTCAAGGCCAATTAAATCCTAAATTACAAAGCATAATATTAATTGTCTTCCTGTATCTATACAAAAAGGACATTGCATTAAAGTAAACTGCTCAGAAGATATAAGGAGAGGAGAAAGGGAATATTAACTTGCAGTACAAGTTCAGTGTTCTAGAAGGATGAGACCTTACAAATTGGTTGGGGAAGAGAGCATAGAAGTGGTTACAGACAAAGGAATGGGAGTGATGGGAGCACTGTGATGGGTGCAACCTGCTAAACCTAAGCTCCTTGTACTCCAACAATTGTTACTGTTTTTGGCATATCGAGTATGCCACGGGTAGCTTTCCAGGCTCTGCCATGTGGGCGGGATACTCTCTGTAGGTTGCCAGGCTCTCTGAGAGGGATGAAGGCTTTTGGGACAGCCTCTAGCCACCTTTTACAGGAGTTCTCAGTCAAGCATATATGCGAGCAAGATACTCTTGGTAGATTGCCAGGTTCTCTGAGAGTGAGAACTAGACAATAAGAGGTCTGGGAGCTTGGTTTTATAGTCTCTGGATCTTGGCCGTTGATGGGGTTACACAGCAGTTGGTAGGTGTAACTGTCTGGCTACTGGAATAAGGTGGATCTGGGTGGAGGAGGCCCAATCCGGTTCTGAGCAAACTTAGATATTTTATTTTTTATTTAAATATTAGATCATTTGATCACTTGACATCCCCTTACTCATCGATTTGCTCAAGCGGGCTACAGTAATATCTCCATTCGTCCCTATCATGTGCTAGTGTAGTCCAATGGCGTATGCTCGTTCTAGGAAAACAAAGAGTGTCAAACCGATCGTTCAGGGTCCTGATAAAAAAGTCTGACCATCACATAGGTGGGCGGCCATGTGGTCTTCTGACGTCCCATGAAATCCAGTCAGTAACAGCTCTAGTGCAACGGTCTTCTCCAAATCTCATTACGTGTCCAGCCCATCTGATTTTTGATGCTTTGGCAAATGAGACAGCATCCCTTATTCTTGACTGTCAACAGAGGTCTGAACTCCAGATTCTTTCTTTCATTTGAGTGAAACTTGATACTACAAAGGTAGCCCTTTCCATTCTTCTTTGGGAAACCCAAATAGCATTCTCATCCTGTTTTCCTAGGGCCCAGGTCTCTGAGGCATATGTTAATGCAGAAATAACAGTGGAATCAAAGAGATGAACCTGGAGCTGGAGGTTCTTCGTCCTCTTAGCTATTTCATCGCCACTCTTGAAGATGGTCCAAGCCGCTCTCTTCTTCCTGCACAACTCAGGTGCCAGGACATTCATCATGTTGACTTCTCGACCTAGGTACACATAACTGGTGCATTCAGAGATAGTCGTTCCATTGAGAGTGAATGGAATGTCAGGAACAAGCCTGTTTTTCATGAACATTGTCTTCATGAGATTCAGTTGGAGTTCGACCTTTCCACACTCACGGTCGAAGTCGGCCAGCATTTGTGCTGCGTGGCTAATGTTTGGTGTTATGAGAATGATATCATCAGCAAAGCAGAGGTGGTGTAGTTGCTGACCATCTATCTTCACTTCTATTCCTTCCCATTCTCGTCGTCGCATGATGTTCTCAAGGGTAGCACTGAAGAGTGTCAGGGAAATGGTATCACCCTGTTAAAACCCTCTCTTGACATCAATGATCACCTCCCTGTAGAATGGTGAGATCCTGGTAGTGAATCTGCAATACAGCTTACAGAGGATCCTGATGCATTGAGTTTGAATGCCTTGTTTCCCTAGGGCTTCAATGACCACTTCAGTCACAACAGAATCAAAGGCCTTCTTTAAATCAATGAATTTTAGACAGAGCAGCATCTTGAACTCCTGAGAAACCTCAATGAGCTTGTTTATTGTATGGATATTGTCGATAGTGTTGAATCCTCTGCACAACCGAACTTGATCGCATGGTTGTCCTTCATCTAGTGTTCTGCCAATCCTATTCAGGATGACTCGAGTGAACAGTTTGTAGATGATAGACAATAGGCAGATTGGGTGATAGTTGCCAATGCCATGGATGTCTCCCTTCTTGTACAGTGGCTCAGTCCTGCTGGTTTTCCATTGTTACGGAAACTTGCATTCAGATAGGTAGCATGTGAAGAGCTGAGCCAGTGTATTGATGAGAACTGACGGCAGGTTCTTCATGTGTTCAGGTCCGACCTTGTTTGGGCCAGGTGCTGTTCCTTTCTTTACCAACGAAATGGCGTATCAGATTTTGGAAAGAAGAACGTTGGGAATGACATATCCATCCTGCGGAATTTGGTATGTGGGCAGATGGACGTGGCTATCAAAGAGATCTGAGAAGTCATGGATAATCTTCTCTAGTGCCCTTTTGGAAGATGTAATAGATCCATCAGGACGTCGGAGGGCAGTCATCTTGGTCTTGTAGTTGGAGAAGGACAGGCAGGCATTATGAATGCTTTTCCCGGCTTCTGCCACATCTACCATCACTGCTGCTCTTCTCTTTTTGAGGTCTTCCTTTATCACATCTCTGCACTGCTTTGCAAGCTTGGACATTCTCTTGTGGTTGCGGGAGGCATGCACCACGCCAGTTGGCGAATAAGCTCAAGTGTTTTCGAAGACAGGCATATTTTGTGGCTGTCTCTCTCTTGGTGTTTCTTGCACAATCACAGAAGTGCTGAACCAGTCGATCATATTTCTCGTCAATATTGTCAATGACGGCATCTTCCATGTTGCAGCAATAATGCCAAAGAGCTCCCAGTTGGTGGTGATTCTGGGAGTTCTCTTCTTAAGCTTTGCAGCCCTTTCTCCCCACTCTGTGAAGTAGAATTTTGCACGAAGGAGATGGTAGTCAGATCCCATTTGGAATTTTGGGACAATAGCGACATTGGTCAGGCAAAACCATTGATTGAATATGATATGGTCAATTTAGTTGTAGAACTGTCCACCAGAAGACTCCCATGTCCAACGTTTAGTTTCTGCCTTCTGGATCTGTGAGTTACCATGGATGGTCTTGGTCGACATGATGAACTCAGACAGCCTCTCACCCTGTTCATTCCATTCTAGGCCATGGGTCCTGATGTGAAGCACTTCGGCTGATGTTCTAGGTCCTATCTTGGCATTAAAATCACAGGCAATGATCTTGTAGAAAGTGTGGTCTTCTTTATAGAACTTCTCCAGCTCCATGTAGAACTTCTTAATTTCTCCCTCATCATAGTTGGATGTTGGTGCGTAGACAACAAAGATAGAAACTGCCAGCTGTGAGCCACATCTATTCAAGTGTAATCTTCTGATTCGGTTTATCCAGCTTTCAAAAAATCTATATGCCAAAACCAGTAAATACTAAATATTTAAATATTAATTTAATATTAATATTTGATCCTAAATATTAAATGCTGGTAATTGAATAACAGCTATATAATAACACCAAAGTCAATGATTACCTATACAGTCATAAAATGTTTTAATCTGAAATACTAAACTCAGAAGAAGAAACATTACCCTTGGCTACAACTTGGATAGAAGTAGAAGATATGTTTTGAAGACAAATGTCTGATGATCTTATGTAGTTCAGAAAGAAATAAAAGGAGTGGGGTTACAGTGATGCTGCAGTGGATAGGATATTTGCCTTGAATTTAGTGACCCTGAGATAGATTCCCAGCACCTATGGTCCTCTTAATCCACTAATAGTGAGCTCTGAGCACAAAGCCAGGAGTAATCCCTGAGAACCACCAGAGACGACCTCCAGTATCACATCATCTCCCCAAAAAGAAATGAAGACTTCATTGTCTACTTAAAAATTCTTAAAATTTAAAAACAGTGCTGAGATTATTAAGAGGGGGATGGGGCAACAAAGGGAAGAAAGTGGAGTAAAAGTAACATAATAACAACAGTATGGGCTTTGGCACTTTGGTGGTAGCAGAGGTGCAGTAACTTTGTGCATGAAAGACATTGAGATCAACACTACTGTAAGCATGTTATTACTCAATATCAGCAAAGGATTAAAAGTCAATAAATAATAAAACACTCTAATGAGGAAAATATCAAATTGCTTTCAATAAGGTAAAATAACTGAAGTGCATTTTTTTGACTTATTTGATGTACAAATAGTTACCTTGTTTCAAATATCTCAATCAGATATTCTCTTCTCAAAGTTTCTAAGGAAATGCTACACTATGAATACAGTGGAAAACTGTTCCTCTTAGATTACAGGCACAAGGAAAAATCAAATTTTCTTCTCAAATATATTTATTCATTCACTGTTCAATATTTAGTTTATGTTTATTATTTATTAAAAAATAACTAATTATAATTCACAAAATTGACAGAACTTGCCCTTATAGAGCTTAAATTCACGTGCACATTAATCAAAACACTCAATTCTGTAAAATATATTCTGTTTTGCCATTATGCACATCATCAATATTATTTATTTATTTATTTATTTATTTTCTCTTTGGGTCACTCCTGCAATGCTCAGGTGTTATTCCTGACTTTGCACTCAGGAATCACTCCTGGTGGTGCTCAGGGGACCATATGGGATGCTGTAAATTTAATCTGGGTCGGTCGTGTACAAGGCAAATGCCCTACCCATTGTGCTATCGCTCCAGACCACATCACTGTTATTTTATAAATCATATTTTAAAACTAATTTTAGTTGGGCTTAGTTAATATAAACTGAAAAGAAGTGATAGTTGTATATGATTAGTTATTTTGAGTAATCCTAGAATAAAATAGAAATACCTTACTAGAGTCTAAGGGTCTAAGAAAGCAGTAATGTGCCACTCTTTGTTTCTGGATTTTTTTTTTGTGATCAATTTGTAGTTTCAGAGGACAACATTTCTAGTTTTTTAGGAAATGAACACTAGGTATTGGGAGTGACAAGGCATCTTCTGACAAATTAAATGTAAAAATTAGTTATTCGTATTGCATCTTTAGTCTTCTGAAATGTTATTCAGATTGCTTTGCATTTCCAAGAATAACTGGAGAAAATTTCCTTCTGAGAAAAACATTAATTGTTGAGGTACTTTCAAATTATATCTGTATGACACTATCTGATGCTGATGATGTGGATAAAACATTTAGGGCATTTATGCTAGATATAACAGATAAATAAAATTAGGAAGTGTAAGGAAGAAATACAATAGAGGCACTGTGTGGATTAAGTGCTTTATAATGAATATCTATATTTCTCTAAGTTCATATAGTCAAAGTTAATATTCAATATGATAGTATTGGGATGTAGCTTCAATAGATGCTTAAGTGGTAGTTACTTAATAAATGAGATTAATGGTCTTATGTAAAAGGAATTTACTGAACTCATTAGAACATTCCAGCCATAGAAAAATATATTCTACATACTGTTGTGCATAATGTTATATACAAATATACAAAATTAGATCTAGAAAACAGGTCTCACCCTGTTGTCATAACTTTGAATTTTCTAACTTCCAGAAGTGTGAGAAATAATGTTAATAATCCATCAACTTTCTAAGTGTTTTTATAATCAGTGGTCTGAGAGAGAAAATCCTTTAGCAAGTTAATAACTCCTGAACAAGTCACTAACTAAAATATTGCAATATTTTAGGTCCAATTTGCTTCCATTTATTTCTAGCAAGCTTTTTTCAAAGCAGAATGAGGAAGTGTGTGTATGTGTATATATGTGCGTGTGTGTGTGCGTGTGTGCGTGTGTGCGTGTGTGTGTGTGTATCTATGTGTGTGTGTATTTCAATCACAGTTATTTTGTTCTCCTCAGGTCAATTTACTCACTAGTTCCACACAGGTAAATTCTCAATCCTTTTCAGATTTTGAATTTCTCATATATTATATTCCTTTATGCTGTTTTTCTCCATCAAACCATCAACCATACTACTATCACAGATTTGCAATTGAAGTTTACAAGTTTACACATGAAGTATGTAAACTGCCAGACAGTAATAGATTATACTCTTTTGTGCACTAGATTCTACTTTCAAAGCTACATTTGGTAAATGATAATAAAATTGACATTAAATACTTGTGTTTATTGATTTTAAAATGTAGAATCAGCTTCTAGAACTGGAAGACTAAAGGTAATATAAATCTGGACAAAAAATAGCACTGTAGTAGCACTGTCCTCCCGGTGTTCATTGATTTGCTCTAGCGGGCCCCGTAACGTCTCCATTCTGACACTTGTTACTGTGTTAGGCATATAATATGCGTCACTGGGAGCTTGCCAGGCTTTGCAGTGCAAACGAGATACTCTCAGTAGCTTAGCGGGCTCTCCAATGGGTGGAGAAATCGAACCTGGGTTGGCACGGTAGGCAGCATGTAAGGCAAACGTCCTACCCACTCTGATATTGCTCCAGCTGCAGACAAAAATATTTTCAATTAAAATTGGAAATGACTTTGAATATTTATGATTTTGTTCTATGACTAGCATTCAGCAAAACCTATAATCTAGTCTGACTAGATATGAGTGACTGAAGACAACTTTTACACATCATTGATCTGATAAATTTTGATTGAATATAAGGATGGTGCATAGTGATGACTTGATCAAACATTATGTTATGGTTATTTCAGAAATGGTCACAGTGAAGAGGAGTATCATCATCAAGCACAGAATCTAGAAGCCACATTATTTGGCTTTAAATCCATATCTTTATACTCAGTATATTTATGCTGCTAAACAAGGCACTTCATATTTAAAATGGAAAAAAAATTAAATGCCTCTTAGTTGTTTGTATGTGTGTGTATGAGGAATAAATAAATTGATACCTAAAAAACCACAGAAAAGTTACAGACACATAATAAGGTTATAAAAGTGTTTTTATAAAATTTTTAGATTTTGTATTCCTCATAATTATATTCCTCCACGCTGTTTTTATCCACCAAAACATTAACCATACTAATGCCACAGATTTCCATAGGAAGTTTGTAAATTATATTTCTTCAATTCCAGCTCTGCTTCCTGTACAATTTCATGCCACCCTCCCTCATATTTGTTTTTTATATTTGAGCTGCTTTCTTAGTTGGATTTTTTCCAACTATTTTATGTTACTAATAAGTGTAAACTGGTTGAAAAGAATTCTCAACTCTTGATTTCCCTTTTACGTGATTCTTTTCTGATCTTGATTTTTTAGACACTGGACTTAAAATTACACTTAATTGACTAAATGTAGTAATGTATTTCAGGCCCTTAGATCATTTCTGGTTTTCATCTGCTAATAAGTAATTTATACAAAATCATGGAATAAATTGAACTATAATTAAATTTTTATTTGTTAAATTATGTGTATTTATTAGATCTAAAATTGGAAATATTTTTATTACGTTTAGCACAGCGGTAGGGCATTCGCCTTACAAGCGGCCAACAAGGCCGACCCAGGTTCGATTCCTCCGCCCCTCTCGGAGAGCCCGGCAAGCTACCGAGAGTATTCGATATGCCAGACACAGTAACAACAAAGCCTCCAATGGAGATGTTACTGGGCCCGCTCGAGCAAATCGACGATCAACGGGAGGGCCTTTACCTTTACCTTTACGTTGGAAATATAATTAGTTACGGAGTAACTGTGTAATAAAATATCCAATGTAATAAAAATATTTCCAACTTTATATAGCACAGTGGGTAGGGCATTTGCCTTGCACACGGCCGACATAGACTACCCGAGTTCGATTCCTCTACTTCTCTTGAAGAGCCTGGCAAGCTACTGAGAGTATCTCGCCCTCACAGCAAAGCCTAGCAAGCTACCCGTGATGTATTTGACATGCCAAACACAGTAACAAGTCTCACAATGCTATCAGGCCTGCTCGAGCAAATCAATGAACAATGGCAGGACAGTGACAGTGATAGTGACTCCTCAAGAGAAAGAAGATAATTGAGTAATCTGAAGGTACATCATTTAAGATTATACAAACTTTTACTCAAGAACATATTTTATGATTTTTTCTTTGTGGATATGATTCATTTTCTTCTGTAGAGTCATTTTCTTGATTGACTGGAATAATCTCATTTCGCATAATGTTTTTGTAAAAAAAAAACCATAAACATTATTCAAAGAACAACATTTTTCAGATGTAGTTAGGTGCATTGCTACTTACAATCCTGGAAAATGCTCAGTATACCTTACACAGGTGTTTGAATATTTGCTTTAAAATATTGCTCACAACAAAAGAATTTTCCAGCAATATTTCTTTGGCAGTACTGACTAGCGAGCATCACACACTACATCTTATGAAGTGCTTAGTAATCAGATCTTCAAAGACATTCAGCTCTAGTCAACAGAAGGAAGGGTGATTTCAATGACAGTATTCATAATAAACGTTCTCCTGGGAAGCATTTACATAATCATGGGAATGGAAATTATCATTACTTGCCATTTATTATTTTACTATGTCTCCTTGAAGAACAGAATAGATGAATCCATCCATCCATCCTACTTCATAGATTATTTTAATAGAGCTCATCTATATACAACCGACTCTGCAATCTCCATTATAAGAACAATTTGCACTCTGTAAGCAACCTTTTGTTACGTATGTATTAAGTACATTTCAGTAATACCAACACAGAAGGAAATATATTTTCAAAAACACTCTAAGTTTTATGTATCATATATATAGATACTTTATATGTACATATATTTACATGCACTCTGTTATGTCAAAATAAAGTTAGGGAAGAGCCAATTTGAACTCTAAATTTCAATGGCATTTCTCCTTGTTTTATGTATAAATAACATTGCTTGTATATATCCTTAAAATACTTTGAAATATACTTAAATGTTTGTTTTGTAAATATGAAATAAATCCATGTGAAATATAATTACAACAAAAGTTTCTATGATAAATTATTTAATGTTTAGTATGTGTATCATTTGTTTTAATATTTTGGAATGTTTCCTGAATAAGTTTCACTTAATTTCTTCAGCTGTATTTTGGAAGGCATATTTGTTTTATGACTCTAAGTTTGTTTGTTCAAGTTGCCACAAACAAATGAGAAATTTATAAGTGATATTTAAAATCCTGTAGGGCATTTGAAAGAATTAAACACACTGTTCAAAATATTATAAATAAATGTAACTACATAAAGATAGCACGTATGTGAGAAAACACAAAAAGAAAAAGCAAGTTAAAATGGATTGGTGATTCTTCACAATAACTTAACCTTAATATACTTTCAAAACAGAATGCAGGTGTTAAGGCACTTGCTTAGTATATTGCTCAGGAGGAACCCCTGAGCTGGGTGTGACCCAAAAAAGAAAAAAAAAGAAAACCATGACAATAAACTTTCTCAATGTCAATGGTCTAAATGGACCAATTAGGAGACACAGAGTGGCCAAATGATTAAAAAACTGAAAACAACATTCTGCTGCCTACAAGAAACACATCGAACAGTCAGGGCAAACACAAACACAAAGTCAAAGGATGAAAAACAATCCTTCAAGCAAACAACTCCCTCAAAAAAGGCATAGTGGCCAATCTAGTATCCTCCAACATAGATTTCAGGCTGAGAAAGATTAGAAGGCACAGTTGAAGATTTCAACATCGCCTTCCCACCTCTGGATAGATCAGCATGATTAAAAACTCAGCAAGGGAGTACTAACTTTGAAGGAAAAATAGAAGAGGGAGGGCTAATAGATGTATATAGGGATTTCCATTTCTCCCAAAAGGAATGCACATGCTTTCCCAGTGCACAACGAATATTTTCCAATGTGCTGGGTCAAAAACATATCTCAATAGAATCAGGAAGAGATAAATTGTATCAACTATCCTTTCAGACCACAATGGACAGAAGATATGTCCACACAGACGCTAAGTATCAAATTAAACATCTGGAAATTAAACAACTCAATGTTGAACAATAAGTGGGTCAGGGAGGAAATCAAGGAGGAAATCAAAAGATACCTGATAACAAATGAGAATGAAGACACAGCTACCAGAAGCTGTGAGACACAGCAAAAGCAGTGTTAAGGGAAAAAATTATAGTTCTGCAAAGATTTCTCAGGAAGGAAGAAAGTGCCCACATAAATAACTTGACTTCACAGCTCAAGATCTTAGAAAAGGACCAACAAAAGGAACCCAAATCAGGCAAAAGGAAAGAAATAATAAAACCTAGAGCAAAAATTAATGACCTGGAAACCCAAAAAACAATTTGAAATATCAGTGAAACTAAGAGCTGATTCTTTGAGAAAATAAAAAAAAATTGATAAACCACTAGCAAGACTCACAATGAGTGAAAGAGAACCTTAATAAACTGAATCAGAAATGAAAAAGGGGATATCACAACAGAAACCAAAGAAATTCAAAAAATCATCAGAGATGACTTTGAATGTCTGTATGCCATGAAACAAGAGAACCTAGAAGAAATGGATAAATTGCTAGATTTGTATAACCTCCCAAGGCTGAGCCAAGAATATTTGTAATACCTGAATAGACCTATTACTATCAAGGAAATTGAAGCTATAATCAAAAGTCTTCCCTAAAACAAAAGCCAAGTCCTGACGGATCCACTAGCAAATTCTTCCAAACATTTAAAGAGGTCCTATTGCCAATTCTTTACAATCTTTTCCAGGAAAATGAAGAAACAGGAATATTCCAAAACAGTTAATATGAGGAAAATCAATGAACAATGGGAGCACCATGACTGTGACCGTGATATTTCCCTAATACCAAAAACAGAGACAACCACAAAAGAAAAGGAAAGGAAAGGAAAGGAAAGGAAAGGAAAGGAAAGGAAAGGAAAGGAAAGAAGAAAAGAAAAGAGAAAAGAAAAGAAAAGAAAATTACAGGCTGATATCCCTGATTAACTTGGATTCAAAGATCCCCAACAAAATATTGCAAATAGAATCCAAAAACTCTCAAATAGATCATATACCATGACCAAATGGGATTCATCCCAAGGATGAAAGGATGGTTTAACATTTTGAAATCAATCAACATAAATCCATCATATCAATGAAAAAAGACAATAAAAACCATATGCTCCAATCAATAGATGCAGAGAAAGCATTTGATAATATCCAGCACTCATTTATGGTGAAAACTCTCACCAGTATAGTTAAAACCATCTACCACAAGCCTATGACAAGCATTATCCTCAGTGGAGAAAAACTAAGAGCCTTCCCTCTAAGATCAGGGTCAAGACAAAGATGCCCACTCTTACCACTTCTATTCAATATAATACTGGAGGAATTTGCAATAGCGGTTAGGGAAGAAAAAGATATTAAGGACATCCATATAGGAAAGGAAGAAATGAAGCTCTCACTATTTGCAAATGATATGATACTATATTTAGAGAACCCTAAAGACTCTACCAAGAAACTTCAAGAAACAATAAACTTGTAAAGCCGCAGGCTATAAAATCATTATCCAAAAGTCCATGACTTTTCTATAGGCAAATAATGAGAGATAAGAAAGTGATGAAGAAAGCAATCCTGTTCACAATCATGCCTCAGAAAACCAAATACCTCAGAATTCGCTTAACTAAGGAGGTAAAGAACCTGTACAAAAAAACCCTAAAAAATGCTAGTTCAAGAAATGAAAGAGGACATGAGGATATGGAAACACATCCCTTGCTCATGGATTGGGAGAATTAACTTTGGGGAGTATCAAAATGGCAATACTAGCCAAAGTATTATTACAGATTCAATGTGATTTATATAACAATACCCATGACTTTCTTCAAAGAAATTGATCAAACACTCCTGAAATTCATATGGAACAACAAGTTCCCACAAATAGCCAAAACAATTCTTGGTGAAATAAAAAAGATGGGAGAGATCACCTTTACCAACATCAAACTGCACTACAAAGCATATGTAATAAAACCGCATGGTATTGGAACAAAGACAGGGCCACAGAGCAATTGTACAGGGATGAATATCCTTACACACAATCAAATATATGATCATCTAATCTTTGATAAGGGAGCAAGAAATGTGAAGTGGAGCAAGGAAAGCCTCTTTAATAAATGGTGCTGGCAAAACTGGACAGTCACTTGCAAAAAATGGGCTCAGACCTCTACCTAACACCACGTATAAATGTCAGATCAAAGTGTATTAAAGACCTCAATATCAGACCAGAATCCATAAGGTATAATGAAGATAAGGTTGGCAGAACCCTTCATGATATTGAAGTTAAAGGTATATTCAAAGACAAAACACCACTGACCAAGCAAGTGGAAACAGAGGTAAACAAATGGGGCTATCTTAAACTAAGAAGCTTCTGTACCTCAAAACAGTGACCAGAATGTAAAGACAATCTACAGAATGGGAAAGGATATTCACCCAATACTCATCTGATAAGGGGGTAATATCAGGCATATATAAGACACTGAACTCTACAAGAAGAGAACATCCAATCCCATTAGAACATGGACAATGAAATGAACAGAAACTTTCTCAAAGAAGAAATCCAAATGGTCAAAAGGCACATGAAAAAATGTTCTACATCACTAATCATCATTGAGATGCAGATCAAAACAACAATGAGATATCATCTCACACCAGAGAGACTGGCATACATCCAAAAGAATGAAAGCAACCGGTGTTGGTGTGGATGTGAGGAGAAGGGGATTCTCCTTCACCGCTGGTGTGAATGCTGACTGATTCAGCCCTTTTAGAAAACAACATGGACATTTCTAAAATTAGAAATTCAGCTCCCATTTGACCCAGCAATACCACTTTTGGGAATATATCCCGGAAATACAAAAGTTACGGTAGAAATGGTATCTGCACATGTATGTTTATTGTAGCACTATTTACAATAGCAAGAATCTGGAAAAAACCCAAGTGCGCAAGAGCAGATGACTGGATAAAAAAAACTCAACACAGAGGAATAGTATGCAGCTGTTAGAAAAGATGATGCCATGAAATTTGCATATAAGTGGATTGGCACAGAGAGTTTCTGTGTTCATTTCTTTGCCCCATTTTTGGATGCCATTGGATATTTTCTTCTTGTGGAGTTCAAGCAGTGCTTTGTATATCCTTGATATCAACTCCTTGTCGGATGGATATCGGGTGAATATCCATTCCTATTCAGTAGGTTGAATTTGTATTTTGGTCACTATTTCTTTTGAGATGCAGATGCTTCTTATTTTAAGATAGTACCATTTGTCTTTCTCTGTTTTCACTTGCTTGGGCAATGGCATTTCATCTTTGAAGATATCATCCGCTTCAATATTGTGGAGTGTTTTGCCAACCTTGGCTTCAATGTACCTTATGGATTCCGGTCTGATGTTGAGGTCTTTAATCCATTTTGATCTTACTGTTGTACATGGTGTTAGGTAGAGATCTGAACCCATTTTTAAAAATGGCATGTAGCTACCTAGTTTGCCAGCACCATTAAAGAGGCTTTCCTTACTCCACATCACATATTTTGCTCCCTTATCAAAGATTAGATAATCAATATTTGAGGGGAGGTGTCAGTATATTCAACCCTGTCCCATTGGTCTGAGGCTCTACGTTTGTTCCAGTACCATGATGTTTTAATTATTACTGCTTTGTAGTAGAGTTTGAGGTTGGGGAGATTGATTCCTCCCATTTTTTTCCCCAAGAATTGCTTTACGTATATGTGGGGGCTCATTGTTCCATATGAACTTCAGGAGTGTTTTCTCCATTTTTTTGAAGAAAGTCATGGGTATTATTATAGGGATCACATTGCATTTGTGCAATGCTTGGGGAATAATGCCATTTTGAAAATGTTAATTCTTCTAATCCATGAGCAGTGGATGTCGTTCCATTTCCTTGTGTCCTCTTTTATTTTCCCGAAGCAGTGTAGTTTTCTTTGTACAGGTCTTTTATGTCCTTAGTTAAGCTGATTCGTAGGTACTTGATATTCTGGGTCATAATTGTGAAGGGGATTGTTTTTTTAATGTCACTTTCTTCTCTCTCATTATTTGCATATAGGAAAGCCATGGACATTTGAGTATTGATTTTATAGCCTGCAACTTTACAAGTCTATTGTTTCTAGGATTTTCTTGGTAGAGGTTTTAGGGTTCTCTAAGTATAATATCTTATCATCTGTGAATAGTGAGAAATTGATTTCTTTCTTTCCTACTTGAATGTCCTTAATGTCTTTTTCTTGCCTAACTGCTCTTGCAAGTACATCCAGCACTATATTGAACAGCAGTGGAGAGAGTGGGTATCCTTGTCTCGTACCTGATCTTAGAGGGAAGGCTCTTTGTTTTTCCATATTGAGGATGATGCTTTCCATAGGCTTGTGGTAGATGGCTTTAACTATACTGAGAAAAGTACTCTCTACTCTCATTTTGGTGAGGGTTTTCATCATAAACGGGTGCTGGATCTTGTCAAATGGCTTCTCTGCATCTATTGATATGATCATATGGTTTTTATCTTTTCTTTTGTTAATATCATGTATTATGTTGATTGATTTCCCAATGTTAAACCATCCTTGCATCCCCGGGATGAATCACACTTGGTCATGGTGTATGATCTTTTTTGATGAGTTGTTGAATTCTATTTGCTAGTATTTTGTTTTAAATCTTCGCATTCATGTTCATTAGGATTATCAGCCTGTAGTTTTCTTGTGGTATCTTTGTTTTCCTTTTGGTATTAGAGAGAAATGAACTTCATAGAAACTGTTTGGCAGAGTTTCTATTTATTCAATTTCCTGTAAAAGCTTGAGAAGAACTGGAAATAGGTCTTCTTTAAATGATTGGAAAAATTTACTACTGCATCCATCTCCACCTGGGCTTTTGTTTTGGGGAAGATTTTGATTATATTTTCAATTTCCTGGATATCAATAGGAGTATTCAAGTATTCTAGATCTTCTTGTTTCAGCCTTGAGAGATTATAGGAATCCAGGAATTTATCCATTTCTTTTGGGTTATCTTGTTTCATGGCACACAGACTTTCAAAGTTGTCTCTGATGATTTTTTAAATTTCTTTGGTTTCTTTTGTGACATCCCCCTTCTCATTTCTGATTCAGGTTATTAAGGTTCTCTCTCTCTTCCTTTGTGAATGTTGCTAGTGGTTTATCTATCTTGTTTATTTTCTTGAAGCTATTGGTTTCATTGATCTTTCAGATTTTTTTTGGTTTCCATATCATTGATTTATGCTCTTAATTTTATGATCTCTTTTCTTCTGCCTGGTTTTTGCTCCTTTTGTTGGTCCTTTTATAAGATCTTGAGCTGTGAAGTCAAGTTGTTTATGTGGCCCCTTTCCTCCTCCCTGCTTTTCCCCTTAACACGGCTTTAGCTACGTCCCATAGGTTCTGGTACCTTGTTTCTTCACTCTCATTTCTTTCCTAACTCACTCGTTATTAAACATTTAGTCATTTAATTACAAGGTGTTTGATTTGGTTTTCTGCATCTGTACATGATTAACTTCTATCTCAGTGCATTGAGAAGATAGTTGATACAATGTCTATTTTCTTGATTATGTTGAGGTATGTTTTCGGGCCCAGCGCATGGTCTATTCTGGAAAATGTTCAATGTGCACTGGAAAAGAATGTGCATTCTTTTTTGGGGGGTATAAAGTAATGTATAGATCTATCAGCCCTCTGTCTTCTATTTCTTCCTTCAGAGCCATTATTTCCTTGCTGAGTTTTAATCTTCTTGATCTATCCAGGGGTGATAAGGTGGTGTTAAAGTCTCTGACTGCTATAGTGTTGCTTGTAATGTCCTTCTTAAGGTCTGTTAGCAGTTGTTGTAGGTATTTGGCTGGTCCCTCATTTGATGCATATACATTTAGGTGTTTGATTATTTCCTGCTGTACATGTCCCTTGATTACTAAAAAATGGCCTTCATTGTCCTTTCTAATGTTTTCAACCTGAAATCTATGTTGTCCAATACTAGTAAGGTCACACCAGCTTTTTTGAAGGGGTTGTTTGCTTGCAGGGTTGTTTTCCATCCTTTGACTTTGCATCTGTGTTTGGTGCAATTGTTCAGATGTGTTTCTTGTAGACATCAGAATGTTGGGTTCTGTCTCTGAATACATTTTGCTGCCCTGAGTCTCTTAATTGGTGAATTTAGACCATTGACTTTAAGAGAGATTATTGATATGGGGTTTTGTGTCATCTTTCTGTAAGGATTTGTTGTGCTTGTAGGGGATTTTCTAGTCTAACAGTAGCCCCTTTAGCCTTTCTTTTAGGTTGGTTTTGAGTCTATGAAGTTTCTGAGCTGTTGTTTCTCCAGAAAATAGTGTACCATTCCTTCAAGTTTGAGTGAGAGTTTAGCCGGATAAAATATTCTTGGTGAAGCATTCATTTCAGTGAGTTTTTTCACTATATTCCACCCTTGATTTTGGGCTTGGAGGGTTTCCTCTGATAGGTCTGCTGTGAATCTAAGGGGTACTCCTTTGTATGTGATTTTGTTTTTTGACCTTGCTACTTGCAGTATTGTGTCTCTCTATCCATGGTATCCATCATTCTAACTATGATATGTCTTAGAGTGTTTTTGCTATGGTCTCTTTTAGCTGGCACCCTTCAGGTTCCTTGAATCTGGATGTCTGCATTGTCCAGCTCTGGGAACTTTTCAGCAATGATTTGTCTAACCGTGGCTTTTACATTGGGACTGTTTCCCTGACCTCCTGGTACTCCAATGATTCTAATGTTGTTCCTCTTGAAATCATCCCCTAGGACTCTGATTCGCTCTAGTGCTAGTTTGAGGCCTCTTGCCATTGTTTGTTGTTGCCTGTAATCTTCCTGCAGCTCATCTTCCATTTCACTGATTCTGTCTTCAGCTATAGCCATTCTACTCTTGAGGGCACACCCTGTTTTTTTTATTTCATCTACAGAATCTTTTACTCATGACATTTTTGTGCGTAGCTTTCTAATTTCTCCTCTCATTTCTTCCTGTATTTTCTCGATTGTTTCTTTCATGTCCTACTTTAATTTACTGGATACCTGTCTCACTGTTTCATTGAGTTCATTGAACATCTTTGTTACTTCATGTCTGATTTTTTTTCTCAGAGAACTCTCTTAAGTAAGTAACATATAATGGGGCTTCTGGGCTCTACATTGTCCTCTCCTCATGGTGGGGATTTTCATTGTTTCTTCATGTTGGTATTGTGGTATAGAGACTGAGATGTTACAGAAGATTGCTGGGTATGAGTAATTTATCTGTGGCCACATGAGCAGCTGCCTGTCCCCAAAATAAGCCATGCCCTCTTCTGCAGAGACAACGCCCCCTACAGGTACCTGGTGTATGTGGGGGAACAACGTGGGAGGGGAAGAAAACCAGGCATGACATTGGGGACGAATGGGAAGAGGCTCAGGTTGGTGGGTGGCCCAGGGTCAAGAGGATGCCTGGGGCACATGTACGGGGAAAGCAGATTCCTGGGTTCGAATATTGACTGACTTGGTAGGGAAAGAAAACCAGGCACGGTGTTGGGGACATATGGGAAGAGGCTCAGGGATGGTGGGTGGCCCAGGGTCCCAGAGGACGCCTGGAACGTGTGCGTGGGAAAAGCAGAATCCTGGCTTCGAATATTGTCTGACCTGGGAGGGGATGAAAACCGGGCATGTTTGGGGGGATGGGATGAACGGGAAGAGGCTCAGGGATGGTGGGCGGCCAAGGGTCCCAGAAGACATCTGGGGCACATGTGTGGGGAAAGCAGAATTCCGGATTTGAATATTGACTGACCTGTGAGGGTCAATTTTCACCTTTTGACATTTACCCTAAGGGCCCAGAGATTTGCACTCCTCTGCTCAATGAAGAACTATTTACAATAGCCAAATGACTATATAAAGAAACTAAGGTGCATATTCATAGTGGAATACACTCAGCTACAAGAGAAGATAAAATTATACAATTTTACACTGCTGGATCTGGCAAGTATCATGCTGAGTGAAGTTAGTCCAAAGGCGGGTGGCATAGACAGAATAATCTCCTTCATATGTGGTATATAAAAACACAAAGTATGGAAACAATAAAATAACAAAGTCTACAGGACTGAGAAATGGTCTTAGTAGTAAGTATACCACTATGGGTGGGTAGCAGGGGCGAGGGGTTGGGTGGCCCTGGCATAAAGGTGGAGGGAAGCTATCAAACTGTTGAGACTATGTTGTTGGAATCTTTCATGTGTAAAAACACTGCCATTATCAATATTATAAATCATGATGTGCATGGGCTGGAGCGATAGCACAGGGGTAGGGCGTTTGCCTTGCATACAGCCAATATGGCCGACCCGAGTTCGATTCCTCCACCCCTCTCGGAGAGCCCGGCAAGCTACTGAGAGAATCGAGAGAGAGAGTATCTCACCCGCACGGCAGAGCCTGGCAAGCTCCCCGTGACATATTCAATATGCCAAACACAGTAACAACAAGTCTCACAATGGAGATGTTACTGGGCCCGCTCGAGCAAATCGATGAACAATGGGAGGACCGTGACCGTGACTGTGATGTGCATAAAACAAATTTTAATTAAAAATATTTACTATCCCTACATAATCATATGTATATGTATGAACTAAACATGAAATTATCTTATATAAATAATAAATGAGTAATCTATAGCAAAATTTATACTTAACCATTTCTCACTGTGTGTGAGAGAGAGACAGAGAAAGAAAGAAAGAGAGAGAGAGAAAGAGAGAGAGAGACTAAGCTGTATTCAAAGTTTACTACTGGCACTGGCTCCTAGCTCCTGCTGTGGTCCTGCTATGGGTCAGGGACCCATGTACATAGAAGGACCACAGCAGGAGCTAGGAATCTATACTGTGTGCTGAGCATATAACCTGGGTCAAAGACAAGCATCCTGCTTGCTATATTATCTTGCCAAGCCACTATCTCTTTACTTCTAAACAAGTTTTTTCTATGTGAATTTCTTATTGACAGAGTAATATTGTGTCTCATTTTAAATTATGTAAATATAATTATTTATATATTGGGCTGGAAAAATAGCACAGCGGGTAGGGCATTTGCCTTGCATGTGACCGACCCAGGTTTGATTCCTCCATCCCTCTTGGAGAGCCCGGCAAGCTACCGAGAGTATCCCACCTGCATGGCAGAGCCTGGCAGCTCCCCATGTCGTATTCCATATGCCAAAAACAGTAACAACAAGTCTCACAATGGAGATGTTACTGGTGGCCGCTCTAGCAAAAATAAATGAACAATGGGAGGATAGTCCTACAGTGCTACAGTTATTTATATCATATAGTTTTATGATTATTCATTTAGTTGCATTAATATCTCTAATCTCTCTACCTTTATTCACTAAACTTACTATTGGCTTATTTTTTCCTTTGTCTTCTGATTTTGAACAATTTACATAATTCTATTTTTCTCCTTCTTAAGAAATACATGAGATTTCTGGTTTTAGGTAGTTTAGTTGCTGAAAAAGACAGAAATATACACACAATTATCCTTCAAAAATTACCCTACTTTTGTTCTACAATCTCAGTTATTTATGGCAGAATATTATTTTGCCTTTCATCACTTTTAGCCTTGCTGTCATTCATTCATATCTCCATAATCTAATAGATTTTCATATTTATTACTATTCACAAAATCATTAACTTAGGAATAAAGATACTTTTAAAAACCTTATAATCTTCTATAATCACATTCCTCTTAATTCAAATGTATATCATTTTACTTCTACCTTTAGAAAATTTTAAGATATGTTGTATGTATGTCTGCTATAAATAAATTCTCTCAGATTTTGTTTTTTTTTATAAAGTCCTTATTACTCCATTTTTTAAAGGTAGTTTTTTATATACAATTCTAGTTTTTCTGCCTTCAGTACACCAAATATTTTATTGCACTTTTGTGCCTACTTACATAGCACTGTAGCACTGTCCTCCCATTGTTCATCGATTTGCTCGAGTGGGCCCAGTAACGTCTCCATTCTGAGACTTGTTGTTACTGTGTTTGGCATATTGAATACGTCATGGGGAGCTTGCCAGGCTTTGCTGTGCGGGCGAGATACTCTCAGTAGCTTGCCAGGCTCTCCAAGAGGGGCGGAAGAATCGAACCCGGCTCGGCCCTACCACTGTGCTATTACTCAAAATATAATAAATACATCTGAAAAAATAAAGTGTGTGTGCAATCCCCCATCATAATAACAGCAACAGAGAAAAAGGAAGGGAGGAAAAATAAAGACTGTACTAACTTGTTTGAAAAACAGAAAATCCATGGCACTCTGGTGAGAAATTCACGTCAATATGCAGTTATCTACTGCAACGCTCCTGTGAATAGTATTATGAGCTTCTCCTTGCTGACTGCAGGTGTTCAGAGCATCTTGGGGTATCGACTAGACTAGAACTAGAACTGTATTTGTGAGCAGCCCTCAAGTCTGTGCATGCAGACTGCAGAGTCGGGAGAAGGAGACCTGGCAGCCAGTCACCGAGAGTAACTGGGAGACTGAAGAGATAGGCTAATCACTTGCTTCGGCTCAGCCAGAGGGGCGAGAGAGAGAGAGAGAGAGCAAGAGCGAGAGAGAGAGAGAGAGAGAGAGAGAGAGAGAGAGAGCACATGCGCCCAGGAGTGAAGGCCAACCCAGGTTGCATCCCTGGCCTGCATATGGTTCCCCAAACACCACCAGGAGAGGCTCCTGATCACAGAGCCAGGAATAAGTCCCGAGTCCACCCCCAAAACCAGCCAATTTACCAACAATACAAAAAGGAGGGACAGTAATTCAGCATTTCTCAGCTCTTAGAAGGAGATTAAAAGAGCACAGCCCCCTCTCTATCTGCCAATCTCGGGTGTGGCTTCTGCCCCTCTACCAGGGCCACTCTACAAAGGGCCATTGTGAGACTCTGGGCTGGAAATAGACGTGGAGATATTAAGTAACATTCCCCAGGACAAAGCGGAGTTTAAAATCCTATTTATCTCTAACCTATTCTCTCTCTCTCTGTCTTTTTTTTTAATTATTTTTATTAGTGAAACACCATGTGGTACAGTTGTAGACTTATGATTTTTTGTGCTTGGGTTTTAGTTTTACAATGATTGAGTACCCATCCCTCCACCAGTGCCCATTCTCCACCTCCAGTGCTTCCAGTATCCCTCCCACCCCCCCCCCAATCCCCACCATCCCCCCATCTCACCCTGCCTCTGTGGTAGGGCATTCCCTTTTGTTTTCTCTCTCCTTTTGGGTGCTGTGGTTTGTAAAAGAGGCATTGAGTGGCAATCATATTCAATCTATAGTCTACTTTCAGCATGCATCTCCTATCCTGGGAGGATCCTCCCAACATCCTTTACTTAGTGCTCCCTTCTCTATTGGAGCTGCCTTTTCCCCTAGCATGTGCGGCTGGCCTCCAAGCCATAGAGTGAACCTCCTGGTACTTATCTCGGCTATTCTTGGGTGTCTAACCTATTCTCTTATGTTTCTCTGCACTCTTCTGCAGTTCCACATGTTTTGTTAAGTAGTAATGGCTTGTGCTCCAAGACTTTCTCTTCTCTCTCTTCCCCCTGAAACTTGTTATTTATTTGCCTTCCCCCCCCCCCCCCGTTCTTTGTTGCTGGGGGACACATTCAGCTGTGCTCAGAGTTTGCTCCTGGTTCTGCACTCAGGGATTCCTCTTGGGGAGGTTCTGGAGACTATAGAGGTTGCCAGGTTAGAACCTGGGTTGGTCCCATGCAAGGCAAGCAAGCAAGCAAGTGCCCTATCTACTGGATGATCGCTCTGACCCACGCTGAAACGTCCTGGCTCTCCCAGCTGGGGTCAGGCATTCTGGGCTCTGTCATTTCAGCATATCTGCTCTTTGCTCTCTTGCTGCATCGCCCAGGCCTCCACACCCAGTGCCCTGCCTACTTACATGATTTGTGATAAATAGCCCACTATAATCCTGATATTTTTCCTCATATATAAAGTGTTTTATTTATTCTCCCTGACTTTCATTTTCTTTATACTTCCTTCATTCTCCTTTCCTCTCCCTACTTTTTCATTGCCTCCCCTCCCTGTCCCCACTGCCAATCCCTCTGCTCCCCTCCCTGTTTCCCTCAGTTTCCCTTTTCTTCTTTTACCCTTTTCAACTTTTACCCTTTTCTTTCCCTCTCCTCCCTTCCTCTCCCCTCTCCCCTCCCCTTCCCTCCGCTCCTCTCTCCCCCCTCTTTTCCTCTCCTCCACTTTGTTTTATTTTATTTTTATTTTTGTCTGCTCATTTTCTTGTCCTTTTTCCTCTTTGGGTTTTCTTTGCGGGGTGGGGGGGGGTGTGAGCAGGAGTTAGCAATAAGCCTTGAGCACACCGGGTGTGTCCCTGAGCAAAAAGTTAGCAGCAAGCCTTGAACATTATTGAGTATGTCCCCCAAACAAAATCAACAAAAACAAAATGTGGTGGTAGATTAAAAGAGAGGCAAAATATGAGTAGGACTGGAGGGTAATTGTACTTTGGTAATGGGGGGGGGGCGATATCTTTGCATACAGTATCATAAACTTTAACACCACTGTATTCATATTGCCAATATTACTGTAACTATAATGATATCACTGTCACTGTCTTCCCATTGTTCATTGATTTGCTCGAGCTGGCCCAGTAACGTCTCCATTGGAGACTTTGTTGTTACTGTGTCTGGCATATCGAATACGTCACGGGGAGCTTGCCAGGCTCTGCCGTGAGGGTGAGATACTCTCAGTAGCTTGCCGGGCTCTCCCAGAGGGGCGGAGGAATCGAACTCGACTCAGCCATGTTGGCTGTGTGCAAGGCAAACACCCTACCCCTGTGTTATCGCTCCAGCCCATGTGCGTCCCTCCCCAGCCTCCAGCCATGTGCGTCCCTCACGCTGCACGCTCGGTCAGAGAGGACGGCCTTCCCTGAATAGAGACGGACCGGTCTTCGGTCGAGGGTATAGGAGTAGCTGTGCTCCCCTGCTAGAATCTCCAAACTGTAATGATAAGACATAAAAAATGAAAAATCACAAAACAATAAAAAATAAACTGAACTCTTTCCAGAAAGACAAAGGAAGACAAGAAAGGCAGTGTAAGAGTTAGGGCTCGTGTGAACAAATTGGGTTCAACATATGGATGAACTTGTCTCCCCATCCAGCAGCACCGAGTATAACCATGGAGTATCCTAGTACCACTGGCATTGCCCTGGTGTTTGTGGTCACCAGCACCACAGCGACTTTGCAAGATATTTTCCAGTCCTCAGACTGAACCACTGACCTGAATGGCAAAGAACTGATGGGTGTTATACCCAGGCCTCCTAAGCACTGCTTGTGACTACCCACCTCAAAGAAAGGAGAAGAAAAAAGGTGCCAGAGTGATAGTATAGAGGGTAGGGTATGCAGCTACACAGGGTTTGATCACTGGAATCTCATATTGTCCCCCAAACTCACAAAGAGTAATTTCTGAGTTTGAACTAGGAGTAAACCTTGAGCAATACCAGAAGGGGCTCCTGGACTATATGGGGCACTGCAGATTGAACTCAGACTGGCCACTTTCAAGGCAAGCTCTGCTATATTACAGGTCCTACCCAACCCCAATCATTGTTAACCAGTTTTATAATCTAAGGACTAGTGTTTGTCATTCTTTGATAATGTCTATTTCCCTGTTTTGTTACTATATTCCATAGATGGGTAAGATTATCTGGTATTTAATCTTTTGCCTTTGACTTAGTTTGTCTATTATGATTCAATTTGTTTAACCCTCCCATTTTCTCCCTACTCCTGTGAAATGCATGACTTCATCTTTTCTTACAGCCACCCTGTATTTCAGTATGCCACTATTGTCTTGGTCATTTATCTATTATGGGGCATTTGGCTTGTTTCTATAACTATTTTATTATGTGCTGCAGTGAACAAAGGTGTGCATCTATCTTTTGGCTTGGTTTGTTTGAAAGTAGATTCCAAAATGTGAAATGGCAGGTCATATAGGAGTTGTATTATTACTTTACTGAGAAACCTACATGATTGTTTCCCTAGAGGCTGAACCAGATAACATGCCCTCCGATAGAGGACCTTGAACTTTTTCATCATATTTATGCCAACACTAGTTGTTTCCAGTCTTTGTTATATTCCATTCTCACTGGTGTGAGATTATAGCTCATTGTTGTTTTAATTAGCATTTCTCTGAAAATAATTGACAGTGAATATTTTTTAATATGGCTAATAGTCATTCATTTGTTCTTTGAAGTTTGAATAAAATATATAGATATAGATATTTAGGTGTTTACCTTATGTAAATTTTTTACAAAATATTGAAGCTGTAGCTTGATATTACATTAAGAAAATTCTGGCTTCTGCACCTCCAAAGAAACAGTGACCAAAATACAAAGACAGTCTACAGAATGGGAAAGGATATTCGCCGAATACACATCTGACAAGGGGTTGATATCCAGGATATACAAAATACTGGTTAAACTCCACAAGAAGAAAACATCCAACCGCATCCAAAAATGGGGCAATGAAATGAACAGAAACTTTCTCAAAGAAGAAATCCGAATGGCAAAAAAGCACATGAGAAAATGCTCTACATCATTAATCATCAGGGAGATGCAGATCAAAACCACAATGAGATACCATCTCACACCTCAGAGACTGGCCCACATTCAAAAGAACAAAAGCAACCGATGCTGGCGTGGATGTGGCGAGAAAGGGACACTCCTTCACTGTTGGTGGGAATGTCCACTGGTTCAGCCCTTCTGGAAAACAGTATGGACGATTCTCCAAAAATTAGAAATTGAGCTCCCATTTGACCCAGCAATACCACTCCTGGGAATATATCCCAGAGAGGCAAAAATGTATAGTTGAAGTGACATCTGCACTTGTTTGTTCATTGCAGCACTCTTTACAATAGCCAGAAACTGGAAGAAACCTGAATGCCCAAGAACAGATGACTGGTTAAAGAAACTTTGGTACATCTACACAATGGAGTACTATGTAGCTGTTAGAAAAGATGAAGTCATGAAATTTACATACAAGTGGTACAATATGGAAAGTATCATGCTAAGCAAAATGAGTCAGAAAGAGAGGGATAGACATAGAAAGATTGCATTCATCTGGGGGATATAAAGTAACAAAGTATGAGATTAATACCCAAGAATAGCTGAGATCAGCACCAGGAGGATTACTCCATAACTTAGAGGCCAGCCGGGTATCCTAGAGGAAAGGGCTGTTCAGATAGAGAAGGGAGCACCAAATAAAGGATGTTTGGAGGATCCTCCCAGGAGGGGAGATGCATGTCGAAAGTAGACTATGGACTGAACATGTTTGCCACTCAATGCCTCTTTTGCAGACCACAACACCCAAAAGGAGAGAGAGAACACAGGGGATTGCCCTGCCACAGAGACAGGGGGGATGGGGGGATGGGGGTGGGAGGGATATTATCCATGGTGGTGGAAAATGGGCACTGGTGGAGGGATGGGTATCTGATCATTGTATAATTGAAACCAAAGCACAAAAAATTGTAAAGCTACAACTTTAAAAAAAATAAATAAAATAAAGGGAAAAAAATTCTGTATTACAATATTTCTTTTGCTACTTTTCTTCATCATTTTTGGTATTTTAATTTCATATTAAATATCTTTTCTCATTTTTATCATTAAAAGTCCATTTGAGAAGTTTATGTAACTTATATTCAAATTCATGATTTTTTTCTCAGCTGGTTTCAGTCAATCAAAGAGCCCATGTGAGATATTTTAATATTACTTATATAATATTTTAAACACTTGATATTTCCTTTTGGTGTTCTCAATACTTACATACCCTACATCATTCCCTATTCCCTTCCTTTTTGCTTTAATACCAAACATGCTTAAACACTTTATAGAGAAAAGAAATAAGGAAGAACCATTTTAGGGAGGGTGGGTTACAAGGTGGTGAGTGAGCAAATGATCTATATACACAATCAGGGACTAATGCCCTGAGACACCCTTTTGATATGAATGCATCTAAATAAATTTAATTAAGACTTCTGTTCTATTATCCTTTAGAAAATAATAAATGTGGGGAGTGAGAATTCTCAATATTTTTAACCACTCACAGCCCAGCAGGTTTTGTGGTTTTAAATGTTGAATTCAATTTCCAATTCCTTTGGTCCAACTTTAACCACCAGTGTGTTTCTTAGGGCTTTTCTAATTTGAGTCCATGCAGTACAACAAAGTGTGTAACAAGTGTGCAATCTTCATTACATCATAACTGTGCAAACAACTCAACTGGAAGTCTAACCCACTGCAAGTACCTCAATTAGAAGAATTTATATAGGCATACTTATAGTGCATTGTCTGTGTTTGTCCATGGTTTCAGGTCCTTCAATATTTTCAAGAACACAAATATTGAGTAAGAAAGATTTTGAGACTCAGAGTTCGAAAGTAGAAAAGTTTATTGCAAAGTAGAAAAGAAAGAAAGAGTAACTCCCCATGTGCCCATGACTAGGACTTAAGTTGACGATAGCTCATTTTGGGGGGTTTAATAGGAAAACTGAATCTTTGTGTTGCAGAGAATGGCGGGAAGTTAAAGATAAGGATTGAAAATTAGACTTGTCAATTGATAACATTTCTTATCAATTGACAAGAATGTAATAGAGTATGAAAGGATCAAACAGATACTTCTCTAGCCAATTGCCTCAGGTATTAATTCCCCATTATCTTAGCTCCATGATAAGCCTAAGATTTGGTGCTGAATTTTATATTGGACAATAGTTTACTTCTTATTTATCAGAAAAGAAAAACAGGAATTTGCAGGAAGTCAGAAATTCAGGATGAGGGAACTCAAAATGGTACAGCTCACAGCAGTTGGCAAGGGGAAAATGAAGCTTTCTGTTATATCATCCCACAATTTAGTATGTGTAACCACAATCGCCATAACAACAAATCATTTAAAAACTGAAGGGAAAGTGCAAGAAAAAATTTAATGCCAATTTTAAAATCAACATCCTTCATTGTCATTATTTAGTTTATCAAGAGGGCACAAAAAAAGTAATTGAATGCAGTTTAATTACAAATTAACGTACATATTTATGTATATATAATATGAATACACATAATAGCAACTGGCCTTCAGATGAGTTTTAATTTTGTATAATAATTTTAAGTTTGTTAGTCCTAAAAACTTTAATAAACAGAATATTATATTTATTTTGGAGAAAATTATTCACTAGCTTTGTTCTGTTTAGTAAGATGCCATTGTAGAAGTTATAAAAATGATAGTATAATGTTATTTAAAGATATTGCTAAAATTAAACATAACATTAGTCAGTAATATTCTAAACGACATGAAAGTATTTAGCCACATGTTTAAAATTGATCTGGAAGCAATTAAATGATCTTCTTTTAGAGTTAATTAATTCATCAAAATATGAAATATAGCATTACCTCAACATTCAAAGTCAATAACCATAAAGCAGATATACAAAACAAATACTAGAATTAGCGAATGTTTTTATATTTGTATTTTTTACTAAAAATACTAAAATGTGTATTTTTCAAAATTACAAATGTGTAATTTTCTTCCTTTTTGGCTTATCATTCTTGAATTACAAACCCACTCCTTTTTATAGGCAATTTTCACCTTCTTTCTTTATTTTTCTATTTTTCTATACTTTTTTTTAAACAAAAAGATCTAATTGACTTTGCTCTGAAACCTCACTGAAGAAACAAGAGCCTTAGGCAATGTGTTCTTAGGCCTAAGTTAAATAAAAAAAAGAAAAGAAAAGAAAACAACAATAACTGCAATTTTTCCTCACTGTCAATTCTCATAAAATGCTGCAAAGAGAGTACCTAGAGGTATACTTAGGTTAAATATGTAATTTCAGAAGTTTTGTAGTGGTGCTAAATATGATTTTTATGGTTTCTTGCAGTCAATATATTTTTTTCCTGTGGGAACACATTTGACATCTGTGAGCATGCAATGGCAGCCAAAATGAAACAATACTGAATATAGACACTTTTTTTTTTACAAATTCCACTTCTACCCAAAATGTGATAAATTCATATAAACTTAATGGATGCTTTACATTACTGCTTTGTGTTACCTATATTAATTTTAAATATAAAATATATGATAACAAAAGTTATGGCATGAATTAGGATAGCATATGTATACCGAGTTTTCCTTTTTTAGAATGACTTTACTGTGCTCTTTAAATAGGAACGAATCCTTGATAATAGTAATACTTAACTTTTGTTCTTCTATAGAAAAAATACTATATTAGTAATCACTGTATCACTTTCATCCTCTTGTTCATTGATTTACTCGAGTGGGCACCAGTAATGTCTCCATTTGTCCCAGCCCTGAGATTTTAGCAGCCTCTTGTAATTTGTCTTTCCCAACGCTGCCATATTGGAGGCTCTTTCAGGGTCAGGGGAATGAGATGCGTTATTGTTACTGTTTTTGGCGTATCTAATATGCCATGGGCACCTTGCCAGGCTCTTCCATGAGGGCAGTATACTCTTGGTAGCTTGCTGGGCTCTCCGAGAGGTATTTCCCCTTATGATTTGTTGCCTACTGTCTGAACCTCATCAAATATGGTATGGTAATTATGAAAAATGGGTAGGAAGTGTCTTATGTTGTGTTCAGGAATATTTTCACTCAGATGTGAGGTTTGGCCCCGAGTGTGTGGAAAGTGGCCTGGAACATGGCAGCAGTTGGGTAGTTGAGGTCAGCTACCAGGGCTGGGTCCCTTGTGGCAGGGAGTGCTCTGACCCACCCACCTCTGGGTATGACCCGCCCACCTCTAAGAGTGAAAACAGCCTGGTGCAGAGTCCAGTGGCATGGCTATGGGGGTCTCATTTTATGCTCCCTTCTGGGAGAAGCAGCCATGAGCTCTGGAGGATGGCCAGTGAGGAGATTATCTGGCGCTGACAGGGTGTGGCTTATATGTGTGACCCCTGAGTTGCCAGAGACTGGAGGAAGCAGGCAGAGGAGCTCTGTTCACAGCTACCATTGAGTCCAGAGTCAAAGGTCACAAAGTTTGCATTATGTGGGTTGCATGTGACCTCACTCATGCGTGAGGTTTGGCCCAAGTGTGTGGAAAGTGGCCTGGACAATGGCGGCGGCTGTTTAGTGGAGGTCGGCTACCAGAGCTGGATACCTTGGGGTGGGGAGGGCTCTCACCAGCGCCCCCCCCTGGGGAACCCCAAGTGAAAACAGCCTGGCACGGAGTCCAGTGGCATGGTAATAGGGGCCTCATTTTATGCTGCCTTCTGGGAGAAGCAGCCGTGAGTTCTGGAGGGTGGCCACTGGAGCTACAGCACAGAAGATAGGGCATTTACTTTGCATGCGTCTGACCCAGTTC
The DNA here is from genome assembly GCF_029834395.1 of Sorex fumeus. Taxonomy (NCBI): domain Eukaryota; kingdom Metazoa; phylum Chordata; class Mammalia; order Eulipotyphla; family Soricidae; genus Sorex; species Sorex fumeus. Next base: position 16,461,835 of record NW_026606075.1, on the reverse strand, counting down.
GATTTCTCTGTCTCTCTCGGAGAGCGTGGCAAGCTACCAAGAGTATTTCACGTGCATAGCAGAGCCTGGCAAGCTCCCTGTGGCATATTCGATATGCCAAGAATAGTAACAACAAGTCTCACAATGGAGACATTACTGGTGTCTGCTCAAGCAAATTGATGAACAACAGGTGGACAGTGCTACAGTGCTAATATATATTAATAATATATCACTATAATATAATACAATAATATAATATTATATCATTATATTAATAATAGTACTAATAATTTTATATTGTAATTTTTATTAATTACGTTGACTTATATTTTTATCATTTATATTAATTTGCCTCTCTCCTTTCAATAATATTAAAATTCAAGGCTTACTTTTGGTCAAGAAAAGTGATGATTTTCTAATTGAATCAGAAGCTTGCAATTTCTTTGCAGACAATTTACTATTGCTATGCAAAAGTAGGCCACCAAAACTCCTACTATAGCCATTGGCTAAAATTCTCTGCCCTCGCCAAGATAGAGAAAATGTCTTTTCGTGTTTTCTCTTTCAGACTTTCAGACTGAAAACTCTGAAACCCAATAAATCATTATCTGGACCCGTTTATACTAAGTTATCATAAAATTTCACACCCTTACATAGGTAGGGTCTATGCCCTTCGTAAACATGAAAATGTTACAGAAGATGAACTTTCATCTATGTATCTATTAAAGATTTGGGGGTGACATCTCTAAAGGGGCAGGCAATTCATCCATCAACACCTCCCTTCAAAGCTCCTTATACCTGTAAATTTTCATTAGCTTAGTTTCCAAATATATTTATAATACATGTGAGTAATACAACAACATATAATTAAATGTAAAATATATACAATTGTGAGCTCATAAATAAATTCTCATTTTATTTTTGTTTGTTTGAAGTAAGCAAGTTTATAGAAGAAATAAAGGGAGAAATGTGTGTTAAACAAAGAACCCAGGCTTCTCTCATTCCCCAGAATGCAGAGAGCCGGGACTATGCGGCACATTTCCCCAAAATGAGGAACCATAATTAAAGTAGGGAAGTGCCTTTGGTACATTTACAAAATGGAGTACTATGTAGCTGTTAGAAAAGATGAAGTCATGAAATTTTCATACAAGTGTTACTACATGGAAAGTATCATGTTAAGCAAAATGAGTCAGAAAGAGAGGTATAGACACAGAAAGATTGCATTCATCTGGGGAACATAAAGTAACAAAATAGGAGACTAACATCCAAGAGTGGCTGAGATTAGTACCAGGAATTTTGCTCCATGGCTTGGTGGCCAGCCACACATGCTAGGGGAAAAGGGAGCTCAGATAGAGAATGAAGGACCAAATAAAGGATGTTGGGAGGATCCTCTCAGGATGGGAGAAGCATGCTGAAAGTAAGACTATAGACCAAACATGATTGCCACTCAATGCCTATCTTGCAAACCACAGCACCAAAAAGGAGAGAGAGAGAGAGAGAGAGAGAGAGAGAGAGAGAGAGAGAGAGAGAGAGAGAGAGAACAAAAGGGAAAAGGGAATGCCATGTCACAGAGGCAGGGTGGGATGGGGAGAATGGAGGATGGGAGGGATACTGGGACCCTTGGTGGTGGAAAATGGGCACTGATGGAGGGATGGGTACTTGATCATTGTATAACTGAAACCCAAGCACAAAAATTTGTAAGTCTGTAACTATACTTCATGGTGTTTCACTAATAAATAAATAAAGTAGGGAAGTACCGAGGAGATGAAGGCTGGCAGCTTCTTCTGAGACTCTTCCTCTGCCAAGTTAGTTTATACACACTTTTCCCAGACTGTTGCCCTATTCCAGTCTGTTGCTAGGGTGGTTGCCATGGGGTAGAGATGGGAGCAGTTGATGATTCTCTTTTGATACTTTTTTGCACCACCTGTGTTCCAGCAGAGGAACCTCTGGACCCAGGACCTGTCCTCTGAAGGAACTTCATTGGACCAGGCATTGAATTCTGCATTTCTGGAACTTTCGAGCTCCAGAGAAGGATCTTTTGTATCAACGACTTCATTGCTTTCTACCTTTTTTTTTTTCGTTTCAGGAATTGTTTTTTCCAACTTCATCACCAGTCCACACCTCTCTGACCGCAACATAAAGGGTAAATAATAGATACTTTGTGTATTTACATTGTAAAAAGAGACATATACATGTTAGCAATTTTACACATACAAATGGGCCTATGTGAAAATTCTGCTGACAATTTGTTGAGACCAAGATAATTAGAAAACTTTTCTCTAACTTAATTTCTCCATCAATTAATGTCTAGCTATGGAATACTATGTATATTCCAAGACTAATAATGAGTAAACATTGTCATGTTTTAAAAATTATATAGAACATAAAACGTGAGAATGTTTTCTACTATAACTAATTAAAATTTATTGGTTTCTAGCATTTTATGCATTTTTATAAGTGAAAAATAATGTAACTCATTTTTTAAACTTTTTACAAAGCTCTAGTATGGTACTTTACCTCTCCCTTCATATTCCCTTCTATATATTGTATTCTGTTATAATTTACTCCTTCCCGTTATTTTTCAAATTTTTCAGAACATTTTCAAATTTTTCAAGAACATTTGTTGCTTAGCTTTAATTATCATAAATCAAAATCCTATATCACAGTCATTTTTTTCCATCCTGAATTGCATTTCATATTGATTATATATTTTCATCCTTCTATCACATCCCCTTCTATATGCAACATGCATGGCATTTTCTTTTCATGGAGAGGTGGCGAGGTTTGGAGTACTCACGTGGCAGTGCTCAGAGTTTATTCCTGTTCTGCAATCAGGGATTACTCTAGAACTATTCTCAGGGATCATATGCAGTGCTCAAGATTGAACATCGTTGACCATGTGCAAGAGGAGTATCTTTACCCTTGTACTAACAGTCTAGTTCCTGTTTTCTGCAATTGCAAACTATGTCTATAGTTAACCTGTCCTAAGTTATTTTTGGAAATATAAAATGATTTTTTAAAGATACTCTCTACTTGATAAATAAATCCTTTTCTCTAGAAACTAGATTCCCAGTGTTATGTAATTCTTACTTCATTACAATATTTATCATCTGTATAAGAATTTATCTTTAGTTTACAGATATGAACTTGATCCCCTTGTCTAAAATATTTACTACATTAACTAGTTTTATTCAAAATACCTGAATAAATCATAATCAACTATTTTATGGTGGTAAAAATTAGATGTACATAAAATAAAAATTCAGAGAGAATTATGCAGTGTTATACATAACACGTAAGTTATTTTAGTTAGCAAACTAAAGTTTTTAGTTTAATTTTTATCACCTTTAAGATGAAGTCTCATAAGATTATTTAGAGGTTTTTCAGTTACATTAGTAAAGTTGTCATAATAATCTGTAACTGCATTTCTCAACAGGAACTTTTAAAATAAAATACAAAGTTGGATTCTTTGATATTGTTAAGTGGAAAGGGAGACTATTGTGTGATATTATGTAGTCTGTAATCAAAACATTGTGTTAAAAATCCAAATTACCATCACTTAAAACTTACTAGCTTTGGCTTTCTCATTTGTAAAGTAGATTGTAGTTCTTATTCTTATCCTTTATTGTCATTACTTAGTTTATCAAGAGGGCATAAAGAAAAGTAATTGCATGCAGTTTAATTACAAATGTGGCAATCTCCCTGCGGCATACTCGATATGAAAAAATGCAGTAATGTCAGTAGGTATCATTCCCCTGACCCTGAAAGAGCCTCCAATCGTTTGGAAAAGACGAGTAAGAAGAGGCTGCTAAAATCTCAGGGTTGGGAGGAATAGAGACGTTACTGGTACCCACTTGAGTAATTTGAAGACCAACCCTGACATATTTGGTGGTAAGTCAGCATAGACTTTACCTTTATTAGCCTAAAGCTGGTAAACAACCAGAATCAATAAATTTCCTACATATGCAAAGCAATTCCATTAGCACATAATGTGGATGAGAACAATGATGTACAGGCATTGGAATTTCCATTTTTCATTCTCCAGATAATTGCTATAGAAGTTTTGATGAAGAACACAACTGTGTGGGCAAAAGTAGAAAAGTCTAGGGAGTATGGTGCCGCCAGCAGGTCATCTGTACCTGTGAGGCGAGTGCATCAGCAGCTTGATGGCACCGTCAGACTTTCAGATACCCCAAAATTGCTGCTGTGCCTTTGGCCAGATGCCAAAAACTTGGGGCAAAGTTTACCAAGAAAGTCAACGGCCAAAAGTTAGGTATGTAGGAAACAAACCAACAAACCACCTCTGGCTCAGCTATATAATTGGAGGCATGGCCTCTCTGGTTCCTGATTGAACGGATTAATGGCCATGATCCCAGAGACTCAGAAACAAATCTCAAAACCCAGCAACTTTTGGCAGAAATGCGTCCGGTCCCTGCAGTAGGTTACCTATGCTGGGCCAACCCAGGTGGGAATAGGTTTTGTGCTTTGGCCTGTTCTCCCCTGTGGCCCGGTGGCCGCCATCCTCCAAAGGCCACTGGACAGTCAGGTTTGGGCCCGCAGTGATGAGACACGCAGGGCCTCACGGAATGGGGATGGAGCTGGTCCTGTCCTCCCCACCCCAATGAGACCCCAAGTCATAGCCCACAAACGACTTCTCTGGCTCCTGATCAAACTGCTTAACGGCCATGATCCCAGAGACTCAGAAACAAATCTCGAAATCCCGTGGCTTTTGGCAGAAATGCATCCGGACCCCACAGTAGGTTACTGTTGCCGGGCATCCCAGGGGAAAAGGTGTTGTCACTCCGCCTGCTCCCCCTAGCGGCTCGGTGGCCGTCATCTTCCAGAGGCCATTTGACAGTCAGGTTTGGGCCTGCAGTGACGAGACATTTTGGGCCTCACAGGATAGGAGTGGAGCTGGTCCTGTCCTCCCCACCCCAATTAGACCCCAAATCAGTACCCATGAATGGCCTTTTTGGCTCCTGATCAATCTGCTTAACAACCTTGATCCCAGAGACTCAGGAGCAAATCTCGGAACCCAGCAGGTTTTGTCAGAAATCCCTCCAGATTTAAGTGTTAAAATTTCTGAATTTCAAAATTGCGTGGCCACTACTGCAGTCACGGGACATCATATGTTATTCATAACCAGCAATAGAAAACAAATTGTCTACTGTTGCTTTTCAGCAGATTTGAGTGTTGGGGTAAAATCTCAAATAATAATGGTGGGTCTGGTGTCAAAATATTGAATGTGATCAAAGTAGAGAGAGAGTAATGTGGAAATCATCTGCCCCACAGGTAGGGGGAGGGTGTAGGATGGAGGTATACTGGGATTGTTGGAGGTGGAGAATGGGCACTGGTGAAGGTGCGGGTGTTTCATTGTATGACCGAGAATTAGACCCGAAAGCTTTGTAACTGCTCTCACAGTGATTTAATAAATAAAATTAAGAAAAATGAAACAAAAGAAAGTAAGGTAGAGTTCATGCACAATTCAATTAGCTAATCAGTGGCTGAATAAATAGCAATACTCCTACATAAAAAAGTAGAAAAGTCTAAAATGGTATGTTAAAATAAAAATAAAGCCCCTCCCGTTGATCATCAAGTTGCTCTAGCGGGCCCAGTAACGTCTCCATTGGAGACTTTGTTGTTACTGTGTTTGGCATATCAAATATGTCACGGGGAGCTTGCCAGGCTCTGCCGTGCGGGCGAGATACTCTTGGTAGCTTGCCGGGCTCTCTGAGAGGGGCGGAGGAATTGAACTCGGGTCGGCCATGTTGGCTGCGTGCAAGGCAAACGCCCTACTGCTGTGCTATCGCTCCAGAATTATGAATTGTTGGGCTAGAGGGATTGTACAGAGGTAAGGCACCTGTCTCGCATGCCACTGACTGCAGATCAGTCCCAACCACCACGTGGCCCTGAGGCATTTGAGCGTGCAGCCCTGGAGATCTCTAAGGACCACCATGTTTGTGGCCATGCTAATCACCAGCTCCACTGACCCAGACCAGCATTCCATCCTTGGGCCCTTGCAGTGAACTGCTAGCAAGTTAGGTAAAAATTACCAAGAGCAACCTCCTGGATGTCCTGAGCTTGATTGCCCTGATCCTAGGGGTGGGTAATAAAGTTTTTTTTACACAGTTCATACAATTTAGCTCTATTTTTAAGGCTATATATTCCATGGACTTTAATTTGTAGTTGAAATTATTTTATATGTTAAATTTAGGAGGTCCATTTTAAAGTAAAGTTATAAATCTTGCTGGTACACTACCACTCTTTTAAAATGTTGTAAATCAACTTGTTTTGATTTACAAACAATATAAGCTTTGAGGATAAAAATTTATTACCTTTTCTAAGTGCTTATGACCCCACCCAAGTCACTACCAAAATACGAACATTTCTCTACTGTAGTCTCATAACCCTCGTTAATGCCTTCCACCTCTGGCTCCATGTTTGTATAGAAAAACCTTTTTTTGTTTGTTTTCTTGTTTGGTTGGTTTTGAGGGTACTCATGGCAACTCCAGACTTTGCATCAGTCATAATGTTTGACTTGCTCAGAAAACCAACTGCGGGTTCAGGATGGAACCCAGGTTGAAAATGTGCAGGACAAGCATCTTACCTGCCACACTGTCTCTGTGATTCCAGAAATACCATTTATGATTTGGTTCACAGTATTGTGGAACTCTAGAAAAATTAATATGATAGCATGTAGGTAGTTAGAAATAATATTGTTAAGATATTAATAATAGTACTAGGATATTGGAATGCGTCAGCAACTTCCAGTCTTCTGTTAACTGTGTAGATATGGTAACCTGTAAATATATCTAAGAAGATGATGTCTACAAAATAGATCAATTAACTAGCAGTTAATCCTTAGTTTTTACTTGTATTTGCTCTCCTGAATTTTTTTCCAGGCTCTTATGTGGCTATTTTTGGCAATTAAAATTTATTAATAAAAAAAGAACGTTTTCCTTAAATACCACATGTTTAACACATATAATGATGCCTACTTGTTATTTTAAAATATGAGGTGGTAAAGGTCTTTAAATTGACATTTAAAAACACTGGAATTTTGCGAAGACCAGTAAATGAATTCTGAGTGGTTTAAAACAGGGGAATATATGATCCAGAAAATTAAAGAGTCATGTTTTAAAACCTCTCAATGAAGTCTTCTACACTTATAAATTTTATAATGAAATTATTAAAATTTTATTAGTTTTACAAGGGAATTTATATTTTTTCAAACAATTAGTAAATTTATAAAAATAATTAATGTATTACCTATGCCACAAAAAAATTGTATGCAATTATAATTCCCCATGGTCTCATTTTCAAAGTTTAATTCCCTTCTGTGTAGAAGTAGGTGCTCTAAATTCTTTAGTAGATTTACTAAATAAAGGCTTTTACATGAGTTTATTCAAAGTATGCATTTTGTGATATACCTCCACATATGATATATAAAATTATTTTTAAGGATATTTTATGTATAGTGGTTTTCAAAATTGTTAATATAGGGTTTCATGCAAAAAACATTCTAGAATCCCATGCTTCACCAGATCATTCCTTCCCTCCACCATTGTCCCTGTGCTCCCCACAGCCCATACCATCCTCTTCTGTGGCGAGCTTCCTACTGAAGACCTGTTCTCTTTCTGTGCCTTTGGGCATTTGTTATACCTTACTATAATTCTTTATATCAACACCCAGGAACTCACTCTATGTCTGTCTCTCTCCTGAAAAACATCACTGTACATGATACTCTCCAGCTGCATCCATGTAGCATCATGAATGAATTCAGCTATTCTTAAGACAATTGGTCTTAAAGACAAGAATATGTACCCTAGTTTCTGCATTCAATCATCTGTTCTTGGACAGTTCTGGTTTTTTTTCCCAGATTTTGACTATTGTAAATAGTGCTGCAATAAACAGAAAAGTGCAAATGTTTTTTTTTTATCTGAATAGAGATTTGGGGCCCTTACGATTGGTGCCAAGATGTCAAATTGCTGGGTCATATGGAAGCTCAATTCTGCATATATATATTTTTTTAAATTTTTGTTAGTGAGACACCATGAGGTACAGTTATAGACTTACAAATATTTTGCTTGGGTAAATAAATTATTTGTATTGTAGTTCATTTTTCAGTTTTCTATCACTAGTATGCACAAATAAATCTAAATGATGTGTTAAATAACTCTATACTTCAAGTATAATAAAATACATAGTGTTAATTTTTTTCTCCATTTCTTCTAATTTTTACGGTATCCTTTCTGCTTGATGAATATTTGAATGAAGCGGCAGAGAGCTGGTTAATCCTTAATAATAAAAGACTCCTTCTTCACTTTTAGTCAGACAAATATCTCTTTTGAAATAACATGCTCAGGTACAAACTATAATCAAAATTTTGCCATTACTCATTTTAATTTATTTTCTCTTAATAATTTTGGAAGAGTTCAGGCTGAAGCTACAGGGAAAGTAATGCAGCATATTTCAATTGTTAGAACAAATTTAAATTCTCCAAACATAGGTCCCCTCCACACTGTACAGGTACAAATTCAGCAAGAACTATTTGTGAGCTTTGGAAAGGGGGATTTCATTCTTATTACTTGGTTTTGAAGTTAAAACTTTGAGACTGGTAATTAAATGTGATTCTTGTCTTCTTGGGAGACTTCCTGGGCCCTTAAAAGGCTCCCAAGCTGCACTCATTCCATGATCTTGACTGATATAAGCCACACTATACCTGAGTTGTTAAATTTAGACTTATTTGAATCTAATGGCCATTTAGTTAATTGTTTTTTTCCTGCAGGAAACTCTGTTATATAGTGCTTTCAATGATACCACAACTCAGTTTATTTCGTATGTCCCAGTTTTACTGTAAAGGAAGAAGTTTGAGTTCCGCAATCCCTAAAATACTATGACTGGAAGCACAGTAGAAATATTCACCTACTCATTATAACATAAGAAATTACACACTGAATTTCAGTAATAAACTATGAAGTTACTCTCTGCAGTTCTTTTTAAAGTCTTTCTGTGTAAAGAGTAAAATCCGTTTTCTTTTTGAAAATGTCTGATATCAGGCCAAATATAAATGCAGAGAACTAGTAAGTCATGAGATGAGTATATTTTATTAATTGAACTTAATTGAATTTGGGGTTTACTCCTGTTCAGGGCATGTGTTTTTTCACCATGGTAATGTCATTGCTGGCAGAGCTTGGGAAACCGTATGTGATGCTGGTAAAAACCAGGATTGATTGCATATAAGGTAAGACCATTATTAATTTACTATTTCTCAGTACTAAGGTGAGTATGTTTCACATTTTTAAATGAGGTTGTAAATAATTACTTATTTTATTCTTATTTTATACTAGTGGCCTGGAGCGATGGCACAGCGGTAGGGCGTTTGCCTTGTGCGCAGCCAGCCCGGCCAAGCTGGGTTCGATTCCTCCGCCCCTCTCGGAGAGCCCGGCAAGCTACCTAGAGTATCTCGCCCACACGGCAAAGCCTGGCAAGCTCCATGTGACGTATTGGATATGCCAAACACAGTAACAAAACAAGTCTCAAAAAAAAAATGGAGACTTTACTGGGCCCGCTCAAGCAAACTGATGAACAAAGGGAGGACAGTGTTTGTTTGTTTGTTTGTTTATACTAGTATTAGTTCTATGTGCTTATAGCCAAAATTTTTATATGCTCACTGTATATTTTAATGCTTATAGTACTTTTTCAGTTATTTATAAAATATATTTGTATGCTTATTGTACTCTTTTCCCTATTGTGATAGCAATTCCAAGTCATCAGTTACACTTAAAAAAATCACATTAATTAAAAATTATTGGATTTTTTTGTGTTATATTTCTTGTGATGAATTTTCTCTCTACATATTGTATGGCATGCTATTTATTCTTAAATGTTATTTATCTGTCATACATCTACTTAAAAAATACTTTTAGAGTCAATTAGACAATAGGATGTTTCTTTTGTACTTTTTCTTCTTAGCTTTGTGTGTGTGTGTGTATGTGTGTGTGTGTGCACGTGCACACACACATAATATGGTAAAACTAAACAAAATTTAGGAAAAATGCATCTCTATGATTGATGAATTAGAAATATTTTACTTCTACTGAATATGCATATGAAAGTGAAAATAAGAACAAAATTGGTTGAACATCAGAAACAAAAATGGGGAGAGATTAAGAAAAGTGAAATACATTGACAGTAATTATATCAGTCATAAAAATGTGTTTTTAGATAGGAAAATACAACAAAGTTCTGTATTTTATTAGATTATATGAGTTTTTGTAGAAATTGATTTCTCTGAGGCACACAATCTAAAGGAGATTGTTCCTTTATTGATTTTCACTCTAACTTGCATTAGATATTTTGAAGTGTGATGTTTTGCTCCTAAGACACACAGTCATGCACATTTTTGCCTAATTAAAAGGAAATATGATAAAAATCATTTCAGACACAGTATGTGTGGGACATCTTGAATTCCATATACCCTTAGTTTAAACAAAACAGTGGAAAACATACACAGAGAAAAATAATGCAAAATTAGTTAATACAATAGAAATAAATTTCTTGCTTTGTTCAATTTCTAGTTTTACACAGGGATCATGATCATTGTTTATTGAGGGACCATGTGGACCCAGACATCAAACTGAGATTCTCACATACATGCTAGGAATATTATCTACAAGTTAAGCTATTACCTCTACCTTTTTTGGACAACATTCTATTGTCACATAATTTTCCCCCAGTGCATCTTAATTCTGTATTCCCTTGTATTCTATTCAAAAATAAAAATTTGCTGTACTTAAGAAAGAAAAAGTGTGCTTGGTGTTCCTTGTCCTATACTACCCCTTCTTTTATTTAACATTAGTTTACTTCAGTTGCTATTATTTAAAGAAACAGCTATGCTGAAGTTCACCAGAGCATGAATGTAACCAATGTGAATATAAGAGAGCACCAGAACTGTTGGATATTAACCCTAAGTGTTTTAGGCTTCATCAGCATATTGTCCCTTTCTTTCCTCCCAGAAAAGTTTACCCTGCTCTTGTGAGCACCCCTAATTCCCTGAGTTGATCTTTAAGCCTTCCTCTGTGTTTTTCCTCTCATTGTCACAGCTTCCAAAGGCAGTCTTGATTACTCTTAAGTAAAAATTTTCTGGTAGTTCTGGACTGTGTATTTGTAGAGAATTACCTGCTTTTCTATGACCCCTATAGCCTTTTTAGATTTTACAATAGAACAATGTTCTTTGGTTCAACACAGAAAGACCTTTAATGATATGCTCCTAGTACTAGGGAGTTGGTTAACTCTGAAGTATATCTGCTTCTCAGCATCTCTCATAATTATTTGACTCAGGCATTGGTCGCTGTAGTTCTTAGCACCCCAAATGGGAGGTCCAGCCTGGGGCAGGGATGGACTCGGGATCAATAGTGAAGCTACTCTGGCATCAAAATGGGACAGTCTAGAAAGCATTCAAGCAAGGTCTTAATGCAAGCCATGATGATTTAAGAGAGAGGACCCCCGTGGAGAAGGACAAGCTGAACTAGCCTGAGGACTTAGTCTGGAAATGACAGTAAAAGTCTTGCTTGCCCCCAGAGCCCAGAAAGCTAACTTTTGGAATCTATATCTCTTAATTGTGTTTATCCAAATAACTGCAAGTATTAATAAGATGTAAACTTAATTGTTTATAATATGTACAATTATAGGGAAAGAGAAAAGCAATATAGATGTCCAGTGTCTCCTAGAGTAATCCCCCCAAGAGAATTGCCTCCACTGAAATGCTTGACCTCTGTAAATGATCAATTAGTCCTATATCTCAAATCCCTTCAGAGGTCAAGTATGCTAGGTGCTCTGCATTAAACAGGCTAGTTTTTACATTTATCCGTGAGTCTATTTTCTTTGTTCCTCTGCTGGAGAATTCTGGGGAGGCAGCTCTCAGCCAACCTGCATGCGTCGTAGCACCCACGCTTTGTGACAAGAACAATGACACCATGACATTGAAAACAAATGTGTGCAGAATGAACATTCCAAATATCTATAATAATAAGATCAAGAAAAGTATTTCTTTGCTTATTATGTATTAAATTTTATGTACATTAAATTTATTGATAAAACACTTTCTGATGGTGTCAATGAATATTTTATGTGTGTATGGGAATGCTTATTGATAACATAAAATGAGGTAAGTTTTTCCTTTATTTATGTTTTCACAGTATTTTCAGAAAAACCATTTTGATTTGGACAATCTGAAAACAAGGTATCCTTTCCTTCCTTGTACTTGTTTAGGATTCTAAAAAATAACTGCAATGTAGAGAAAAGTATAAATATATGCATAAATATGTGCCTTTATATATATATATACTTTTCTTAAAAATGCAGTTAAAATGTAGGGAATGTGTCTCATTTTTCCTAAATTGACTTCAGATCAATTACTAAATACAGGATAAAATTATAAATCTAAGAAATTCCCAAATATTTTCTAAGAATAATTTATTTGATATTATGAATCACTTTACAATGATATATTTCATATAATATGCATAATTTATTGCTTTTTGAGTTTTATGAAGTGGATGATTAGAAAATAAAATAATCTCTCACTAAACCAATATTTTTCAAAGTCATTGTTACTCACTTTACATTGACAGGCTATAGTCATATGTAAATTAAAAGTACTATTTTCTTTGCATGGTAGCTCACATCAGAAAAGATCTGTTAGATTATGTTTCATAGTATAATTTTGATGGGGAAAAAGATGTTCAGCTTTTAAAAGTTGCCCAGGTACTTATGTGCTCAAATAACCACAAAATACTTTTGTTTAAGAGCTCCTACATGACATGCAAATGGTCTTTATAAAGTAATGCTTGATTTGCCCTATTTTAAATTAAATTCCTATGAATTTTTGTCAGTCTACTGGATAGGAACACGGCATCTGACATATTGAATCAGTCCATTGCTTCATCAAGTAGAATATTTTCTTCCAATAATAGTCTAGAAAATGAGACTTCAGAGAAAAATAAAGTATACTGCATACTGTGAATTGGGAAAGTTTTTACCTAATATTCCTGATTCAGTCATAAAGCTATTTCAGTTATTTAAGGTCACAGTAATGCAAAACTTCATATTCACTTAGTCTTGAAATTATTGCAAGTCCATTTCTTACATCTAACTAAAAAATTTCTAGAGGAAGTTAAAGTTTTGTTATTTGTATTAGTTTTAATGTCTACATAATCTTAGAGATGACCATTGGCACTGAATTATTTCTATGTATTCTGTAAAAATCAGAAAAATATGTTTTCATTATAATTATGGGGAAATGATTATTTGACTCTGAGCATATTGCTTATTCTAAACTAAGTAGTATTTCTACCAGTTAACTTTCTGTATGATTAAAAGGTTTACTGCTAATTAAATGTAGTCAAAGAGTATTTACATACTTCACTTACAAAAGAACATTAAAAAGATGAGATATTAATGAAGGTATTTAAAAATTTTTGTCTCCTAGATATAACTCATATTTATTTCAATGACAAAAACTACATCAACCAAAAGCTGAACACATTTCCATAGTTTATACTAAAACTAAATTTGTCTAATCACACCCCAGTCAGCACAAGTACTATTGAAAGCTGAAATCATGTATTCATTTGTTACATTAGTCAAAAAATATAATTTTCACATAATTTTATTTTAGGTATATTTCAAAGAGCAATTATTATTTTAAATATATATTTATTCATTTTACTTCCAGGACTTCTTTTTTCTTTCCATTTATATGAGTAGCATTAATGATAGCCTTTTTCAAAAAAAATTTTATTAGTAAGACACCATGAGGTACAGTTGTAGACTTACAAAATTTTGGGTTTCAATTATACAATGATCAAATACCCATTCCTCCACCAGTGCCCATTTCCTCCACCACGGATCCCAGTATCCCTCCCACCCCCCACCCTCCCCATCCCACCCTGCCTCTGTGGCATGGCATTGAGTGGCAATCATGTTTGTTCTATAGTCTACTTTCAGCATGCTTCTCCCATCCTGGGAGGATCCTCCCAACACCCTTTACTGATAGCTTTTTGTATACAATGTTCCAATACCACATCAACCACAAGTATCCATTTCTTTCCAACAATGTCCGAAGAATTCCTGCCCCACCAGATAAGCTCATTTCTAAAGAACTCTTCAATTCTCATGCCTTTGCTATTTTCTATTTCCTCTGCTCCTTCACATCTCACAATTATAAAGATCCTTTATTTATTATAGAGGTGGTAATAAATACATTGAAAAGTAGAATAAAATTACACTCCTGAAATTTTACAAAATTTTGACGTATTCGATATGCCAAACACAGTAACAACAAAGTCTCCAATGGAGACGTTACTGGGCCCGCTCAAGCAAAAGAATTTGATATTTTAAAAAAATATATATGATGTTTATGTAAATAGAACAATTTTCAGGAACTATTATAAAATAATGCTATGCTAATAACTTTTCTCCAAGTCAATATGGTGCCTTTTAATTCAGCTATCTTTTTCTTTTCCTCAAAAGTTTTACTTAGAAATTATGAGGAAGAAATGGTGTGTGTGTGTGTGTGTGTGTGTGTGTGTGTGTGTGTGTGTGTGTGTGTGTCTGGATGTGCGTGGCCTGTTTTAGAGTGAAATAGTGAGAGGGAGAGAGAGAGAGAGAGAGAGAGAGAGAGAGAGAGAGAGAGAGAGAGAGAGAGATTAAGTTAGTAGTCTCATTCGGTAGAGAACTGTGTTTCTCCAGAGGAAAGAGAGCCAAAGGATACACATCTCAAATGGAGATATGAACCAACCCTCATTCCCAAACAGGAAAACACTAGTAACCATTTCTTTTTCACTGAAGAAATGTGTTAATTTGGTGTAGCCTATTTGTTTATTTCCATTATTTTTTGCTTACCCAAAGTCATCGGGTCATTGAATATGACACTAAATTCAACAATAGGTTCTACTTCAATTATGATTTTAAACTAGTGTTGAGATACTCTGGAAGGTACGCTAGGGCTTATGATTTATCTGCTGCAATGAGATCAACTCTGAGAAATCTGGGGTTAACTGTATAACTTCTTTCTTCTATGGGGAATGCTGCTCTTCCAGAGAATCATAATTATAATATAAGACAGCAATAAGTTAAAGTTCTGGTATGGTGTAGTCCACCTAAGGAGTGACCCCTGGATATACAGCTGGGAATAGGCCTAGAAAATAAGCATTACTGGGTGTAGCTCACCCCCCCCAAAAAAATAAAGACAATGGCATCAATCTATATTGCATGCCAGATATTAAAACAAATTCACAATAAAAGTCTATATTGAAGTGTTTAAAGTCATTAACACAGAGCAAATAGCAGAAACTTGTATTTTGGATAAAGAAGTAGTGATTTATATGCACTGTAATACTGCAGCACTGACCCACCTTGTTCATTGATTTGCTCCGCACCAGTAACGTCTCCACTGTGAGACTTGTTACTGTTTTTGAAATATTGAATACGTCACAGGTAGCTTGCCAGGCTTTGCCGTGTGGGCGAGACACTCTTGGTAGCTTGTTGAGCTCTCTGAGAGGGGCAGAAGAATCGAACCCAGGTCAGCCATGTGCAACGCAAATATCCCACCTGCTGTGCCATCACTCCAGCCCAGTGATTTATATACTAAATAAAAACCATATATAGGATATTTGCAATATCTAAATATATATTTGTGTGTACATATATATACATATACATATGTATGTGTACAACATATTTTGTGTAGTTGTTCAACGTTCTTAAAAAAACAATGTGGTTTTTCCCTATCTTACAAAGAAATGACTTTACTTTTATGATACTTTAGAGGTCAATAAAGTTATAAATAGGCTCAATTTAAGATAAAATAAATATATCCCTAGGCCGAAGAGGTGATATTGGCTGTATTCCTCTTACTTTATTTGTGGCCAATCAAATTCAATACACTTCAATCATGAGTAATGTTCCTAAGTACCACCCACCAGGAGTGATCTCTGAAGAAGAGCCAGTATTTTGTTCTGGATAGATGCAAAAACCAGAAGGAGAAAAAAAAAGAAAGAAAGAAAATGAAAAGAAAGAAGCACCCCATCATTTTTAAAAATAAATTGTTTTCAGTGATTTATAATATAAAATCTGGGGAGTAATCTTCCTTTAAGATGTATGTAACTCGCATCATCTAGCACCAAAATTTTAGTTTCCACATATGATCAAAATAATATCTTCTACCCATCCTTCCAGTGCCTTTTCCTCTTAATCTTCCTTCCTTCATCCTTCACATCTTAAAGTGAGAAAGACACAGAATATGCAATACTTTAAATCCATCAGACATATTCTATCCTAATAAAAAATCTACATTTTCTCCTACGGTAAAAATGATGCCTTCCTTATCAAAAGTTTTATAATCACATTGTATAATGATATTTCACCTATACTTTCATTATGAAAATGAGGTCCAGCTCGGAATTAAACCCCTATAAAGGTAAAGGTAAAGGCCCTCCCGTTGATCATCGATTTGCTCGAGCGGGCCCAGTAACGTCTCCATTGGAGACTTTGTTGTTACTGTGTCTGGCATATCCAATACTCTCGGTAGCTTGCCGGGCTCTCCGAGAGGGGCGGAGGAACCGAACTCGGGTCGGCCATGTTGGCCGCTTGTAAGGCGAACGCTCTACCCGCTGTGCTATCGCTCCAGCCCAAATAGTAAAGATTATTTAGTAGCTATCCCATCATTCTGAAGATATAAGAAATTAAGGGGGGAAGAACTATTATAACTGCTTCTGCATCTGTGTTGAGAAGTGAATACATTTTTTGGCCCAGAATGATAGAACAGCAGTTTGGGTGTTTACCTTGTATGTTGCTCTCCAGGGTTTATTACCCAGTATCTTATATGCTCCGTTGGTCTTGCCAGGAATGGTCCCTGGGTGCAGGGCCAGGAGTTAGCCCTTAAGCACTGCCAAGTGTAGCCTTCAAAAAGACAAAGGAAAAAAAAGTGATACATTTAATTTTTTTTTAGTGGAAGGAAGTTCCTGTGGCCAGCACCAATTCTTCTAGTAGCAGCTAAAACAACTGGTTTATTTTATATTTTTTTACAAAATTAAATTCATGTTTAGTTTCAGTTTTATTGTAAAGTCTGACCGGATAAGCCAATTAATACAGTTTTGAATTTTATATTATGCCTTTATAATCATCTATATGTGTGACCTAAGGAATATGGTCCTAGTCTCATGCATTAATGAATCGGTAACATAAAATTGTACTCCTGGGATAAAAATGATGTGTAGAAGATAGACTTATTGAATTTCTGAAAAAAAAAAGAACGATTTTTGTATAGTCCATAAAACATAATGGCAGTCTAGGGAAATGAGTCTAATTATTTTATAAAATAACCTGGAACTTATAATAAAAGTTATATGTAATATTCAGTTTTATTTGTTTCAAAATATTAACCCTTCTCTTCTCAATTTACCAAAAGTTCTGGTAAAACATGACACAGAATACTAATATGCTAGCTAGAAATATTAAGGAGTTCAAGTTGCAGGTTTTCTTTGCATATCTTATACAATTCTTCACCATTCCTAACTTAAAACACTTCTCAGTTATTAAAAGATAAGATTCTGGGGCTGGTAAGATTAAGACAATTGTCTTGCATGGGCTAACCTCAGTAATTAAATCTCTGGCACCAGATGCCCCCTAGCATAGCAGAGTGTAGTACTGGAGGGTCCCTGTGATCCATCAAGACACCCAGATTATTGCTGGACCCCCCTACTTTGAATACAACTGAAGTCCCAGTTATAAATGAATTTATTATATCTATATACATACTGATTTATCATATCTCTCCATACATAAGTATATTTTTGGATATTACTAATCATCAATATAATAAATTATTTATGTATGCTGTCATCCATCAAAAACAAAGTTTATACTTAATGATATTGCTACTTTACATTTTTTTTCAGGTGAGAATCAAATTGCTGAAAGTGAAACTATTAGTTTATTCTTGAAGATTCAATATTAATATAAAACTAGCCTCATCTCTATGGGTCCTTAAGAAATAGTGAGCTACAAATTAAAAGAAAGAGAATATTTGGTGTCTCAGATGGATACTGCCAGAAATAATCCCTGAGTTCAGAGCCAAGAGTTAAATCCTCTTCAATATTTTTTTAAAGTTTAATACATATTCCTTTAGTCTTCAATGATTTGTTCCATTGGCAAAGAAAACAAAATGAAAAATAAGACTCCATTAAACAAAAATGCTTCTGCAGTGCAAAATAAATGAAAGCAAATATCAAAATATACTACTTACATATTTTACCCATCTTACAAAGGGTAATATCCAAGGTGTATAAGGTACTCAGAAAACCTCAACAACAACAAAAAAAGATAACAACAAAAATGTAGAGCATCATCTACAATAATGACCAGTAGATACATTGAAGATGCATCATCTTCAATACATACCAGTAGATAAAATGTGTTCTTTATTGCTTACTATTAGAAACATAAATAAAAACATTGATATACTATCTCATATTAGAATTATATACTACAAAGACCTGAAACAACCAATATAGTTGTTTTAATCTATAAAAGGAACCCTCATTTACTGTTCTAGGGAATGTCATTTGGTTCAACCTCTAGAAAGCATGTTCCACAAAAAGGGGAGAACAGAGATGCCATATGTCTCAGCAACTCCTCTCTTTGGGATCACACACAAAACACAAAGACTTTAACCTAAATATGCATATGCATACTTATGTGCACATCAACAGTAAGTACAATACCCAATATATGTAAAGAATCCAATTGCGCAATGACACATAAATGAATAAGAAGTTTACTGACACAATGAAATAGTATTCATCTGAAAGAGAAGATCTTGCTGTTTGGTTTGACTTGAATGAGATTGGAGGGAATCATGTTTAATTAAAAAATCACAGGGGAAGGAAAATCAACAGTTGATCTTGTTCATCTGTGAGGAATATATAGAGGAATAAAACAGGATTGACAGTGGTCATACATTTGGACTTTGACTATGAAACTAAGGTTATCAAGTTGGGGGAGAGAAAAGAAGGGTCACTGGGTTGTGAAGAAAAAATTAAATGAATCTGAGTATCATAACAGTGATGTGGGTTCTTTCACACTTTGGTGGTGGTAGAGGTGCCATAATTTTGTACATCAACATTAACCCTACTCGAGCAATTTTACTTCAAGGACAGTAAAATGTTTTAAAATGCCACACTATAATCTTACATTAGTCTTTAAAGCACCAAATTATAAATGCCATTGCTTTATTTCATGAAATAAAAATTGCAAACTCTGAAAATATTTTAAAAATTCTGTTTAATGACAATTATTTCAAGAGCATCGATGCATTTTTAGTGATTAATTATCCATTAATTAAAATACATAATATCGATTATAAAAATTTCAAGATAGAGAAACATTCAAGTTCTTTTTGGCATATATTTACTTTTAATTTAATAGTTCTTTCTTCAAAAAGAATTGCATGTATGCACTAGGGATTGCACCAAAGTCTCACAGAAAGCAACAGATAGCAAAGTCTCTACCATTAAGCTAAACCTTTAGTGCTCTACTTTAGCACTTTGCACTGTTTTACCGTTGTTCATCCATTTTCTCGAGCGGGCACAAGTAATGTCTCCATTGCTAGACTTGTTACTGTTTTTGGCATATCGAATACTCCACGGGTAGCTTGATAAGCTTTGCCTTGTGGGCAGAATACTCTCGGTAGCTTGCCAGGCTCTCTGTGAGGGGCAGAGGAATCGAACCTAGGTTGGCCACGTGCAAGGCAAACGCCCTACCCACTATGCTATCATAATTTTAGGTTTAGAAAAATATCGTGTGCACTAAAATTCCAAGCTCATTGAGGTTTCTCGGGAGTTCAAGATGCCGCTCTGTTTAACGTTCATTGATTTAAAGAAGGCCTTTGATTCTGTTGAGACAGAAGCGGTCATTGAAGCCCTAGCCAATCAGGGCATTCAAGCCCAATACATCAGGATCCTCTGTGAGCTGTATTGCGGATTCACTACCAGGATCTCACCATTCTACAAAGAAGTAATCATTGATGTCAAGAGAGGGATTCGGCAGGGTGATATCATTTCACCGAAACTCTTCACTGTCACCCTCGAGAACATCATGCGATGACTGGAATGGGAAGGAATGGGCGTGAAGATAGATGGTCGGCAACTACACCACCTCTGCTTTGCTGATGACATTGTTTTAATAACCCCAAACATCAGCCAAGCGGCACAAATGCTGGCCGACTTTGACCATGAGTGTGGAAAGGTAGGACTACAGCTTAATCTTACGAAGACAATGTTTATGAGAAACAGCCTCGTTCCTGATGCCCCATTCGCGCTCAACCGAACGATCATCTCTGAATGCAACAACTATGTGTACCTAGGTCGAGAAGTCAACATGACAAATGACCTGGCACCCGAGCTGTGCAGGAGGAAGAGAGCGGCTTGGAACGCCTTCAAGAAAGTCGAAGAAATAGCTAAGAGGACGAAGAACCTCCGGCTCTGGGCACATCTCTTTGATTCCACTGTTCTTCCTGCATTAACATATGCCTCAGAGACCTGGGCCCTACGCAAACAGGATGAGAACGCTATTCAGGTCTCCCAAAGAAGAATAGAAAGAGCTATGCTTGGAATATCACATTTCACTCAAATGAGAGAAAGAATTCCGACATCCTTCGACGATCAAGAATCAGGGACGTTGTCTCATTTGCCAAGGTGTCAAAAATCAGATGGGCTGGTCACGTAATGAGATTTAAAGATGACCACTGGACTAGAGCTGTTACCGACTGGATTCCACGGGATGTCAAAAGACTGCGTGGCCGCCCACCTACCAGATGGTCAGACTCCTTTATCAAGATCCTGAACGATCGGTTTGAGGCCCTTCATGTTCCCAGAGCGAACAGATGCCATTTGGCTACACTAGCACGCAACAGGGATAAATGGAGACGTTACTGGCACCCGCTTGAGCAAATCGAGGACTAACGGGAAGTTAAGTGTGATTAAGTGAAGGTTAAAATTATCCTACATACCTTCACTGTTACAACTTCTCACTACCATATCCCTAGCAAGTGTGATAGATTTGTTGCAACTGATGAACTCACATCTGAAAGTCTAAATTGACTTTCTGTATTAATAAAACATAGTTGCCCTTAAGATTCGTAGATTTTCACATATATTTCAAAGTTAATATATGATATTTCACTAGTGATGAGTGTAAATGAGATTTGTAAAAATTTTAGCTACTACTGATTAAAATTATACCTGTCTTTCAAGATAATTTAGCTGTTATGATGTGAGAAACACAGTAAAAAATCCAAATTGTTTCTTCTTTGCAGGGCACCTGAAGGGCTCTTTGATGAGTCCTGGGTGGCAGCTTCCTCCAGGATGCCCTCAGGCTTCTCACATCCTCAAGAGCCCAGACATAGGCTTCTGTCCAGCTTCTTGCTCAGTTAGCCCTGGGTTTAGCAATAGGCCCCTTTAAATGGTTTTCCAAATCTTTGCCTAGAGCTTAATCCAAAGCCATCAGCATCTTCAGGATTCAGTTCTCTTTTCAGACTCTGCCTGAGACTGCATAATGAAGTCCCCAAAGAACTTATGCTGGTACCCAGTTACGTGCAAAGGGGCCTCAGATGCTAGGATGAAGGGCTACACGCCCTACTTGCTTTGCTGTTGGCCAACAGGGCCCATCAGTGGCACCCTTGTTCAGGTCATCCATGTGGGATGTGGTGAACCTTGGTGTGGCAATGGGTGAAATTCTGGGATTCATTTTCCAGTGCATTTACTTCTGGCCATAGACAACACCAGCAGGTTTCCATTTGGAATCTACCCCCATCCGCCAACCCCCCCACTTCTCCCCCCTCCCCACCCCCGTCCCCATGATCAGGCAAAGAATACTTTCCCTAACTTCCTTATCACTCTGGGGCAGAGTGACAGTACAGCGGATGGGCTGGGGTGTTCACCTTGGCACACAGCCAACCAGGTCTGATCCAGGGCAGTCCATCTGGTTCCCTGAAGCTGCCAGGGGTGATTTCTGAATGAAGAGCCAGCAGTAAACCCAGAACACTGCCAAATGTGCCTCCCCGCCCCCACCCCGGAAAAATATAACACAAATCTGAGGAGTGTGATAGTGTCTCACAAACTCCTGCCAAACCAGCATTGGGCTCAGTTTCTCTTCATCTACATTCCTTTTGATCTTCTTGATCAAAGGGCTCACTTTTGATCAAGTCAACCTGCACAACACAACTGGTCAGCCACCAGCAATTCTCCTTGGCACAGTGAAATGTGAAGTGCACTCACACAACTGCGTCTTCCAGTTATAGAAGTTTATAGAAGGTAAGAAATTCTCTGGTTACAATATATTCAGTATAGCCAAAATATTCTTTTTTTTTTTGAAAAAAGACTGAAGTGGGTCAATGAGAAGTAGGAAAAGCCGAGGGAATATTTTAAGAAATCACTGAAGCAGGCTGTAAGTCTATGGAAAACTGTGTAGTGGTAGAACAGCTTGACAAATAACTACAAGAACATTGGCCTTAGGCCAGCCCTAAATGTACGACAAAATAGTGAGTTGATTTTCACATGACTGTCCAAAAATATGCCATTTCAAAGAGGTTGCCGTAGCTAAATATCTATTGTTTCCTAAAAATATTGATATTCATATATGAACTTATATGTATAGAAGTTACATATGTAATATTACATTAACTTACATTCACTTACATATCATGCACGTAAAAATAATAAATCTTAATCCTAGTATTATTACTTAGTACTTTGGTTAAATTTAATTAAATCATCAAATTGATAAGTCATCCTTGGGTAGTATCATGATTCATCCTTTAAACCTTATCACCTTATCACTGATAGAAAAAAATTTCAATTGACCTTGATTCTTAACAATTTCCAGTGTTGTTCAATTTTTATTTAGAAACAACTCACTATCTGAATATAATAAAATATATTGAAAATAAAATAAGAAAATTTTATATTTTATTGATAGTAAAATATGTAGGATATGAATAAAACTGAATTATATAGAATAAATGATATCTTATATACTTCAAGGACATCTTTGTATTTGTGTAGTAGACTGACCATAATGCGACAAATTGATATGTTCTTACTAGGGTTGGGAAAAGTTTAATCCCAATATATATAATATATTATGATATACAATGCCAATTTTTAATATGTAACCATTTAGAGAATCATAGTAATGGCTCATAAAAATAAGTATTGTCACACTATTAAGTAGATACTGATGTTTTAATGCATATATCATTCTAATGCCACACCCATATCCAATTGCACATTTTCTTCCTCTAATGTCCCAAGGGTCTCTCTCACCCACCCTCTTTCATGTGGGTTCGATTTTAGAGTTCCAATTTTAGAGCTTTCGAGTTTCAAAATTTCCAGTTCCAATGACTCTGACAATTTGTTGTTTCCATACTATGTTTCTTTATATGCCACATATAGCAGAGGTTGTTTTCCTTTGTTTTTCTTTGTGGAGATAGTGACATCTAGGCATATATAAATAAATAAAGCTAAACTACTAAAATTCCAAACTATGTAAATAATTAAGTTTATAAATTTTTTCAAAAATAGTATATCTAACTCTTTTAGTAGGTTTTCTTTTTTTTTTCTTTTTGGGTCACACCCGGCAATGCACAGGGGTTACTCCTGGTTCATACACTCAGGTATTACTCCTGGCGGTTCTCAAGGGACCATATTGGATGCTGGGAATCGAACCTGGGTTGGCTGCGTGCAAGGCAAACATCCTACCCACTGTGCTATCACTCTAGCCCCGTAGTAGTTATTTAAAAAAAGATAGTATGACTGCACTGTCCTCCCGTTGTTTATCAATTTGTTCGAGCGGGCCCAGTTACGTCTCCATTTTGAGACTTGTTGTTACTGTGTTTGGCATAGCGAATACATCATGGGTAGCTTGTCAGGCTTTGTCGTATGTGCGGAATACTCTCGGTAGCTTGCCAGACTCTCCGAGAGGGGCAAAGGAATGGAACCCTGCTCGGCCGGGCTAGCTGTGTGCAAGGCAAACATCCTACCTCTGTTCTATCACTCCAGCCCAGTATGACTAATCTTATACTAATAAATGTAAAGTTAACATAACATAAATAAATCCTACAAGTAAACAATTTGGTAATAGTGAGTGGAATTAAGAAACGTTTGAGAGAAAGTATGAATAGGTCTATAAAGACATAAAGGTATTTTATTCTGAAAAGAAAATATTGGTTTTATATTATATATTAGTATTTTTGTTTCTAACTTAATAATAGGTTGCAATAAAATCTTTATGGATAGAAGAAAGTTACCTGAATATAATTGTATATTCAGTATAAATGAAACATTAATTATTCAAAAAGTATAAGATCTCTAAGCAAGCTATGACTACCAAACCTACCTTAATCTAGTAGAGGGCAACTATGAGCCTTATGAGTTAATGTCAAGTTTTTACATTCGGCTTATAAGTACATAGTCATATATGTGATGTACAACAATAGTCTTCTAGTCTTTATTTATCTTTTCACCCTTTTACATTGTTTTTGAGTAAAAGCTTTGAATTTGAGTGAGATATACATGATCAACATCTCTCTATACAAGTCATGCTTTGCTATCAATAATAAAAGATGTGTTTTTCTGGAAATAAATGAAGTTAATCTTCCCAAGTTTTCCAAGTGTAAATATGTTGTTAAAAAATAAAAACAAAGTTTGGGTTTTCCTAAAGTGTAAGGCTACATAAAGGTTCAAGGGTTTGGGGGGACATTTTGTGCATATTGATGTCCAGTTTTTGTAGCATTATTATTTAGAATAACTAACTTAAAGTACAGTGTATTTCCTCATCAAATTTATTTGAGCATATTTGCATGAAGGTATGTCTCGGTTATCTATTCTATATCATTGATTATTTTGGGCATATTAACAGGGAGTCTCACTTGTGGACACAGTCATACTTATCTCTTTATACTTATTTTGAGGGTGGGGGTCTGGGCATACCGACTGATGCTCAGGGGTTACTCCTGGCTCTGCAACCAGGAATAATCCCTGTTGGTGCTTGGGGGATCATATGGAATCTAATCCAAAGCAAGTGCTCTGCTCACTGTGCTATCTCTCTAGCTCTTTTACCCCTTTATATTTGTTTCATTTCATTTTGTTTTGTTTGGTTTGGTTTGGTGGTTACACTGGTTGTGCTCCAGGCTTACTCTTAGCTCTGTGCTCAGATATCATTCCTGGTGGTGCTCAGGGGACCATATAGAATTCTGGGTATTGAACGAGGTTGGCTGTACACAAGGTGCACTACTTGCTGTACTGACTCTGGCCTCCTATACTTCTTAGTAAAAATTGTTTGACTTTGTATCAATCATACAAATAAACTCCTTATTTCTACAAAAATATATTTAGAACTTGATGTTTAAGGATGCTGACTCTTTTGAAATAATTAATTTCTTTTTGATAATTCCAGTTAATTAGCAGGATTTTTTTCCATTTATCTGATCATTATATTGCATTCTATTTTTAAGATATATTGTACATAATTTATTTGATTTAACTATATGTATTTAATTATCTTAGAAGAAATTATTAAAATTTAGCTCACACATTTTTTGGGGACATAGGGCCAAATCCTGCAATACTCAGAGCTTGCTCTTAGATCTGTGCTTAGGGATCGTACGTGGATTAACTTTATGGGATGCTGGTGCTGGAACCCAGATCTGACGTGTTCAAGGCAAATATCCTATCCTCTATACTATTGCTCCAGCTCCCATGTCATGATTTTTACTTTCTTTATTTTAAAAATGAATCACCATGAATTACAAAGTAACAAAATTGAAATCTCATGGTAATAAGAGTTAGTATTCCTTTGAAATAAATATGATTCATGTCATATAAATCTCAGTTAAGAAGTAATTAGCTGCCATTACACATTTATCAGCATTCACTTTTAAATAAAAATTTAAAATGACAAGCAAAGCAAGTGAATACATGGGAAAACTAGAAAGGTCATATACTGTTTGTTGGAAAGTAAAATGGTAAAGATATTTTGGAAGTTATTTAAAAACTACAAATTTTCTTCCTGTATGTGGTAGCAGGATTCTCCAGGGAAGTAAATCTATAACATGTAATTTTAGAAATCACTTTTGCAGCCAAGAGACAGAACTGAAGGAATCACTTTATTGAAGTTAATTTACTTAAAGCTCACTGAATGCAGATATTGACCATATTTATAAAATATCTTCTAAACAACATCTAGACTAGTATTTGATTAAATACCTATCATAAACAGACAAATTAATAAACTAGTCCTCATACTTTATTCCCATCAATTATATCTTAAGAGATATGCATATATAAGAAATAAAAACATCCACTTAGAAGCTTGTACACCAATATCCATAGCAACTTGATATTTGACAAACTGTAGAACATCTGTAGGGCAATTACTAAAAGTAAAAGAAGAATATAACTATGAATAAAATAAAATGTGGATCAACATTAAAGAAAGAATTCTTAGTAGAATGTGAAGCCAACCTCTGTGACTCGAGAGATAGTAGAGCAGGTACTACTTGCCTTATACACGGCTGACCTGGCTTCGATACTAGGCACTTTATGGTCCCCTAAGTATTGCCAGAAGTGATGCCTGAGTGAGTGCAGAGGCAGGAGTAAGCGTGAGCACCACCAGAAGTGATCCCCAAGCAAATCAAAATAAAACAAGACAACCTCAAAATTATACAGCTTAATGTTCATGAAACAAAATAATTACAGTGCTAGAGAATAAAACAGTAATTTCCGGCACATGACTTGGGGAAAGTTGAGTACGGCTATTAAAGCTGTAGAACAAGTTAATTTGTGTTACTTTTATAGTAAAGTAGTATTTTGACTATTGTGATTACATGACAATACAAATGGTAATGATCTCTATACATCTTCATATAAATATTTCATATACTGTTTCAAAGTAGTAAGTTTGTTGTTTTTAGATGGAAGGGTATTGGGGATCATACCCAGTGATGTTCAACGCTTGCATCTAGTTTTGTGCCCAGCAATCAGTGCTCGAGACGATCACATGCAATGCAAGGACAGTACCATGGATTGAATAGGGATTAGCCATGTTCAAGATAAGCACCTTAACACAGATCTATCTCTCCTGCTTTCCCAAATAGTTATAAAAAGTATTCAGGTTAAAGTTAGCATAAAAATGAATTTATGGCTATTCTTAAGGTTAATTTCTGCAGCCAACTCCCAAGCTTTGTAGACTTTATCCATTTATTGTTATTTTAATATAAATATAAGTGACTGGGGATGTGGGAAATGTTCTTAGGACATTGATGGGACTGGAGGCTGGTAGAGGGTGAAGTGTTGGAACATTGATTGCATGAAACTCTATAACAGTATCATAATCCAGATGCTTCCATTAAAAAAAAATAAAAGCTGAAAAGAAGGAAGGAAAGAAGGAAGGGAAGAAGGTCTGTGTAAATTCCCTTCTTATATCCTGTTCCTAGGAAGAATTCCTAGAAATGGTGAATGGGAATAGTAGGGCATAATTAAGCTGTTCATGTCCTCAGAGTAGATATCAGCAATAAAATGTTCCTTTATCAGTGATCTGATTTCTTCCAGAGAAGCTTTACGAAGTGAGGCCAGATTATAAGGGCCAGACATTTTGAGTACTATTTTCCCCTAAATTTTCTTGCATGTAGTATGTGAAACTGTTTACCTAGATCAGAGTTGAATATCTTTATTTATTGTTTTATTTCTCCTTTTCTTACTCTGACCCCCAAAGTAAGCATCCTATATGTAAATACTTGGATTGTGACTTGAAATATTAGGGTACATATGCCTAATGAAAACTTTGCAACTTCTCATAACGATATTTTTGAGTAAGGAGTAAGTTTTTAAGTATATGGTTTATGTTTATTTTATATTAAATAAAATCTCTATAAACCTTGAATTTGTGCAGTAATTGAAATTTGTCAATAAGTATGAACTTAAAAACCAAGAAGAATGTACACATATAAATGCAGTATCTATTTGTAAGTAATATAACTACTTGATATGCCTTTTGAAATCTTATTTGT
This sequence comes from Sorex fumeus, assembly GCF_029834395.1. Lineage (NCBI taxonomy): Eukaryota > Metazoa > Chordata > Mammalia > Eulipotyphla > Soricidae > Sorex > Sorex fumeus. Next base: position 16,433,730 of record NW_026606075.1, on the reverse strand, counting down.
ACTACTTTATTATAATAGATAGTTTGGGGGCCTCCAAGTGGTACTTAGAGAGCCTGGGAGCCACTCACTACAATTCTTGGTCAACTAGATCAAGAGTTCAGTGCTTAGATCCAAGGTTGCAATGTTGCTCAGGTCTTGAAGTTCTAAGAACCACTAGGACTACATCAACTGTGCTTGGGTGGCACCAGACCACAATCAATGAGTGGTGCTCGAATTCCTCCACTGGTATACCCTGGCTCAGGGGGGTCATATAATTCTTGGGATCTAATATAGGTGAGGCATACACAGGCATGTTTTTAACCGGTCTACTATCTTCTGTATCTGTTGTCTACTAGCTCATTTAGTTCTTTTATAATTAGAAAAATATGACAGATTTGACAGCTAAATATGATAGCATTGTATTGCAATACTAAACAAACAAAATTATCACTCAAAATAAAATTCAATTGGAATTCTACTTTCCCCTGTTAACTGACTTTATTTCTGCTTTTCCTTAAGAGTTTTTATAAAGAAAAACGTTCATAGACAAGTTTGATTGTTATAGTGCTTGAAACTAGCATAGATAATGATCACAACTAAAAGTAAAGACTTTAATTATTAGGTCTGTAACTTGCCACTTTTGAACTATTTTATCCATATTAATCTAAATATAAAAAAATATTCTAAGAATCAATTTTGGAAAAATTTAGACAATAACTTTAGGGTCAGCTCTTCTAAGTGGTGGATTATCACCTTTAATGATAACTTGAAATGAAATCTGATGGTAATTGCAACATATGAATGCCCCATTTGATTTCTATGAAAGTTTTAAAATTAAGCCTGATTATATAACCCTTTTTTGCTGAATCACTTATACCTTTACAAATTTCTAATATTTTAATAGCAGATTATCCTAGACAATATTTGTACAGAATAGAAATATACTTGAAATGTCATTTGTATAATTTTTACAAATGGCTTTTTCATCATAAAAATTTTACTTTTTTAATATACATATATTAAAACACTAAATATGTAAAATACCTATATATTTTAAGTTTTTTCAAATATGACTATGAGAATGTTGAAATTTTCCTAAAAATTAGACCAAATATTTATGCATTTAAAACTTTATGTATTTCTTCATAATATCAAAACTTTTTTTTGAGTTTGAATTCTGATTTTCTTTTTTATTATTATCATTTTTTAATTTTTATTAGAGAAACACCATGAGGTACAGTTGTAGACTTACAAATTTTTGTGCTTGGGTTTCAGATTTACAATGATCAATACCCATCCCTCCACCAGTGCCCATTTTCCACCACCACGGGTCCCAGTATCCCTCCCACCTCCCATCCCCCCATTCCACCCTAATCTGTGGCAGGGCATTCCCTTTTGTTCTCTCTCTCCTTTTAGGTGTTGTGGTTTGCAAAAGAGGCATTGAGTGTCAATCATGTTTGGTCTATAGTCTACTTTCAGCATGCTTCTCCCATCCTGGGAGGATCCTCCCAACATCCTTTATTTGGTGCTCCATTCTCTATCTGAGCTCCCTTTTCCCCTAGCACGTGTGGCTGGCCACCAAGCCATGGACTAAAATTCCTGGTACTAATCTCAGCCACTCTTGGATGTTAGTCGCCTATTTTGTTACTTTATGTTCCCCAGATGAATGCAATCTTTCTATGTCTATCCCTCTCTTTCTGACTCATTTTGCTTAACACGATACTTTCCATGTAGTACCATTTGTATGTAAATTTCATGACTTCATCTTTTTTAACAGCTACATAGTACTCCATTGTGTGGATATACCAAAGTTTCTTTAACCAGTCATCTGTTCTCAGGCACTCAGGTTTTTTCCAGATTCTGGCTATTGTAAAGAGTGCTATAATGAACAAATAAGTGCAGATGTCACTTCCACTGTACTTTTTTTGCCTCTCTGGGATATATTCCCAGGAGTGGTATTGCTGGGTCAAATGGGAGCTCAATTCCTAATTTTTTGAGAATCTTCCATACTATTTTCCAAAAGTGCTGAGCCAGTCGGCATTCCCACCATCAGAGAAAGACGGTCCCTTTCTCGCCACATCCGCACCAGCACCAGTTGCTTTTGTTCTTGTGGACGTGGGCCAGTCTCTGTGGTGTGAAATGATATCTGATTGTTGTTTCGATCTGCATCTCCCTGATGATTATTGATGTAGAGCATTTTCTCATGTGCCTTTTAGCCATTCGGATTTCTTCTTTGAGGAAGTTTCTGTTTATTTCGTCCCTGCATTTTTTTGATGGGGTCGGATGTTTTATTCTTGTGCTGTTCAACCAGTAAATTGTATAATCTTGATATCAACCCTGTGTCGGATGTGTATTTGGCGAATATCCTTTCCCATTCTGTAGATGTCTTTGTATTTTAGTCAGTGTTTCTTTTGAAGAAACAGTTCTTGGTTTCATTGATCTTTCAGATTGTTTCCTTGGTTTCCACGTCGTTGATTTTTGCTCTAAGTGTTATGATCACTTTCCTTCTGCCTGATTTGGGCTCCTTCTGTTGATCCTTTTTTGAGATGTTGAACTGTGAAGTCGTTGTTTATGTCCATCCTTTCTTCCGTCCTGAGATATGCTTGCAGAGCTATACATATTCCCCTTAAGACGGCTTTAGCTGCATCACATAAGTTCTAGTAGCTTGTGTCTTCATTTTCACTTGTTTTCAAGTATCTTTTGATTTCATCCTTGACTTCGTACCTGAGCCTCTCGTTGTTCAGCATTGAGTTGTTTAATTTCCAGGTGTTTGATTTGGCTCTTCGTGTCTGTGTGTGTTTCACTTCTATTCTTAGTGCATCATGGTCTGAAAGGATTGTTACTATATCTATCTTCCTGATTCTATTGAGGTATGTTTTGTGGCCTAGGACATGGTCTATTTTGGAAAATTTTTCGTGCGCACTGGAGAAGAATGTGTATTCTTTTTTTTGTCGTGTAAAGCCCTGTATAGGTCTATAAGCCCTTTCTCTTCTATATGTTCTTTCAAAGCCAATGTTTCCTTGCTGAGTTTTGTTCTTGTTGATCTATCAAGAGATGATAAGACGATGTTGAAGTCTCCAACTACTATGTCCTCCTTAAGATCTGTTAGCAGTTGTTTTAAATATTTAGCTGTTCTCTCATTCTGTGCGTATACATTTAAGAGTGTGATTACTTCCTGTTGTCCCTTGATGAAGAGAAAATAGCATTTGCTGTCCCTTCTAATATTTTTTAACCTGAAATTGATGTTGTCGGATACTAGTATGGCCACCATAGCTTTTTTGAAGGAGCTGTTTGCTTGCAGGATTTTTTTCCATCCTTTAACTTTGAGTCTGTGTTTGCTCTGATTGTTGAGATGAGTTTCTTGTAGGCAGCAGAATGTTGGGTTCTTTCTCTGAATCCATTTTGCCCCTTGTGTCTCTTAATTCGTGAATTTAGACCGTTGACGTTGAGAGAGATTATTATTATGGGGTTTTGTGTCATCTTTATGTAAGGGTGTGTTGTGCGTGTAGGGTTTGTCTTGTCTTATAGAATTCCCTTTTGTCCTTGGTTTAGATTTGGTTTTTAGTCTATGAAGTTCCTGAGCTGATGTTTATCTAGAAAATAGTGTACTGTTCCTTCGATTTTGAGTGAGAGTTTAGCCGGATAGAGTATTCTTGGTGAAGCATTCATTTCAGTGAGTTTTTTTCACTATATCCCACCATTGCCTTCAGGCTTGGAGGGTTTCTTCTGATAGGTCTGCTGTGAACCTAAGGGGAGTTCCTTTGTGTGTGATTTCCTTCTTTGACCTTGCTGTTTGCAATATTGTATCTCTATCAGCAGCATGGATCATTCTAACTATGATATGTCTTGGAGTGTTTTTGTTAGGGTCTCTTTTAATTGGCACCTTTCAGGCTCCTTGAACCTCAATGGCTGCATTGTCAAGCTCTGGGAATTTTTCAGCACTGATTTGTTTAATCATGGTTTTTTTAGTGGGATTGTTTCCCTGAGCTTCTGGTACTCCAATGATTCTAATGTTGTTCCTCTTGGAATCATCTCCTAGGACTGATTCTCTCTAGAGCTCTTTTGAGGTCCCTTGCCACTTTTTGTTGTTTCCTGTTGGCTTGGTGTAGCTGATCTTCTATCTCACTGATTCTCTCTTCTGCTGTGGTCATCTACTGTTGAGGGCACAGACTGAGTTTTTTATTTCATCTACAAAATCTTTTATCATGACATTTCTGCTCTCATTTCTTCCCATAATTTGTCAGTTTTTTTTCTGTCATTTTACTGGATATCTGTCTGACTGTTTCATTGAGTTGATTGAACATCTTCATGACTTCTTATCTGAATTCTTTGTAAGAGAGGTCCCTTAGGTGAGCAGTATCTACAGAGGCTTCTGGATTCTTTTCGTTGTCCTCTCCATGTGGTGGGGATTTGCGTGGTTTCTTCATGTTGATGTGTAGGTATGGGGACTAGGTTCCTTGATATGGCTAAAGTATCTGCTACCGCGTGAACGTTGGCCTGCCTAATATTAGGACACGCCCACTTGTACAGAAGCCACTTCTGAAAAGTCCACACCCCCATGTATACCTGGTGTGTACGGGGTGGGGTAAAGACTGGGTAGGGGAGAAGATCAGCACAGCTTGTGGGATGAAGAGAAACAGGCAGAGGCTCAGGGCTGCTTTTCTCCCAGCATCTGACAGGACGCCTGGGGGGTTTGCAAGGAGAAATCCACGTCCTGGGTTCTAATACCAGCGGCTGAACTGACCTGGGTTTGGGAGAAGACCAGCACAACCTGTGGGAAAAAGAGGAAGAATTTCAACACTTTTAATATATCTTTTCTTTGCTTTAATTAGTATTACAAAACTGTAGGAGAAAATACAAATTTATATTAACTATTATAGTAATTAAAGTCACTTTCTTTAATCATCCCTTAATTAGAACCTGGTATCTTTTTTATTATAGCAAAGTTCAAATATTTCCTTTTGTCAGATATTCTTATGAGTCTGTGCTTTTCTTTCCTTTATCTTCTGGATAAATAAAATGCTCACTATATTTTTCTCAGTATTCGCATTGTAAGTTTACCCTTAAATAAATGGAAGGGCGGTTAAATTACAAAAGTCCTTATTAGTTACATAAAGGTTACTTCTTTCACTCTTCCTTGAGTTCAAATAGGAATTTTAAGTGGATTGGGTTAAAGGATATTTTAGTTGGTAATGTTTGCTCAACAGCTTCAAAGGACTTGTTCCTGATGTTAATAGAACTAATTTTGTAACCATTTATAAGATTTGTTCATCTACTTATTTAAATTAAAGTAAGCAGTCAAACATTCATTTGGGATAAAGGACTTATAAGTGGTAGTACATGTTAATGATATCCATGCTTATCAGATCTGATCTGATATTGTTAAAACTTAATAAATGTTTGCTACACTGAGTTAAGTTGAAACAAAAGACTAAGAACCCACAGTGAAGGGACTAATGGTAGTAAGTCACTGAGAAAAGAAATCACTTACCCCAGTAACCAGAAATTCTTGAGGAGAATCAAAATGCCTTGCTCGAGCAGGCCCAGTAACGTCTCCATTGGAGACTTTGTTGTTACTGTGTTTGGCATATCGAATACGTCACGGGGAGCTTGCCAGGCTCTGCCGTGCAGGCGAGATGCTCTCGGTAGCTTGCCGGGCTCTCTGAGAGGGGCGGAGGAATCGAACTCGGGTCGGCCAAGTTGGCTGCGTGCAAGGCAAACGTCCTACTGCTGTGCTAAAAAATAATTATTATAGTTTAGGTGATATGGTTAAAGTCGTGTGCAAGTTTCCTATAATGGTGCACAATATTACTGTGACTATTCTCTTCCAGTATCCTACTGCTGCTCCTGTTATTTGTTGACAGTTATGATTTGGGAGCACACTATTATCTCCTTTGTGCTTAAGACCTTCCACTTTGGTTCCCATATTACTTTCCAGAAGCCTATTCATTTCTTTTACTCTCTCTACGGCAATCTGACACTCCCAGGTTAGTAGTTTAATGTCCATGGTTTATTCTTGAGTTTTATTGCCCATACCTTTGTGCTGGAGCGATAGCACAGTGGTAGGGCATTTGCCTTAAAAGCGGCCAACATGGCCGACCCGAGTTCGATTCCTCCGCCTCTCCTGGAGTGCCCGGCAAGCTACCGAGAGTATTCGATATGCCAAACACAGTAACAACAAAGTCTCCAATGGAGACATTACTGGGCCCGCTCGAGCAAATCGATGATCAACGGGAGGGCCTTTACCTTACCTTTACCTTACCTTTGTTCTCTGTGTTCTGAGACAAATGATATCCTGTGTTTGTTCTTCTGCTTCTGACTTGTTTTGTTCAACATGATACTCTTAACTCCACCCAAGTTAATGCAAATTGCATGACTATATTTTTATAGTAGCTGCATATTATTTCAATGTGTATATGGATCATAATTTCTTTAACCATTGATCTATTGTTACACATTTGGTTGGCTTCTGTATACTTGTGATTACATTCAGAACTTTAACAAACTTAGGTTTACATATATATCCTTGACTTAATGTTCTTTTTTGGATATATACTAATAAGTGAAATAGCTTGGTCAAAATGGAAACTTCATTTCTACTTTCTTAAGAAATATTCTTATTGCTTACCATGGAGATTGGACCAAGTGACATTCCCACCAGCAGTGAATGAGGATACACTCTTCTCTATATCCATGTTATCCATTTTGTTGTTCTTTGTGATGTGCTAGTCTCAGTGGCATGAGATAATATTTTGCTATTGTTATTTGCTGTTATTATTTGCATTTTTCTGATGATAAGTGATACAAAGATTTTTTTTCATACAGCTTTTGTTAATCAGTAAGTCTTTTTTTGGTGAAGAATCTATTTCTTCTCCCAGTTTTTGGATGAGACTAATTGTTTTTTCATAAAGTTCCATTAGAATAGTGAGCAATTTTTTCCCTCATCTATGGGATATCTTTTTTTTTTTTCCCTTTATTTTATTTTATTTTTTTAAAGTTGTAGATTACAATTTTTTGTGCTTTGGTTTCAATTATACAATGATCAGATACCCATCCCTCCACCAGTGCCCATTTTCCACCACCATGGATAATATCCCTCCCACCCCCATCCCCCCATCCCCCCTGTCTCTGTGGCAGGGCAATCCCCTGTGTTCTCTCTCTCCTTTTGGGTGTTGTGGTCTGCAAAAGAGGCATTGAGTGGCAAACATGTTCAGTCCATAGTCTACTTTCGACATGCATCTCCCCTCCTGGGAGGATCCTCCAAACATCCTTTATTTGGTGCTCCCTTCTCTATCTGAACAGCCCTTTCCTCTAGGATACCCGGCTGGCCTCTAAGTTATGGAGTAATCCTCCTGGTGCTGATATCAGCTATTCTTGGGTATTAATCTCATACTTTGTTACTTTATATCCCCCAGATGAATGCAATCTTTCTATGTCTATCCCTCTCTTTCTGACTCATTTTGCTTAGCATGATACTTTCCATATTGTACCACTTGTATGTAAATTTCATGACTTCATCTTTTCTAAGAGCTACATAGTACTCCATTGTGTAGATGTACCAAAGTTTCTTTAACCAGTCATCTGTTCTTGGGCATTCAGGTTTCTTCCAGTTTCTGGCTATTGTAAAGAGTACTGCAATGAACAAACAAGTGCAGATGTCACTTCGACTATACATTTTTGCCTCTCTGGGATATATTCCCAGGAGTGGTATTGCTGGGTCAAATGGGAGCTCAATTTCTAATTTTTTGAGAATCGTCCATACTGTTTTCCAGAAGGGCTGAACCAGTGGACATTCCCACCAACAGTGAAGGAGTGTCCCTTTCTCGCCACATCCACGCCAGCATCGGTTGCTTTTGTTCTTTTGAATGTGGGCCAGTCTCTGAGGTGTGAGATGGTATCTCATTGTGGTTTTGATCTGCATCTCCCTGATGATTAATGATGTAGAGCATTTTCTCATGTGCTTTTTTGCCATTCGGATTTCTTCTTTGAGAAAGTTTCTGTTCATTTCATTGCCCCATTTTTGGATGGGGTTGGATGTTTTCTTCTTGTGGAGTTTAACCAGTATTTTGTATATCCTGGATATCAACCCCTTGTCAGATGTGTATTCGGTGAATATCCTTTCCCATTCTGTAGACTGTCTTTGTATTTTGGTCACTGTTTCTTTGGAGGTGCAGAAGCTTCTTAGTTTAAGATAGTCCCATTTATCTATCTCTGTTTTCACTTGCTCGGCCAGTGGCGTGGCATCTTTGAAGATACCATTAGCTTCAATGTCATGGAGGGTTTTGCCAACTTTATCTTCAATGTACCTTATGGTTTCTGGTCTGATGTTGAGGTCTTTAATCCATTTTGATCTTACTTTTGTACATGGTGTTAGGCAGAGTTCTGAGCCTATTTTTTTGCATGTAGCCGTCCAGTGATGCCAACATAATTTATTAAAGAGGCTTTCCTTACTCCACTTCACATTACTTGCACCTTTATCAAAGATTAGATGAGCATATGAATGAGGAGAGATGTCAGTGTATTCAACCCTGTTCCATTGGTCTGCAGTTCTGCCTTTGTTCCAGTACCATGCTGTTTTAATTATTACTGCTTTGTAGTACAGTTTGAAGTTCGGGAGGTTGATTCCTCCCATTTTCTTTTTCCCAAGAATTGCTTTAGCTATTCGTGGGGGCTTATTGTTCCATATAAATTTCAAGAGTGTTTGCTCCATTTCTTTGAAGAATGTCATGGGTATCCTTTGGGATATCTTTTTATTCTGGTTATCATTTCATTGGTAGTGAAGAAATTTCTTAGTCTAATGTGATCCCATTTGTATATTTTTGTTTCCATTTTCTTGGCCAATGGCATTGAATCACTGAAGATACCTCTAGATTTAATGTCATAAATTGTTCTACCTATTATTTCCTCTATGTTATTTATGATTTCAAGTATGATGTCAAGATCTTTAATTCATCTTATTTGACATTTTATCACATGGATATTCTTTTACTTTTGTAAGTTTACAATTGATTATTTTTGTATGTTTTCATATTCCAAATGATGTAAAAACTATTACAATAATATATATGACAACTACTTTATATCAATTATTTTGTTTACCGTTTCAAAATGACAGTAAATGTTAAGGAAACTGCTACATGAATTTAAGAGTGTGTACATGTGTTATCATTTTGTGGAGGCCATACTATTCCTCATATGAATTTCATTGTTACCGTAGAGATGACGTTGAAATTAGGTGGCCTTTTTAATGAATAGAAGAGAGTTGTTTGTTGGTACCAACCACAAAACTTTTATTATACATTATCTTAGTGTCATAATCATTACACTCACAAGTTTAACATGAATTTCTATTAAATAATTTCAATATAAATGATTTTGTTAAATCATTGTATTACTATATCACTGTCATCCAGTCGTTCATCAGTTTGCTCTAGTGGGCACCAGTAATGTCTCCATTTGTCCCTGTTATGTGCCTTTGTAGCCCAATGGCGTATTGGGGACTCTTTCAGGGTCAAGCGAATGAGGATCATCAATGTTACTTATTTTGGCATATTGAATACACAGGTAGCTTTCCAGGCTCTGTGGTGCGGGCAGAATACTCTCGGTAGCTTTCTGGTCTCTCCAAGAGGGGCAGAGGCTTTTGGGGCTCCAGGAAATACTGCATTACTCTCCTCCAGAAGCTTTGTTTTATAGTCTCTGGATCTTGGCTGTTGATGAGATTATATGGCACCCAGGGTGGTTTGTGGGTGTGGCTACCAAACTATTGGAAAATGAGGAACCTGGGTGGAGGAGGCCAGTCCGGATCCGAGCAGGCTTAGGGTTCTCAGCCAGAGATCCCGCATACCTGAGTCCTCTGCCGGTTGCTTCATGTGTGAGGCTCATCCGAGCGTGTAGAGATTGGCCATGAGGAAGCACCCTGGGAATGAGATGGAGACTGGATGGATCAGTTGGGCAATAATGGAAAACAAGAAGCTAAAGAATCCCTTCTTTCCAGAAAACATGAGCCCCTGCACCAGGCTGTCTTCACCGGGGCCCCTCGAAGGGGGGGTGGTTGAGTTTCCCTCCCCACGCCAAGCAGAGCCCCGGCATCAGAAAACCTCCAGAACCTAGCCACAGCCATGCTCAAGGCCACTCTCATTGTTATTAAATAGTAGATGAATATACCCTCAGTAACAGCAAATTCCTAATGTATTGACTTGACATTTAACATTCAAAAATTTAGATATGATTTTCGATGAGTATTCAACATAAAATGTAATCTAAGTGTACAGTCATTTTATTTAGCAAGTCTTATTAGCCAGTTAAGGTCAGAGGAATATATTGCTTAATTATTATCTGGCAGTGTAAAAGCGAGGACATATATTTACTAATATTATACATTGCTTTAGCACATGTATAGGATTATCTTTTAAAATGAAATATTTTCACACATATAAAACCTTGTTTAAACAGCTCTATACCTCACCTTTTCTTCTTGCCTACCTATAAAGTGGTTGATGTTATTTTCAGATGAAATGTGGAAAGACCCTATCCTGATGTCTCATAATTAACCCTTGATGTCTCATAATGTCTCATTGATATCTTGAAAAGAATAATCCTGACAACTTGGTTGTTTTTTGCCTGAGAGCTATCCTTTCTGTAATTTCTGATATAGTGAGTAATTTCCAAATGAATTACTACATAGTGTGAATTAGCATCACAAAAATGGGATATGACTTTTGATAAGTATCAAAAGTAGATAGAATGTGTCTGTACCATGGCATAAGGACAGCATATGGTGTGCATGTGTGTAAGAAATGTCACGAAGTCTGTCAAGCACCACAGTCATCACTTGTGTGACTAGCCTCAGACTGAGACTCGACCCTGCCAGCGGGAAAGTGTGCAACCATGTTAATGGAGTATAACATTGTAGGCACTATAACTTAATGTGTTGCACCACAGCCTAAGCAGAGTACCACCCAATGAGCAGCACAGATGAAAATGAATCAGCAATGCAGTTAGGCATAGGTACATTACCTGGTTATTACAACAGAAGCAATATAGGAAAATGGGGAAGAATTTTAAAAATGCAAGCATTTAGGGGGCCAGAGAGATGGTATGCAAGGTGCTTGCCTTGTATGGTGCTGACCCCGGTTTCATCCCAGGCATTCCATATAGTCCCTGAAGCACTACTAAAAGTGACCCTGAGAGTAAATCATTTGCATAACCTGGTGTGGTTCAAAACCAAACAAACAAAAAGAGAAATCATTTAGTTTTCTAGAGTTCTTATTATCATATATTTTATTGTAAAAATGCTCTTTATTTTTTTGCCGGAGTGATAGTATAGTGGTTAGGGTGTATGCCTTGCCCATGCTGACCTGAATTCAATCCCTGATACATTATACGGTCTCCTGAACCCAGCAGGAGTGATCCCTGAATGCAAAACTAGGAATAAACTCTGAGCATATTTGGGTTTGGCCCCCAATAAAACAAAAATGATTTTTTTCATATATTTTATCTATTTTATAGTAAATATACTCTTAGAATGCCACAAATAAAGGCATTTTAAAATATAGAATAAAAAGGAATGGGCTTTTTTGGTGAAAAAGTGTTTCTAGTTTTGTATTCTCTTTATCTTTTTCTTCTTTAGAAGGTTAAATACACAAGGAAAAAATATCAGAATTGATACAGAAAAAAAAAGAAAGCAAAGCCATAATCGCTGTGTCAAAATAATGTAATACTTTGTCATGAAAAATGAGAAACTTGAAAATGTTAGAGTATTGCAGCTAGTAGAATAGTAGCTTTAGAGGCTTAGTAAGTATTTAAACCATTTAAAAATGTACCATTTTCTTATGATGTCAGTTTTCAATAAAAAGTCTTACTACATATTATGATTTTATGTTTATGATTTTTCCATCCATTTATCTTCTCCAGATAACTCATTTCATCCATTTAAGTGCTCACTCCCCACCCTCCATTTACAAATGCAAGTTGTTTTCCATTAATTTGTCAGTTATTTGTCTGTTATCTAGAAAGTAGGGAAAGAAATTATTCTGAGCGCTAAAAATTGTATCATACCTAGAAGTTGTGTAGTTTTGATTCCATAAATGTTTCCGTCAATGATTTTTATAAGTATAAAATAGTAGGTAATGAACATTATTTTTATTTTTATATTTTTAAATTAATTTATTTATTGAATCACCGTGAGAAAAATTACAAAGCTTTCAGGTTTAAGTCTAGGTGACACAATGATCAGACACTCATCCCTTCACCAGTACGTATTTTCCACCACCAAGAACCCCAACATACTCCCCATTCCACCTCTCCCAATGCCTGTGAGGCAGATGATTTCCACTTAATTCCCTCTCTACTTTAATTACATTCATTTTTTTGACAAAAGATGCACCATTATTATTTGGAATTTTCCTTCAACAATCAGACCTGCTGAAAAGGCACTGTGAAATAATTTGTTTTCTGTTGCTGATTATGAAGACCATATGATGTCGCGTGGCCGCTATTTGGATTTCTGATATTTTACTAATTTAGTCTGGAGGGATTTCTTCCAAAAGCTGCATAGTTCCAAGATTGGTTTGTGTGCCTCTGGATCCATGGCTGTGCCAGAGAGCTGCTTTTGGGGGGGCAACTCGTGGTCTCAGCAGGGCAGAAAGGACATGCCTGTTCTGCTCCCCATCCTATGAGGCTGCAGTTGCCCCGTCACTGCCGGCTCATACCTCACTGTCCAATAAGCCCTGAGGTGTTGACCACCATGCTGCCAGGGGAAAGGTGGAAGAGACAGACATCCTTTCCCTCCCGGGAGTGCACGGCACCACAGTTCATTGCATAGTCCACTCACATTTCTGCTGAAAGCTGCTGGGCTCCAAATTAGGTCCGTGTGCTTCTGGGGCCATGACCATGTCGGAGAGCTGCTAGTGGGGGCAACTCTCTGCCTCGGCGGGGTGGGAAGGACGTTCTGGTGTACCACTCTCCATACCATGAGGCCACAATTGCCTCATCACCACTGGCTCATACCCTGCTGTCCAATAATTTCTGAGGTGGCAGCCACCATGCTGCCTGGGTGAGTGGGGGGCGGCAAAAGAGACAGACACCCTTTCCTTCCTGGGGAGTACACGGTGCCATAGTTCAATAATTAGTCCATTCACATTTCTGCCAAAAGCTGCTGGGCTCCAAATTAGGTCTGTGTGCCTCTGAGGCCATGGCCATGCTGGATAGTCACTAGTGGGCGGCCTAGATAATGACTATTACTGTAATTTTTTCAGAATATATTGTAAATTATCTTCTAAACCAGAGTTACTCAAACTTATTTGAAAAAAATTTTTCACATGCCAAAAAAAAAAGTTTCTTAGTAACCCCCTGAAAACTACCTTTTTAATGAAAATACAAAAAATATTCCCCAATTTTGCGCTTGGATAATTCCTAGGCTTCCCTAAAAGAAGGTATCACCTACTTAGAGACAGACTGAATTTTAAGCACTCAAACATCTTTTTGTTTGTTTTTCTAAGTTATCTTTAAGTAGTATATGAATTTTTTTCTTGATGGCGGTGGTTTTGAGGTCAGACTCAGGGCTTACTCATGACTCTCCACTCAGTGTTCACTCTTGAAAACTTTCGGGGAACATATGGGGTGCCTGGAATGGAACCTGGGTTGACCTCATGCAAGGCAGGCCCCGTACTTGCTCTACTGTTGCTCCAGCCCAGTGTGTATTTTTAACCAATCACGACTTTGTTGCTAGACTAATAAATATGGATTTCTATTAAATAAAAATATGTTACTTTGTTTATACTTATATATCACTGTCATCACTGTCCTCCCATTGTTCACTGATTTGCTTGAGCGGGCCCATTAACGTCTCCATTGGAGACTTTGCGTTTGGCATATCAAATACATCACAGGTATCTTGCCAGGCTCTGCCATGTGGGTGAGATACTCTTGGAAGCTTGCTGGGCTCTCCAAGAGGGATGGAGGAATCGAACTCAGGTCGGCCATGTTGGCTGCATGCAAGGCAAACGCCCTACCGCTGTGCTATCGCTCCAGCCCGTATTTATATATATGATTTCTATATTAATATTCATCTTTATTATACTTGATTACATTATTACATCTGTATGGGCTCTTTCTGGCTTGGGAGCTGCATTCAGCACTGCTCAGGGACAACTCCTGGCCTCCGGTTCCCAGTTTCCGGAGCATCAGAAAGTTGCTCTGGGCAGTGATCGAGGGACCAGGTGGCACCAGGGCTGAGACCTGGCTTCTTGCATGGGAAGCACATGCCTGAGTCTGCTAAGCTTCCTCTCAGGCCTAGCCACTGTGCTTACTTTGGGGCCACACACTGTTGGGGTTCAGGGGTATCCTGGCCCGGTGCGCAGAGTACAGTGTTGAGGTACTGGTGTGGCCCGGGCAGCTGGGGTGGTGGAAGTGGGAGGCCTATGAAATTTCCATTTGCTCAAGTCTCCTGCCAGTGTCTTTTCACTTTTTATCTGTTTTTCTTTGTTCTGTTTTGTATTTTGGGGGCTGGAGCGATAGCACAGTGGGTAAAGTGTTTGCCTTGCATGCGGCCAACCCAAGTTTTATTCCTCCGTCTCTCTCAGAGAGCCCGCAAGCTACTGAGAGCATCTTGCCTGCAGGGCAAAGCCTGGCAAGCACCCTGTGACATATTTGATAAGCCAAACACAGTAACAACAAGTCTCATAATGGAGACGTTACTGGGCCCGCTGGAGCAAATCGATGAACAAGGTAGGACAGTGCTACAGTGTTACAGTGCTACATTCTTACATGTAGTCTCATATCTGTCTATATATATAATGCGTCTAACATGTTTAGGTGTAGAGATATATTTTTCACCTTTTATTATCTTTCATCTGTCATACACTCCAATCTAGATTTGAACATAGGCTTACAGAAAATTTAATGCAATGGTTTATAACTATAATACAACTATTTCCATGTTGCAAAGTAAGAATTGAAATGCAGTGCATGTTCATGGTGAGTATAAAATTAGAATATATTAGCATTTAAAAAATTATAATGATAAGATGATACCGCAGCTCCTTTATCCTTTCATCCGTAATCAGGCCTTATTCATCCTTATTCAGGCCTTGATCCTGGCATTGTACTAAGTGGTCCAACTTAGGTGTTACTCAGTGAGTTTTACGTTTAGTCACCAAATGTTGTTTGCCCCAAATCAAACGCATTTTCATTTGACATTTGTTTTTTTTTTCCCCGTGAGTTGTTTAGAAGAATGGTTTAAATTTACTCATATTCAAAGTAATATGTGTATGGCTAGAGATTATGAAATATGCTTGGCTAATTTTTGCAATATTGGTAATTTTGAGGCAGTCTTCTGCCACCGTGCCTGGCTATTCCTCGCCTGGGCCCTTGGAGGGGAGTGGGTTGAGCATTCCTCCCCGCCCTGGCCAGGGCCCCGGCAGCCGAAGACCTCCAGGACCAGCCACCACCATACTGAGACCACTCTCCGCACACCTGAAGGTACCGGCAGAGGGACAAAGCCACATGGGTTCCGGGGCCGAGATCTCCAAGCCTACTTGGATTGGAGTCGAGCATCCTCCACCCAGATCCTCCAAATTCCAGTAGGCAGGGGTCACACCCACCAATTGGGCCCCTGGCGCCGTGTAATCCCATCAGCGGCCAAGACTCTGAGACTCTAAAAACCAGCTCCCAGAACCGCGCGGCCGCGAATCTTATTATGACATCTCATTCCTACTTTGACAAACTGGCAGGCTACCGAATGTAGCCTGCCCACACGGCAGAGTCTGGCAAACTCCCCATGGCGTACCCAATATGCCAAATACCAGTAACAATGATGGGTCTCATTCTCCTAAAGAGCCTTGAATATAATCTCAGGGCTAGGATGAAGGAGACGTTACTGGGGCCTGCTCGAGGCAATCGACGAATAACAGGATGATCTGTGATCTGATCTGTGGTAATTTTGTGACTAAATATATGAACAGTACTTATTAGTATTTGAAAAACACTTTCTGGAGATCACATAGTTTGATACCCATATTACATGAATGAACATATATTTGAAATTAAGATATATACGTATTAAACAAGGCTGGAGCGATAGCACAGCAGGTAGGGTGCCTTGCATGTGACCGACCTGACTTTGATTCCTCTGTCCCTCTTGGAGAGCCTGGCAAGCTACCGAGAGTATCCTGGCCACACAACAGAGCCTGGCAAGCTCCCCCTGGCATGTTCAGTATGCCAAACACAGTAACAACAAGTGTCACAATAGAGACATTACTTGTGCCTGCTTGAGCAAATCGATGAACAGCGGGACGACAGTGATACTATGATAAGAATATCACCTCCATTGACTAGCTTAGTGGAAAGTAACTGATAACTAATTGGTGATTTGAAATCATATTTTTTATTCTGAAGATTTTTTACATTTGATGTTTTTAGAGATATGAATATAAACATACTAAATATTGAGGATATTACTGATAATTTTTCAGCAAGTATTATTGTATCAATATGGATTTCAACATATATATATATACACATATATACATAGACATGGGCTGGAGCGATAGCACAGTAGGTAGGGCATTTGCCTTGCACGCGGCCAACCCGGGTTTGATTCCTCCACCCCTCTCAGAGAGCCTGGCAAGCTACCGAGCCTGGCAAGTTCTTACCGAGATACTTGGCAAACTACCAAGTATCTCGCCCACATGGCAAAGCCTGGCAAGCTACTCGTGACGTATTCAATATGCCAAAAACAGTAACAACAAGTCTCACAATTTGTTGTGAGATGTTACTGGTGCCTGCTCGAGCAAATCGATAAACAAAGGGAGGACAGTGCTACGTAAACATAGATATACACACAGATATATATCACTTGCCAAATAAATAAAAATTCCTAGAGAGACAATTATTAAAAGGATTTTTAATCATATATGCTGTCTAAGGCAAAAAAAGGATGGGAATAGATCAGGTTACTAAATGTTGGAATTTTTAAAAAGAATACCTTGCTATTAAAGTAATAAAGTCTATTATTTTATTACTCAGAATTTTAAAAGTTTGTAACCGGAACAACTTTGAACTATGTGTGTAAAACTCAAGACGAACAGTCTGTAGAAATAAACATACTGAGATGTGGAATAGGAGGCAGTATGTAGGAACTCAGGTGATGGTATGGTGTTACAAAGGTGTACTCATGGAACTATTGTTAACAGCATTGTAAATCATGGTTCCTCAGTAAAAATGGGAATAAGGGAGAGAAATGAGAAACTTTTAATACATAATACGGTATAATTCTAAAATCAATTCCTGATTTACTTTTCTTCCAAAATATTTGTTATTAAAATTTTTGAAATATGTAATCACCATTTAGTTATTGAAATAAAACTATATAATATATAAATAATAATACATTGACCTTTTAAACATCAAATAAATACCATTGCCCATTTTTCTAACCTTTTAAAAATCAAATTTGTCACACTGTATTCAGGAGCTAACTAAGCTATAATTTCAGTTGTATATATTGTTCACTCTGGCATCTCATTTCAAGAGCAAATTAACTAATGTGGGAGTAAATACTGCCTACTAGCATCCTAACTTTGACCTCTTTTGATATATTCAGAAATCTGTTAGTTATTATTCATCAAAAGTTCTGCATGATTAGAGATGAGAAAAATGGGGCCAAAGGCTCTCTGACAGGAGTGGTAGAGAAGAGCAGTTAGATCACCCACTGCTGCCATCCCTGCTTTAATTGATATTTATGATTGTGAAAATAAGAGAGCAGTTTAAAATAAAGCACAGTGATATAATTTATTTTTTTATTCAAAAGTTTTTCCTTAAAAGAGAGCTTATACAGTAGAAAAAACAAATGGCTAAAAGCAAAATATGGGTAATAAAAAGTTTTAATTTTATAGATATAGCATTTTTTATGTGTTTTGTGATTTTTTTTTCTAAGTGGATTTAAAGAGGTCTTTATTCTCCCCTTTCGTATGATGGAAACTTTTCAGTGTCATAAAATGTTCCAAATGTACAATATTTCGACTCTTAGAGTGGTGAATTAAAATGATTTAGGGGCTGCAAAGATAATTCAGGGGTAGGTACTTGTCTTACACATACCAAGCCTGGTATGGTTAATGGCACCACAAATGGTTCCCAGAGCACCACCAGAAGTGATCCCTGAGCATTGAGACAGGAGTAATTGTGAACACAGTCATTTGTAGTCCCTAAACCAAACCTAAATAAAACTGAAACAAAACAAGAACCAAAATATCTAACTGATTTAAATTTACAGCCCTTGTGGGAGTTTAGGGAATTATTTTTCATTTGGCAATTTCCCATTAATCCCGCCTCCCTGTTCTTTTCTTTCTTGTTGCTGTTACTGTTATTATCAGATTGCTACCAGAGCCTAACAAAAGAGAGGAAAGAGTTCGACCAATGACTAAAATTCCTGGCTCTATTAGTCCTTTCTATAGTAATTAGTCTCACTGGCTTCCTTAAATTCTACCTAGATTATGTTGAGTTTAGTCTACAGCCAAAAAGAGAAGGAATTAAAAGCACATTTTTGGAACTCTGTCCATGCACATTCTGCTTAAGTACATCTTTTCAGCAAATGCTAGCTGCCATACTCTTCCTGATATTAAATTTACATCTCTTTACTTTATTGAAATGACTGGAATCTGCCTGATTTCCAGTCCTTTTGACAGAGTCAGATAAATAGCTCCAGGCAGAAAGAGTAAAATTAGGGTGAATATCATTAATTTCATCCACTCACAGATCAATCTTGCACTACTATTTTCAAATATCTGAATGCAATGTGGCACTTGTATATCCTGCTTCTCTAATTGTTTACTATGGAAGGACAGCTCTCATATATGTAAAGCATAGATTTATACTTCCCTGTTTAGTAAATAAAAATCTAACGATCGTTAATGAAGAAAGGTGTAGGAATTCATTTGTTCCCCAAGTTCAGCAGGTCTTTGGTTACTTCATTGTTAGCAGTTGAGTACCTTCATGGGTATTACAGAGAGTAGCCATCTCAGCCTCAGCATTCTGCCAGCACTTTGAACTGGCAAGTTTAAAAAGAGGAAATGGTGCTGAAGGAGACAGAAAAACGGACTGTTTTCCTTTCTTTCCTGCATTACTCCTTAAATTCTCATTACTGCCGTAATGTTAGAGCTTCAGATGTCTGAATGTTACACAAGAATTCTAGTTTGTTTTGCTCCAAGCACTAGTTTGTCCGCATTTCGCTACCTCATCCCACTTTAAAATAGAAGTTCTTGGGGCCAGAGAGATAGTTTACAAACTGTTAGACTGATTTTCTAAATCTTTATTGCTTATGCAGTTTCTAGAAGTTGTTAGCAAAATATAGTAAAGGGAAACACAAGACACAAATATACATATATGTATTTTTCTACTTAAATTTATGACAACTATCATGTAAACGAGTAATTAAAAATATAATGAAGGAATTTATGTGTACATGTGACTACATTACATTTCATGGTTTAACTTTATACCAGAAGCAAATAATTTTCCTACAATTTGCTTACCAAAAATCTTATAAAATAAATTACAAATAATTTACTTTATGCCTATATATGAATATAAATTTTCATTCAATCACCCAGTCACCACCCAGGGTCCTTATAAACACCTTCATATTTCACCTGCTTCCAACTTTGTATTATGTCTGATAGCATGAAAAATATCCTAAAATTTGCACATAACAAATCCATTACTATTGCTGATGGTCTGTTCTATGAATAAATTTTTATTTATTTATTAATTTATTTTTTATGACTAAATTTTTTTTTAAATTTTTCTCTGGTAGAGATACAAATATTAAGTGGTTGCCTTGCACACCAATTTATGACACTGAATTTGATCCATCATGGACTGAATATGGCACTGAAAATGAGCATAACCAGGCAAGACCACTGAACACTTAACCAGGAGTAGTCTCCCGAGTATGTAAGGTGAAGTCCCAAAATTAAAAATAAAATTAAGTCTATTCTTAGACCAAAGTTTCTCTCCATGTCACTGAATTTGAGTCACTGTTAGAAAATTTTGTTGCTTTGCTCGAGGTAAAGGCCCTCCCGTTGATCGTCGATTTGCTCGAGCGGGCCCAGTAACGTCTCCATTGGAGACTTGGTTGTTACTGTGTCTGGCATATCGAATACTCTCGGTACTGCCGGGCTCTCCGAGAGGGGCGGAGGAATCGAACTCGGGTCGGCCATGTTGGCCGCTTGTAAGGCGAACGCCCTACCGCTGTGCTATCGCTCCAAATTATTTATCCCCAGGTCTTCAAACTTACCAATGTGAGTAATAGTGAAAAGTATTTTATTTTTATGGCTTGCAATTATAACCGTTTATCATCCCTTCCATATATTATGGGGATATTTATATTTAATTTAGTTAATTCATAGCACTCAAAAGTCTAGTGATTCCCATTAAGTAATTATCCTTGACTGATGTCAAAAGGAATAGTAATATAGAGAAAAATTTAGAAGCTATGGGATAAGTATAAATTCTGATTCCCAGAAACTTTCAGGTGATCAGTCTCTGGTATATATAACAATATAAATGTGGGGATATACGTTTTGCTTAAATTCCTGGTTTCCGACTAGATATGATTTATATACCATGAAAAACATCAAGAATCTTTAAGCATATCTTAGAACAGAACCATGCATCATTAAAAATAGCACTTAAATATAATTATGATAAAATTTAAATTTTGAAGAAGTAATTAGACTAACATAATTACTTTAACATGATCACATGCCATTTGAGAATATTTAGACTATGAAACAGTAGTTTGTATGCTATGATTAATTTGCTTACCACTTATTTATTTTTGCTTTTGCACCACACTCTGCATTGCTGAGGACTTACTCCTGGATCTGCATCCAATGACTACTCCTGGAGGACTTTGGAGACCATATTGGGTGCCAGGAATTGATCTTTGATCAGCTGAGTGCAAGGCAAGAACCTTGTATGCTGTACTATCTCTTCAACCACTTTAATTCTAATTTTATGTATAAATTATCAGTGTGTATAGAACACATACTATTTACATAAACATGAGCACAGTATCCCTGTAGAACTATCCTCTTATTGTTCATTGATTTGCTCAAGCGGGCACCAGTAGCATCTCATAAATGTGGTCTGTACATTGAATACCAATGACATTACATAATTTTAAATTAATTGGCAATCAACATTTTCTTTTCAAACTTTAGTTTAGAAAATAAAATTTCTAGTCACTGTCAAGGGGCTTGAATGTATCAGTAATTTATTATTCTGAAACACTTGAAAGTTTTAAGATATATGGTCTTGTTTTCATAAATATTTAATTCATTGCTATGATGATATTTTTTGAAAATAATTTTAACATATCCCCATCTTAGGCATCCAACAGTTTAAGGAAGAAATTAAAATAGGAATGTATTACTAGTACTTTATTAGACAGATATTTAAGAAATTCATATATATTTGATATTGATAGGTCATTTTTTTATTTTATTGAGAGAAATACAAGACAAATTACTAAAATACTTTACTGAAGCATAATAAAAATAAGCAATATAATTATTAAACTTTAATAAAAGTTAGAAACAGATCACATTTCCTAACATTGGTATTTTATATTATATACTTTATGTAGGGCTGGAGTGATAGCACAGAGGATAGGGCATTTGCCTTGCATGCAGCTGACCCAGGTTCGATTCCTCCATCCGTCTCAGAGAGCCCAGCAAGCTACTGAGAGTATCCTCCCTGCATGACAGAGCCTGACAAGCTCCCTATGACGGATATGAAATGCCAAAAACAGTAACAAGTCTCACAATGGAGACGTTTACTGGTACCCACTTGAGCAAATCCATGAACAACGGAGGACAGTGCAACACTGTGATACTTTATGCATGTGTAGGAGCGCATATGATAAGTATATAGTCAGCAAGATATCACATTTGAGCATAAAATAGAAAATGACTGGAATGATAAGAAGATACAGATATTTTAGTGTCTGTTTTTTTAATAATAGTTAATGTTTAATGTCATACCAGTTTGGGGTGTATATGAAATGAGTCAATACTTGTATATGTTGGAGATTGCCAACTGTGTAATCGCCAGGAGACTAGGGAAATTCCACGCACTCTCTCTCACCACCTGCGTTCGGTGGTCTCGGGCCACTTCCCCACTTGGTGGCCCATACCATGGATGGTGAAGGAGGAAATGGGGGCCAAGCTGGTTGGTGATCAGTTGCCATTTATTCCATTCTCCCCAGGCACCAGTTCCAATCTCACTAAGCCCCTCATTCTCATCTCCTCCTGTCTCCCTCGCTCATCTCTGAGCTCCTTTGTCTCTCTCTAGTCTCTCACCAACTCCTCACATTGTGGGCAGCGCAATCAACATAAGAAAGCCCTTCTTCTGCTCTAGGGCAAAGTACCATTTAGGGGAGTTTCACCTCTTTGTAGTCCAATGATTTAATTAGCATCTTCATTCTACTTCTTAACATTAGTTATTTTGTATGGACACAGTAAGAGATACATTAAGCTTGTAGGGTGGCTGTCTGGGGACCTCTCGCTATAGATCTCAGAGTACAGTGCTTAGGCCAGGTTAAACTTTTCTAACCTTAGCATGGTCCTAATTCAGCTGTTACTTTTTCTATCATGACAGAATTTGTCCATGACCATGCTCTTAACTTATAGTTAAGTATTATGGCACTTTGGCCTGGCCTATTTTGATCCCAGCTTGCCCTGGGTCCATCCAGTCTCTCATTGGGACCCTGCTTTTGGGGTGCTAGAAAGGAAGGAAAACTGAGGCTTAAGTCTAGAAAACAGATGTCCAGGAGTGAATACCAGTGGAGTCAATTAGCTACCAAGTTATAAAAGCTTCCTTCCATAACTGTCTTCCTTCCATACAAAAAAGACATTGGTCTGAATTAACTATGCAAAGGACTTAAGGAGAAGAGAAAAACAGAGTCTTATTAGGAGGTAAAGGTGACTGACCAGTTGGGGAAGCTGAACATAAAGAAAGAGGTTGCAAATAAACACAGAGGAATGGAAACACTGTGATGGGAGTAACCCAGAAAACTTCAGCTCTCTATGGCAAGACAGAAAGAACAAACCAATGTTATCCTACACTAGAATAGGTCCAATTGTCTCTGTTCTCATGAAGAGCTAAAATCATTTTTCTTGTGATGTATTTATTTGTCTCCATGCAACAACATTTTACTACAGAAAGTTATACTTTCCATTACACTTTCCTGCAGATACTTAGGAACCTCATTCTTTCACATCACTTAGGTCTGCTAAAAATTTATTTCTCCATATCCCTCTTTGTTTAGTTCTGGTTAGGTGGGAAAATTTTGGAACAGATACATGAATGAAGTGATTGAAGGATTTTAAAAAATCTGTACATAGCCCTTCCGCCTTCTTCCCCCTGGTAAGAAAGATAGCAGCCGCTTGGGAGCTTTGTGGAAAGCCAGGTATGAGCTGGTCGTGGTGGGACGACTAAAACCTCATGGGCAGGGGGACATTCCCAGCTCGTCCTTCACACCCTACAGAGGTCACCAGTTGCCCCCCCCATGAGCGGCTCTCTGGCACAGCCATGGCTCCAGAGCACAGAAACCAATCTCTAAATTATCTGACTCTCAGCAGAAATACTTCCAGGGTTAATAAGTAAAATAGCAGAAATTCAAAACCTCGTGACCGCGATAGCAGCCACGCAACATCCTTAAATTCTTGAACCCAGCTGTAGAAAGCAAATCATTTCACAATGCCTTTTCAGCATGTCTGATTTGGGGGTGTAAACTCTAAATAATAATGGTGCATCTTTTATCGAAACAATGAATCTAGTCAAAGTAGATAGAGTGTTAACTAGAATTCATCTGCCTCACAGGCAGTGAGAGGGTTGGGGGATGGGGGTTTATTGGGGTTCTTCGTGGTGAAAAATAAGTATTGGTAAAGGGATATGTGTTTGATATTTGCATGACCAAGACCTAAACCTGAAAACTTTGTAACTTTTCCCACAGTGATTCGATCAATAAATAAATAAATTCAAAAAAAAATTAAAAAGAAATCCCGCGGACCAAAAAAAAAATCTGTACATAATCCTACTAATCCTACTATAAGAGAAAAATTAATGAGATGAGATTTACTGAGTATTCTACAACATACATTTAATCTGTATTAAGATGATTATGATTTACTTGTAAAAGTTTTCTCTCCCTCTAAGTAAGTAATTTTCTTTTTAAATGTATTTTATGTTTATATTTCATCAAAGTATATTTTCTTTAACTGCTTAACTCTTCATTGACGACTGTCCCTCAGATATATTACTTGCATTGGCCTTGCAATCACCACTTCAAATGTCTCCAAAATTTAGCTCATTACCTCCTAATACCTGACCAATTTTGACTTCAGTCTCATCAGATTCCTATTGATTCATTACACATATAAATTAACTTTACTTAAGAGATCATCAACCTCTGTACATTTCTCTAATTCATTTTGTTCATGTTCTTCCTATAATAATTCACCAAGTTCATGCATCTATATAATAAACATGCATATATGTATGTATATACAAAAAGTAAAAATACGTGTAATAGGGATAAATAAAGAAAAGGAGATGTAAAAATGAGATAAAATGTTGTAATAATAAAATAAAAGCATGTAAAATTCATAAACTGAAAGGTGAGACTAAGCTAGTTTTGTGATAGCAACAAAAGACAAACATCAAAAGCAACATGTGGTGTCTTATAGTAGCAATGTGTGAATTCTCATTTACTTTTATCTTCTCAGGTGATATACGATGATTATCATCTCAGAAGGGTAATACATATATGTAATATATATATATACATATTTGTTGAGAGAGAATCAGAGAAGGTAGAGAGAGAGGTGAGGAGAAAATAGAATTTGTGGTATCAGTGATTTTCATATAAGTCTGGAGTATTAGTACAGCAGGTAAGATTCCTACCTTGCACGTGGCTGACCTGGGTTGAATTCCTGGCATCCCATATGATCTCCTGAACTTCACCAGGAATGATTCCTGTGTGCGGAGCTAGGAGTAATCCCTAAGCATTGTTTGTTATACCCCCTCATTATTATATTTTATAGTAGGACAAATATCATTCTACTATCAAAGGAAACAGCAAAATTTCAATTTTAAGTGAATTACATTGCTAAAGATGCCATATATGTGAAATATTTTATACAAACAATTACCTTTTTATATATTAAAGGCACAATTGTATTAATCTTCCAGGGCAGGTTTTAATCAGTAATAGGAGAAACACTAACATGTCACTAAAGTTTAGGAAATTGATCATTTTGTCTAGATTGTCTCACTCCTCCAGTCTTGAGGCAGAAAAGAGGATTTAAGACATAGGGAGTAAAACTTTTTTCAAGGGAAAAGAAACAGGACTCTGTGGAGATACTTCCAATACAAACTCTGAACCTCATCTCTAAAATTCTATACTTCTTACTCTACGATAACTACCGAAATAAGTGTAAATAATATATCTAAGCAGTATTTACTTTTAGTTTGATTTTGAGTTTTGTATTTATCTTTTATATATAACAAATTTTTTCTCAAAATAGTTTTATAATGTTCTCCTTTTAATTTTTTCTCTTATTCAGAAAATATACAATAATATAAAGGGAAAAAGACAGGAAAATGTCTCACTGCTCCATTCATTAAATGCAGGTACTAATGCCAATATAAGTTTCCATGTTTTTGCTTTAGTTTTCTTAATGAGGAAATTAATGTAGGAACTAGGAGTAAAGTAAGTTTAGTTTAAAACATTTTCTATTAGACACAATAAAAAAACATGATAAAAAACTTCCTTAAAATGGTATGGTATGTGTCACTAAGGAAAGTGGCTTTTATACATAATACTAATTATTAGAATTTGTCATACTTAGACTGTAGATTTGTTTAAAGGCAGGAATAAATTTTGACTTTATATAAATTGTGCCCTTAGTCTATTTAAACTATAATTAAAACATTAAACAAATACCTTAGAAGTATAGATCACTTTAGGGGGTGTGGGGGTGGGAGGGTGGGAGCATGTGCTATGGTCAAGAATAATTTTGTTGGCATGGTTTGAATGCTGGAAAGTCCAATATCCTGATTTCTACAATGTAGTTGTAGACTAAAACCTCTACTCCTGAATTACAGTGTCAGTTTATTAACATGTCAGTTTTATTGGCTTGTAGGCAACCAATTTCTTGTAAGGTCACATGAACATTTCTTGTTGTGTAAGTGGAATGAAAAGGAAAAAAAAACTCTTTAATTCTCTTTTAAAATAGTGATCAAAGCTACAAATTCAGGGACTTATTCTGATGTTCTCATTTAACCCTGATAAACTCTAACAGGCATTTTCTCCAGACACCAACAAATTAAGATATATGATATAAGCAAACAAATGTTGAGAGTACACATACATTTACGTCATAGCACCTACTTTTAGAAGACTAACAAGGCCACCAAGAAAATAGTGATATTTGATAAAGCATCTGCTCACTACAGGATAGCAATTGAACCTATCGTTAAACTTAATTTTAACATTTATAACATTTTTTCTTGTAAATAAGAGAGAATTTTAATATAGGCAAAGTAAGTGACATAATGATTGTTTGTAAGGAAAATTCTATTTGAACAAAATGTGACAAAATATATTTTATATGTATTTGTGGTGAGGATTATTTTAGTAAAACAAAGAGTGATTTTTTCCAATGACTATATGAGCAGGTGTTGACAATTAGGAATTGTATTCAGATAGACATTTGCAAGTCATATTCATCAAGGATGTTTATTTGAGCTGAGAAAGAAACCTGTAGATTTTAGAAACACTGGTGTACATGATTTAAGTCAGTTAAGTAGTTTCTATAATTTAATTTTTTTCAAGAGGTAAAATGTTCTGTCCATTGCGAAAGTCTTATATTGAAGTATTTTATGCTCTACAAAAGGTACAAATATTTCCATGTCTTTCCCCAACTTGTATGAGCTCACACCATTTTTGTTTTATTGAACATAGCTCAGGATCACTGTAATAGAAATTTGGGGAACATAAATACGTCCTATTTGCTTTTACATTTCTCTTCCATGCTATAAGAATGCAGGGAAAATAAAAGGGTTCAATGAATGAGCTAAAAGTGAGTTATTGGCACTTAGAGTATATATATTTTGGAATCCCTGAAATACCTAAAACAATTCAGTAAGATCTTGAATACAAATTAAATTTATCTCTCTTAAAATATTTCTTTTTATGAAAAATAAGATACTACACTACACAAGGGCTGTATACTCTACTCTACTCTACTCTACTCTACTCTACTATTGCCTTGCACGCAGCCAACATGGCCGATCTGAGTTCAATTCCTCTGCCCCTCTCGGAGAGCCCGGCAAGCTACCGAGAGTATCTCGCCCACACGGCAGAGCCTGGCAAGCTACCCGTGATGTATTTGATATGCCAAACACACTAACAACAAAGTCTCCTATGGAGACGTTACTGGGCCCGCTCGAGCAAATTGATGAACAATGGGAAGACAGTGACAGTGAGAGAAAAATAAATTTTTGAGGTAATAATCTCCAAGAGTAACCAAATAAAATAGTAACGGAATTTGGGCCCTGTTTGTTTTTTGTTTGTTTTCCTCCTAGAATTTTAATTCCAGGAAATGTAGATTCCAAAATGATGACTGAAAGTTTAAAAAACAATGTCCTGGATTAAAGAGACAATACAGCTGGTGTGGCATATGTCTTGCAAGTAGCTAACCCAGGTTCAATTCCCTGTACTGCATATGGTTCCCCAGCATGACCAGAGGTAATCCATGAACATAGCTCTAGAAGTGCACTAGTGGTTTCGGCCCTCAAATCAAAAGAAAAAACAAAAGAAGTCCATAAAATATGGGGAGAGTAAGTCTCCCATGCATAGATTGAAATTCTGTTAATCGTCGATTGCCTCGAGCAGGCCCCAGTAACGTCGCCTTCATCCTAGCCCTGAGATTATATTCACGGCTCTTTAGGAGAATGAGACCCATCATTGTTACTGGTATTTGGCATATTTGGTAGGCCACGGGGAGTTTGCCAGACTCTGCCCTGTGGGCAGGCTACATTCGGATAGCCTGCAAGTTTGTCCAAAGTAGGAATGAGGTAATAAGATGTCGCGCGGCCGTGAATGCGGCCGCGCGGTTCCGGGATCTGTATTTTATAGTCTCTGAGTCTTGGCCGCTGATGGGATTACACGGCGCCAGGGGGCCAGGTGGTGGGTGTGACCCCCGCCTACTGGAATTTGGAGGATCTGGGTGGAAGATGCTTGACTCCAATTCGAGTAGGCGTGGAGGTCTCGGCCCCGGAACCCGCGTGGCTGTGTCCCTCTGCCAGTACCTTCATGGGTGCGGAGAGTGGTCTCAGCATGGTGGTGGCTGGTCCTGGAGGTCTTCGGCTGCCGTAGCCCTGGTCGGGGCGGGGAGGAAAGCTCAACCCGCTCCCCTCCAAGGGACTCCGGGAAGGAACACCCAGGCGCGGGGGCAGAGACTGCAGATTGAAATTCTACCTACCCAATATTTCAGAACATGACCTTATTTGTAAGTATAAACTTTATGAATGTAATTATCTAAGATGATCTTTGAAAATGAATTTTACCCTTAACATGTACACCACACCGCCCCCCCCCAACACACACACACAAACACACACAACAGGAAATTCTATTGGCAATGCTGAAAACAAAGTTCAGAATAAATATCTGACAAATCACTGAATGTCAATGATTGCCCACAAACTAGCAGGCTCTAGATGGTATGAATAAGACAGAAATTATCACCTAGATTTTTAAAGTAATAAACCCTGTCAACACATTGTTCTAGGAATCCCAGCAGCTATAACCATGGGAAAATTCATTTCTACTGTGTAAGCTTGTCCATTGTAGTGCTTTATTATAGCAAAACTAGCGAATTAATACAGGGAACCAGAAAACAGATGGGGAACACCACACCAGTACATTTGTGTACTGCAATTTCCATTCACACAGGAAATTCATGAACATCAGTTATTACACGGTCATTAGGTTTATAAAATGATAGCATTTCAACATTTCCCTTCATGTGAGAATTGAAACATGGGCAGAAACGACGCTCTGGCCTCTCCCCATTCCCCATACACTTGCTTCACTGTCATTCCTGAGAGAGGAACTGAGGCATGGTGCCCTTCCTGATTAGAGACAGCAATGTGGAAATAATTTCATCTTCTAAATTCTATAATCTAGGGACTAGAGTAATCTATAAATTCCCCTCTGATATCCTGCATTCCCTTGTCCTATTATTCTGGATGCCACAGATAAGTGATATTATCTGGCAAAATTTGTCTTTTTTATTCTGATTTACTTCAATTGACATAATATCCTATAGTTCCATCCAAGTTTCCGAAAATTATATGATTCTATACTGGCAGTTGCATAGTATTCTATTGTTTATAACCACACCTTCATTATCCTCTCATCCATCATTGGACACCTGTCTATGTATAAGTGCTGCAATGAATAATTGTGTACATAAGACTTTTTTAATGGATGTTTTTGTGTCCTTGGGATTGATATTAAAAAACTGAATTGTGTCATATGACAATTATATCTTTACTTTTCTGAGAAATTTCCATACTGCTTTATTTAGGGGTTGAACTCCCTTTCCTTCTTGAAGAGCCCAGCAAGCTATCAAGAGCATCCTACCCACAGGGCAGAGCCTGACAAGTTCCCTGCTGTGTATTCAATATGCTAAAAACAGCAACAACAAGTCTCACAATGGAGGCATTACTGGTGCCAGCCCTAGCAAATAGATGAACAATGGGAGGGCAGTTCTATAGTGTTACAGTGCAGTCACAAGATAATGATGCATACTCTCTTTCCTTTCAGTACTCTTTCCAAAATACCACTCTAGAACCTTCTCGAGTTCCTTTGTTCTTTCCTATTATTACAAAGTCTAATCAGTAACATTTTAATGATTCTACATTAGTCTAATATTATTGATAATAACAAAAATGACTGTCCTGTTGAAAATAAAATTAATGGAACACTTTTTGTATATATGGCACTCTTTTAAATGGCATGTCTATATGCTTTAATTTTATCCATTCTAAATTAACAGTGTGAAATAAAAGTTCTAAATAACTTGTATCAGGTACTTTAAATTTATCCTGGACCAAGGGCTGGTCATGGTCACGGTCCTCCCCTTGTTCATCGATTTGCTAGAGCGGGCCCAGTAACGTCTCCATTGGAGACTTTGTTGTTACTGTGTTAGGCATATTGAATATATCACGGGTAGCTTGCAGGATCTGTCGTGCGGGCGAGATACTCTTGGTAGCTTGCTGGGCTCTCCGAGAGGGGCGGAGGAACCGAACTCGGGTCGGCCATATTGCCTGCGTGCAAGGTAAATGCCCTACAGTTGTGCTATCGCTCCAGTCCCAAGGGCTTGTAGTACTATAAACTGATCGGTTCCTTATCGTTGCTGACATACATGTTTTAACTATATATATTTTTGAAATATAGTTTTTCAGTTCTCTGACTATAAGTATACAATTTACTTCTTTTGTCTATTGTTGCTGTTTTAATTGGGGAAGTTGCATACTTAGTGGTACCCAGGGATTGCTCCTGGCACTGTGCTCAGATATCACTCCTGGCAGTGCTCAGGAGTTCATTCATCATCTAGGGATTGAACTTGGGTAAGCTGTTTATAAGGCAAGTACAGTAATCCTTTTGGCCTCACTCTGGCTTCACTTTCATTTTTTTTTTTTTTATTTTTTAAGATGCCAAGTGATTTATTTTTAGTTGGGCTACTTCAAAATCTTTTTTTTTTTTTATTTTTTTCCCCTTTATTTTATTTTATTTTTTTTTAAAGTTGTAGATTTACAATTTTTTGTGCTTTGGTTTCAATTATACAATGATCAGATACCCATCCCTCCACCAGTGCCCATTTTCCACCACCATGGATAATATCCCTCCCACCCCCATCCCCCCATCCCCCCTGTCTCTGTGGCAGGGCAATCCCCTGTGTTCTCTCTCTCCTTTTGGGTGTTGTGGTCTGCAAAAGAGGCATTGAGTGGCAAACATGTTCAGTCCATAGTCTACTTTCGACATGCATCTCCCCTCCTGGGAGGATCCTCCAAACATCCTTTATTTGGTGCTCCTTCTCTATCTGAATAGCCCTTTCCTCTAGGATACCCGGCTGGCCTCTAAGTTATTTTTATTTTTATCTGACTACAATAGTGAAGGGCTGGAGCACAGTAGATAAGGCATTTGCCTTGCACGTGACCGACCCTGGTTTGATTTCTCCACCCCTCTCGGAGAGCCCAGCAAGCTACTGAGAGTATCTCGCCCACACAGCAAAGACAGGCAAGCTCCGCGTGACCTATTCAATATGCCAAAAACAATAACAGCAAGTCTTACAATTTGTTGTCAGACGTAACTGGTACCCGCTCAAGCAGTGCTACAATAGTGAGCATAGGGGAAATGATAGATATATACTTTACCATACAAAAATTTAACAATGCTTATCAACAAAATTTTGCATTATAAAACTTTAAATAAGTTATGTGAGAGGGGCTCTGAGTTCACTTTTGTCAGATTTCTATCTCATACCAAACACAAAAATCAATACAAAATGAATTAGAAACTTCAATGTCAGACCTAAATCCTAAAATTATATTGAGGAAGTCATAGACAAAATCCCTTATGATATTGGGTCTAGTGTCAACTTTAATAATTCAATGCAAATGGCCAAACAGATGAAAAAAATAAACAAATTGAATGATATCAATTAAGTTTCTTCACTGCAAAATAAACAATAACTGATATAAAAATATTCTAGAGACAGGAGGGAAATAATTATTCATCATATATTTGACAAAGGATTAATATCTAAGATATATAAAGCACTTAAACTTAATATATAAAACAATATAAACTTAATAGCTAAAAATGACCCCATAAAAAATGGGAGAACTGAACAAAAAAAATCAAGTTTACATTTAATATATACATTTTAAATATCTTCATCTACCCAAGGGAATAAAAAATTATTTGAAAAATATATGCATGCTTCTATGTTTATTTTGACACTATTCATATTAGCTAAGATCTGGAAACAATCCAAAGTGTCCAAAAATAGATTGGTGGGTAAATACATTGTGTGATTTTTGTCTATTTGGTTTTTGTTTTTTTGAGGAGGCAGGGGTCACATCAGGCAATGCTCAGAAGTTACTCCTGACTCTGTACACAGTAATCACTCCTGGTGGTACTAATGGAAGCAGTGGGATGCAGGGATTTCAAACAGGCCTGGATATGTGCAAGACAAACTCCTTAACTTGCTGTAACTATCTCTCCAGACACAGGTAAAGAGATTATGCTACATATACATGATGGAATTTGAATTCTCTCTCCCTCTGCTCTGTCTCTGTCTCTGTCCCTGTCTCTGTGTGTCTCTCTCTCTTTCTCCTCTCTCTCTCTCTCTCTCTCTCTGGTATTGTAAAAAGTTCTTCAGTGAATGTATGTGTTGATTTTTTGAATCAGCAAATTTGTGTCCTTTGACTGGTTGGAATTTCTAGATTATATGGTAGAGCCATTTTATTATTTTGAGAGTCCCCCATGCTGTTTTCTGCAGAGGTTAAACAAATAAATGTTCCCAACAACAGTTCATGAGGGTTCTTATTTCTCTACTTCCCCAGTGAAACCTCATAATAGGCTTGTAAATATAATCCATTTTCACATGTCTATGGAGGTATCTCATAATTTTGATTTGACTTTCCATGATAATAAAAATAGGTTTTTTTTTATTGTGCCCGTTTGTTATTTTGACTTTTTTGATGAGTTGTCTGAAAGAATATTTCTACATTTTTAAATGTTATTTTTTATTGTTTGTTTTCTTGTGTTTTGTGAGTTACTTTGTGTCAAATACTGTATTGTACAACAATACTCTTCCCCATTCAATAGGGTGTCCTCTAGTCTCAGTGATAGATCATTTTTCCCCTTCGCAAAGGTGTTTTCTGTTTTTTAAATATAGTATCTTGGGTTTGTTTTTGCTTCTGTTCACTTTGTCACTGCAGAAAGATACCAGAGTATATCCCAAGACCGTTATTATTGAGTACTTTCTTGTTTTAGAAAAAAAACACATTTCATCATGTCTGCCAAATATCCAGGTCACTGTCACTGTCACAGTCTCCCCTTGTTCATCAGTTTGCTTGAGCGGGCCCAGTAACATTGTGAGACTTATTTCTGTGTTTGACATATCGAATACAACAAGGGTAGCTTGCCTGGCTTTGCTATATGGGCGAGATACTCTATGTAGCTTGCCGGGCTCTCTGAGAAGGGCAGAGGAATCAAACCCGAGCCGGCCTTGTTAACCTTGTATAAGGCAAATGCCTTACTCACTGTGCTATCGCTCCAGCCCTAAATATCCAGGTATTTCTTTCATTTTGAATTAATATCGATGCATGATATGAAACTGAGATTCAGTTTCATGCTTTGCATTTGGCTATTCAGTTATTCCAACATTATTTACTGAGGATACTTTATTTTATACTCTCGCTTTCGCTATCATAAATTAACTTTATATCTATGTGAGAATTTAATCTAGACTCATTTCAGTTCATTTTAAAAATATATTTGTGATACAGCTGGAGTAGAAGGGTAGAGATGTAGGTGAACTAGTTAACTTAGTTTGTCACTTTAAATCTTGCCCATTAAAAAGGTGTCCAATCAAAATAGATAGTAGTAGGGTTGCAGGCGGGTGATGGCTACAGATAAAAATAATTTTCCAGTCAGGCTCTTTCTTTCTCTTCCTCTTCACCCACTCAGCTATGGCCAGACAGACAGGAGGACAAAGTAGGGTTCTTATGCTCTACAGATAGCAGAACAAAGCAAGGCTTTCCTATGCTAGTACAGACTGCAGAACCAGACAAAGCTCTTATGCTGGGACAGACAGAAGAAAATATATATGAGAAATAGATATTTTGGTTATTCAAGTGCCCAGATTCATTTATTGCATAAATGAACAAAATATCAATCTTTTATAAATCACAACATTTCAATATCAGAAAAAAGAACAGAGAAGTATGGAAACATTCATTAATATTGTAAACAATTAGCATAAATAAATGAGGAATATGATATTTTTTAAAAGTTGAAAATATATTTTTAAATTAAAGAAGTTATGATAATTAAAGGTTTTATTTTAAAATATATTGATTTTTAATATAAATTTGAGCCGAAAATGGAAATGGGAACTAGTATTTTTCTATATATCTGTGTGACAGTAGTTCTGAAAAATACCAAATGAACAAATGAAACATACATAGAGAGAGTACTTGATGTAATTTATGATTGCTTTTATGTTGTTACAGAATAGTAGAATCCAGGTATTTTCTTTTGGATCCTTTATTTTCATAATGAGTATATTTTTCTTTGAAATATTTGTTAATATATCTATTTCATCAATAATTCAGAAATCACTGATCTTAAATCACTTTATATGTTTCATAGTCTCTCAATGAAATGATTAAATTGCATAGCACAATAAAATGACTATCATAACTTCCTATTATTTATGCATATCAAGGTCATAAATAATTGCAAATGTTCCTGCATATATGCACAAGCAAACAGGCACATAGTAAGATAGTTCATTTAGGAGAAACAATATTCTCCTGAATCATATATTCTTGATTTATAGCTTACTCTTTAGAAATTTTTTTAAATCTAATTTATCATTATATTTGTCAGCTATTACTGTGAATTAAACAAAATAACAGTGAAAAGTAGTAATAAACATTTTATTCTCAGAGAGGTTTCTCCTCACATTGCTCCAGCTGGAAATGGGTTGATTAGTCTGTCTCAACTATGTGTGACATCCATAGAATAGATTTGACTGAACTTGGTTCATGAAGCAAGTTTTTCTCCACCTACTATTTCTCATACTAAGAGAGCAGGCTAAAGAGGCGGAGTTACATGAAAGAAATGTCCCTTAAAGTTCCTTATGGCAGATATTAGAAAAGAAAGCAAAAGCATGCAGTGTGCCTAGACACCACGATTTGGAATTAGCTC
The DNA here is from genome assembly GCF_029834395.1 of Sorex fumeus. NCBI lineage: Eukaryota > Metazoa > Chordata > Mammalia > Eulipotyphla > Soricidae > Sorex > Sorex fumeus. Next base: position 16,398,671 of record NW_026606075.1, on the reverse strand, counting down.
TTCCACTTGGTTTTAGGACATACAGTATTGTGTAAATTTAAATTTTACAAACTGCTCATTTGACACACTCTCATATATTACAAAATAGTTAAAATCATAGTGTTAATTTAAACCTGCATCCTATCATAGAATTACTGTTTCTTTTAGGGAATAAGAAAAGTTAGAATCTACACTCTTAACTGCAAGGAGTACATAATAACAGTATCATTAACTGCAATCATAATATAATAATTATAATTTAGATATATGCTGACGTTAGATGCCCAGAAACTGTTATAATGGGTGCAAGTGCTTGAGCAAGCTGCCAAGATGAAAAGAAAGGGACCAGAGTTGAAGTGGCTAATTTTAGAAATTATTTAGGGGAAGGGCAAAAAACATAAAGATTGCAGAGAAGATCCCAGATTATGGTAAGGGTCTCCTACACACAAATTCCTTAGAAAGACAAAGGCCTTTTCCCTTTTATATCTTTTTTTAAAAGGTGAGTGAGCATTTATTTATTATGTCCCCCAAATATGGGCCATTAAAAAACAAAGGAGATGTTTAGATGATCTGGTGTTTGGATCCAGAAATACCTGGGTCTCCCAGGTCGTCAGGCACTATCAAGGCTAAATTCATGGCATATAATACCGATGATTCCCTTTCTTCAGGGTCATATTTCCAATCTTGCTGTGCCTGTTCCCCTTTGGTTCCTATCAAAAGTATTAATTCTCTCATTGGAAGTTAGTACTTTTTTGATAGCTCCGCTTTATTCCCATGCAGAGGTCTTTGTAAATACCATTCTATATGCTCCTTATGTTTATCTTTTTTTTAATTAAACAAAACATTTTTGGTTTTTGTTATATTCATTTTAAGCACAATAGCACTGTTGCAGGATTATTCAGTTTATCATAAAAATATAGAAAAAGAAACTTTACACAAATTAGAGAAGCAATATATAATTCTTTGTTCACAACATTTAGTGATCTACACAGGAAAATTTAATGTGCATAACTTTGACTAAAATTATTACAGTGCAATATCTATTCTAACCCCACTCATTGTATATAAAAACTTTGGATTAATAGAGGTCCCAAATTTTTTTCTAAGGATATTATTATCCTAAAATATTGGCATGGGACCTTGGAAAATAGTTTGAATATTCAATTAAAAATGATGGAAATACTGAACTATTATTTGATCTAGTAACCCTAATATATGGCTTAGGCAAGACATGGGAAGACCCTAAGTGTTTGTCAATGGGAAAATAGATAAATAATATGTGACACATAGCATGATAATAGAATACAGTCACCATGAGAGAAAAAAGCAATAAAGGCCTTCTGCTGCTTTGGAGGGAAAAAAAATGGATGCACCTTGAGAGCTTACCCATATGAATTAAGTTAGAGAGGAGAAGATACTGTGATAGCACATAAGCGCAATCTATAAAAGCTAAACAACAGAAGTGGACATTACCATATTCCACTTAGGATAACTATTTGGTTCTGATAAATGCAACTAAATTGAGTCCTTTAAGACCTAGGATTAGACACTAGTCTTCAGCCAGCCAGTCATAGGCATGACTTTTCCAGTTTCAAGGATTTGAACTTTTACCAAAAAAATGCATGAGAATCACAGTACATTCTTCCCAGAGCCTCCTGATAAGAAATCGTTGAGCTGACAACTTGATCAAGGCCTTATGAAACCAGGAGCAGAGAACCTATCTGAGCCAAATAGATTTCTGATCTACAGAGCAGAGATGATAAATACCTATTAATCTAGGATGCTAGATTACTTGTAATTTTTTATAGCTGTGACAGAAAGCTAATATTAACTTTTTCTCAGTTTTCTGTATTTTTCAGTGCACAAATCTTTCATCACCTTCGTTAATTTGATAGCTAAGTATCTATTATTTGCTGCTTATGTAAATAGTATTGTTGTCACTTTCCTGTCTGATATGTTTTTGCTAGTGAATAGGAATTTTATTGATATTAGAATATTGACTTTGTATTCAGCAGCTTGACTTTACTTAATTTGTTTATTATTTATAATTTTTCTGGTGTCTTTATAATATTCTGTCACTGTCCTGTCCTCCCATTGTTCATCGATTTGCTCAAGCGGGCCCAGTAACGTCTCCATTGGAGACTTTGTTGTTACTGTGTTTGGCATATCGGATACATCACGGGGAGCTTGCCAGGCTCTGCCGTGCGGGCGAGATACTCTCGGTAGCTTGCCAGGCCCTCCGAGAGGGGCAGAGGAATCGAACTCGGGTCGGCCATGTTGGCTGCGTGCAAGGCAAACGCCCTACCGCTGTGCTATAATATTCATGTCTCATTAGTATCAGACACCATTGGGCTACACTAGCTCGCAACAGGGACGAATGTAGATGTTACTAGCTCCCACTCGAGCAAATGGATGAGTCATGGGATGTCAAGTGAGCAAGTTTATAATATTCATAATCTTTATGCTTCTTTTGTCTATATAATAGTCTGTCATGTACAAAAAATGATTTTATCTTTTTTTATTTAGATTTTTTCTGCATACATGGTCTGGCCAGCTCTTCAGCAACTGTGTTGCATAAAGGTGGTAAGAGTATAATGATTCTTTCTTTTGAAATGGGGGAATTTGGTCCATGCTCATGAATGCTCAGGCTTACTTCTTTCTCTGAGTTCAGGGATCACTCCTGCTGATGCTCAGGACTCATATGGGACGAGATTTATTCTCGACCATTGAAGAAATCACTTCATCTTCTTATCTTTTTGTGTGATATTAGCTACAAACATGCCATATATATTGTAGAACTGTAGCACTGTCCTGTTGTTCATCGATTTGCTCGAGCAGGCCCAATAACCTTTCCATTGTGAGACTTGCTGTTACTGTGTTTGGCATATCGAATACGTCACGGGTAGCTTTCCAGGCTTTGCCGTGTGGACGAGATACTCTCAGTAGCTTGCCGGGCTCTCCAGGAGGGGCTGAAGAATCAAACTCTGGTCAGCCTGGTCGACCACGGGCAAGGCAAATGCTCTACATGCTGTGTTACCGCTCCAGCCATATATACAATTTTATTAATTGAGAAACATTTCTCCTACCTCATTTTATTAAGAGTTCTTGTCGTGAAACAGTGCCAAGTTTTCCCAAATGCTGTTTTTAAATGTTAAGGCCTGGAGATTATAGCATAGTGGATTTAAACCACAGTTTAGATTAAACCATAGTTGCTTTCCATGTGGCAGACCTGGTTTGATCCCTGGAATCAATATAATTTATGAGCCCTTCCAGGAATGATATCTGAGTACAGAGCCAGTAGTCATCCCTATACACTGCCTGGTAGGGGCAAAAAATAAAAACAAAAACAAATTAAATAGAACATGATGATATAATGATTATAGGATTTTTATTTTCCATTTTGTTCGTGTGATATAGCACACTGCCTAATGCTTGGATGTGGAACTCTCCTTAAAGCCCTGAAATAAGTCCAGCAGGATCACAGTGCCATGATCCTTTTAACATGTTGTTGAACATGAATATATGTTTGTTAAAATTTTTTTCAGCACTTCAGGGACTGACAGTTTTCGAGTTTATCACATATTCAATTAATTAAAGACAGTGACAGCTATTTCCAAAACAACCAGATGTAACTTTAATAGGAGAAACTACAAAAATGATGGCGATTCTATGGATAAAATAATAATTATATAATTGAGTCAAATAATTGAATATACCACAGAAACATGCTTTTATTTTTATTTTTCTACCTTATAATATTTTATATATTTTAATAGGTTTACATTTTTACCCGTTTATTTCTAGTTAATAGAAATATTTAATAAAAATTCAAAAATAAATATTATATTGAAATAGTGACTAAAATGTATTTATTCATGAAGTTTATTAGGATTAACTAATATACACAGTATTATGTACTATTAAAATTACGATGCTATCAGAAAATTCTGCCTTACAAAAATACATAAGGTAATATAGTTATTTTTATGTACAGAAAACTTTAATAAAAACAATTTTACCAGAGACACAAGATTTTATATTTGTATGTTTTTATAAATCTATTTTTGCTTTTGGGAGCGAAACTTTTTGGTTCTCAGGGATTACTCCTTCTTCTGTGCTCAGAAACAATTCCTGTGAGTCGTTAGGGAAGGTATTGTTGCTGGAGATCAAACCTGGGTTTGACAATCAGAAGGCAGATAAAAGTACGTTTTCCACTACATTATTTCTCCTGCCAAACACTTAGACTTTTTGTTTATTTTTTTGTTTTGTTTTAGGGAACCATTCTTGGCTATTCCCAAAGCTTGCTCCTGGTTCAATGCTTAAGGATCATCCCTGGCATTGCCTGGGGGACCATACATGATGCAAGAGATTGGTACAGAGCACGTGCCTGCAAGGCAAGAACCTTACCTCAGTACTATCTGTGTCCTCCAACTAAGATTTTTAAGATAGTTAAAACTATCACATTGCTATAGTTAGGGTCTTATAGTTTCAGTGTTGCTGATTCTGTGGTTTGGATATTTTTAAATAATGGTGGCTTAATAAAAATTAAATAAATATTCATCATTTTAAATTAACTTTTTTGTAAAAAATAATCATGTTACTTGTTTCCCTTCCATTCATTCTCCTTTTTATTCTTGCTAATGTCTTCTTGTGTTATTTGCCTTATCAAATTTTATTTGAATTTATAACAATGATGTCACAAAAATATAAAAACACATACTTTACTAATAAGAAACATATGCATTGAATCAAACTGTGATGAAAAATTAATTAGTCTACAAGATACAATAATGTTTTATCATTTGTGATGATTTTCATTTCTTTTTATTTGGCATTGCTTTGTAGATAAACATCATATCCTTTTCTCTCCTGCATCAACACACTTTATTATTATCTTGACTCTTATATGAATATAATTCTGAAAATTGATCAAAAGTCATGAAAGCAATACAAGCTTGACAGTAAGGGGGTTAGATAAAGGGGGGAAAAGTCTTATTTTTTCAATTTTCATGTAGCAGTGTGATTACAATTTGATTTAAATTGTCTTAGGATAGAAAACAGATAGTATAGAACTCATACCTGGATGAACTGATGATTACTTATTTTTGTCTTAAGTTTGTCTATTAGTGAAACATATTGAATGATTGGCCAAAAATTCTTTATGCGACACCAGAGTTGCAGCACACTGAGTGGTGGTGCTCAGGGCTTTCTCATGGCTTTTTGCTCAGTGCTCACTCCTGGCGGTGCCTGGAGTACACAGTGCCAGTTTTCAAAGAAGAGTTGGCTGTATTCAATGCAAAAGCCTTAACTCCTGAACTGTCACCAGCCATGACTAATCTTGTTACTTCATTGAACCCGTAGTTTCTCTGCATTCTCTTCTCTTAGCTGCTTAACCAGTCATTGGTAGTCAATGCAATAAAATATGCAGAAAACCTAAAAGCAATCTTAAAATTTTAAAGCTCATTTGGTTATAATTACACCCCAGTTATAGTCTCTAGACATTTTAAGACTCTAAGAGAAACAAGTTATACTTCAGTCTCATCAGTGGAAGGGTTGGGGAAGCCATGTTTCTGAGGAAATATCTAGATGTGATCCCGTCGCAACATAGGATCCCCATGAACTATACCAATGAATCTTGAGCACAGAACCAAGAATGATCCCAAACTTCAATAGGATTTGGCCCCAAAACTTCTCCATATTTTAAAAAATTATGCTATTCACAGCAAAATGAAGAGAATTTCAGAAAATTATGTAAAGTGAAATAGGTCAGAAGAAAAATCCCAAGTTTTTGGACTATGATATCTGTCTGTGCAATGCAAGGTCACAACATTGATGAAAAGAAATAAAAAAGAAAACAAGTATACATAAATAATAGAATTAAGGAGAAAAAGATGGGGGGTAAGTGTAAAGGGGAGAAAAGGAAATAAAAATAAATATTAAATAAAAGCAATAATATGTCCCTTAAAAGAAATGTATCATCATTATAAAGAAACATTGGAAGTAAATTATATAGAAATATACTCTTATGCAGTGATAACTTTTCCATTTAGAACACTTCAACACTCTTAAAAATAATTGCTGACTCTAAAATATGAACCTAATCCACTAGTACTTCATAATTAAAATAAAATTTAAACAATTAAGGCATGCATTCATTTAGTTTTAAAGTTAAACCATCTATAGTGTCAATATAATTTGCTTTTATAATGCTAAGATTAAACTCAGGGCTTCATATATGCAAGTGCTCTACTTTTAGAGTACATCTTTAGCCCCTTATAAATAATGTTTTAAAAATTTATTTTCAAATAAAAATAATTAGTTATGCCACTTTTATTGTCATATTTCATACATTTATTCTAACTGCGTGCAGTAGAAGAGAAAAATGAGAAAATTATATGGGTCCAGATTATGGACATGATGAGGTTTAAAATGAGAAATACTTTACTTTGTCAGATGACATATATGTGATGGACACAGATCAAGAAAATCATGCTAAAGCTTTACTTTTTTTTCTGTCTTTCATGCTTTATCTGCAAATTCCACCTATTTGAATTAATGTCTTTTTGCTTTCTCATTTTGAGAGATTATTTATTGTGTCCGCTGTTTTGCTTTGATTTGTTTATTTTGGTTTTAGGGGTATATCTGGTGGTGTTCAGGGCTTAGTCCTGATTTGGCACTCAGGGATTACTCCTGGAGGGGTGCAGTACACCATAAATACTTTACTCACTTTTGTAGCATCTCTTTGCTCCTCATCCTCACGTACATACTTTCTTAAATTTGCTCTTGTTTTTCTTAATATTATTTTCATAAAACATAAGATCAGTGGACACTTGGTTAGAATCATTACTCCTTTGTTCTTCCCAATAAAATGTCTAGTACTTCCAACCTTTAAAAACGTTTACCTACATTTGTCCCCAACACTGTGCTGGTCTTCTTCCTCCCCACCCATGTCAGGTAATCCATCACTATTCGAACCTGGGACTTGGCTTTCTCCGTGCACGCACCCCAGGTGTCCTCTAAACCCCTGGGATGCTCAGCAGCCCTGAGCCTCTTCTTATTTGTCCCCAACGCTGTGCCGGTCTTCCTTATCCCAGGTTGTACCCTCGATCCCCACCACACACACCAGGTACCCATGAGAACATGGCCTTCTCATAAGTGGGCGTGATTTCTGTGGAAGTGGGCGTGGCCTAATTTTGGGCCGGTGAACACTCACACGGCCACAGTAGTTTGCTCATTCCTTGCAGACTTGTGTAATATCTCAGTTCCCATACACCCACACCAACATGCAGAAACAACACAAATCCCCACGTGTGGAGGACGATGAAAAGAGTCCAGAAGTCTCACTAGGTGCTACTCACCTAAGGGACCTTTCTAAGAAATAATTCAGATATGAAGTAATGAAGAAGTTCAAGGAACTCAGTGGAACAGGGAGAGAGATATCCAATAAGATGAGAGAAACAATCAAGAAATTACAGGAAAAAATGAGATCGGAAATTGGAAAGCTGCCCACAGAAATGTCATGAATAAAAGATTCTGTAGATGAAATAAAAAAAATCAGTTTGTGCCCTCAACAATAGAATGACCACAGTTGAAGACAAAATCAGTGAGCTGGAAGATTAGCTGCACGAGCCAACAGGCAACAATAAACAGTGACAAGAGACCTCAAAATAGCTCTAGAGCGAAACAGTGTCCTAGAAAATGATTCCAAGAGGAACAGCATTAGAATCATTGGAGTACTAGAAGGTCAGGGAAACAATCCCAATGAAAAAGCCATGGTTAAACAAATCATTGCTGAAAAATTCCCAGAGTTGGACACTGCAGCCATTCAGATTCAAGGAACCCGAAGGGTGCCAGGTAAAAGAGACCCTAACAAAAACACTCTAAGACATATCATAGAATGATGGATGCTGCGGATAGAGACACCATAGTTCAAGCAGCAAGGTGAAAGAACAAAATCACATGCAAAGCAGCACCCTTTAGATTCACAGCAGGCCTATCAGAGGAAACCCTCCAAGCCCAAAGGGAATGGTGTGATATAGTTAAAAAAAAAACTCACTGTAATGAACGCTTCACCAAGAATACTTTATCCACCAAAACTCTCACTCAAATTCGAAGGAACAGTACACATTTTCTGGATAAACAGCAGCTCAGGAACTTCATAGACTCAAAACCAAACCTAAAAGAAGAGCTAAAGGAACTACTGTAACACTAGAAAATCCCCTACAAGCACAACAAACACTTACAGAAAGATGAAACAAAACTCCATAACAATAATCTCTCTCAACGTCAATAGTCTAAATTCACCAATGAAGAGACACAGAGTGGCAAAATGGATTCAGAGACAGAACCAAACATTTGGCTACTTACAAGAAACTCATCTGAAGAGTCAGAGCAAACACAGACTCAAAGTTATAGGATGGAAGATAATCCTGCAAGCAAACAGCTCCCTCAAAAAAGCTGGGCTGGCCATATTAGTATCTGACAACATCAATTTCAGGTTAAAAAGATTAGAAGGGACAGGAAGGCCATTTTCTATTCATCAAGGGATATGTTAAAGAGGAAGACACCACACTCTTAAATGTATATGCACCTAACGAGGGAACAGCTAAATATATAAAACAACTGCTAACAGATTTTAAGGAGGACATTGCAAGCAACACAATAGTAGCTGGAGACTTCAACATCGTCTTATCACCTCTGGATAGATCAACAAGAACAAAACTCAGCAAGAAAACATTGACTTTGAAGGAAGTAATAGAAAAGAGAGGGCTTATAGACCTATAGAGGGCTTCACACCCCATAAAAAAAGAATTTACATTCTTCTCCAGTTCAGAAGGAACATTTTCCAAAATTGACCATGTGCTAGGCCACAAAACATACCTCAATAGAATCAGGAAGATAGAAATAGTATCAACAATATTTTCAGACCACAATGAACTGAGAATATAAGTAAATCACACACTGACACTGCAAAACAAATAAAACACCTGAATATTACACAACTCAATGTTGAACAATGGGTGGTTCAGGAAAGAAGTCAAGGACGAAAGCAAAACATACTTGGGTACAAATGAGAATGAAGACACGAGCTACCAAAACCTATGGAATGCAGCTAAAGCCGTGTTAAGGGGAAATTTTATACCTCTGCAAGCATTTCTCAAGAAGGAAGAAAGTGCCCACATTAACAACTTGTCTTCACAGCTCAAGATATTAGAAAAGGATCAACAAAAGCAGCCCAAATAGGCAGATGGAAAGAGATCATAAAACTTAGAGCAGAAATCAATGACATGGAAACCAAAAAAAAAAAATAATACAAATGATCAATAAAACCAAGAGCTGGTTCTTCGAGAAAATAAACAAGATAGATAAACCACTAGCAACATTCACAAAGGAAGAGAGAGAGGACCCTAATAAACTAAATCAGAAATAAGAAGGGGGATAGCACAACAGAAACCAAAGAAATTCAAAAGATCATCAGAGACTATTTGAAAGTCTGTATGCCACGAAACAAGAGAACCTAGAAGAAATGGATAAATTCCTGGATTCCTATAATCTCCCAAAGCTGAATCAAGAAGATCTAGGAATACCTCAATAGTCCAATTAATATCCAGTAAATTGAAACTGTAATCAAAATCTTCACAAAAACAAAAGCCCGGGTCCAGATGGATTCCAATCATTTAAAGAAGACCTGTCGCCAGTACTTCTCAAGCTTTTCCAGGAAATTGAATAAACAGAAACTCTATCAAAAAGTTACTATTAAGGCCATTCAAGTAGGAAAGGAAGAAATCAAGCTCTCGCTATTCACAGATGATATGATACTATACTTAGAGAACCCTAAAACTTCTACCAAGAAACTCCTAGAAACAACAGACTTGTATAGTAAAGTTGCAGGCTATAAATTGAATATCCAAAAGTCCATGGCTTTCCTATATGGAAATAGTGAGAGAGAGGATTGTGACATGAAAAAAACAATCCAGTTCACAATTGTACCCCAGAAAATCAAGTGCCTAGGAATCAGCTTAACTAAGGAAGTAAAGGACCTGTACAAAGAAAACTACAAAACGCTACTTCAGGAAATAAAAGAGGACATGACAAAATGGAAAGATATCCCCTGCTCATGGGTCGGGAGAATTAACATTGTCAAAATGGCAATACTTCCCAAAGCATTGTACAAATTCAATGTGATCCCTATAATGATACGATAACATTCTTCAAAGAAATGGAGAAAACACTCCTGAAATTTATATGGAACAATAAGCCCCCACGAAAAGCTAAAGCGTTTCTTGGGAAAAAGAAAATGGGAGGAATCAACCTCCCTAACTTCAAACTTTACTACAAAGCAGTTATAAATAAAACAGCATGGTACTGAAACAAAGACAGAGATTCAGACAAATGGAACAGGGTTGAATATACTGATATCTCCCACCAACCATATGATCATCTAATCTTTGATAAGGGAGCAAAAAATGTGAAGTGGATCTAGCAAAGCTTCTTTAAAAAATTGTGCTGGCAAAACTGCACAGCTACATGCAAAAAAGTGTGCTCAGATCTCTGCCTAACACCATGTACAAAAGTAAGATCAAAATGGATTAAAGACCTCAACATCAGACTGAACTTTATAAGGTATATTGAAGGCAAAGTTGGCAGAACCCTCTATGAAATTGAAACGAACGGTATCTTCAAAGATGGCATGCCACTTGTCAAGCAAGTGAAAAAAGAGATAGACAAATGGGACTATCTTAAACTAAGAAGCTTCTGTACCTCAAAAGAAACAGTGACCAAAATACAGAGACAGTTTACACAATGGGAAAGGATATTCACCCAATACCCATCTGACATCTGCACTTGTTTGTTCATTCCAGCACTCTTTACAATAGCCAGGATCTGGAAAAAACCTGAGTTCCCGAGAACAGATGACTGGTTAAAGAAACTTTGGTATATTTACACAATGGAGTACTATGTAGCTGTTAGAAAAGCCATGAAATTTACATACAAGTTGTACTACATGGAAAGTGTCATGCTCAGCAAAATGAGTCAGAAGGAGAGGGACAAACATAGAAAGATTTCATTTATTTGGGGAACATAAAGTAACAAAATAGGAGACTGACACCAAAGAATAGCTGAAATAAGTGCCAGTAGGTTTAATCCATGCTTGGAGGCCAGCCACACATGCTTAGATAGGGGAAAAGGCATCTTAGATAGAGAAGGGAGGCCCAAATAAAGGGTGTTGGGAGGATCCTTCCAAGATAGTAGATGCATGCTGAAAGTAGACTATAGACTGAACATGATTGTCACTCAGTGTCTCTTTTGCAAAACACAATACCCAAAAGGAGAGAGAGAACAGAGAACGAAAGGGGATGCCCTGCCACAGAGGCAGGGGGGATGGGATGATATGGGGTCAGAGGGATGCTGGGATTATTGGTGCTGGAAAATGGGAACTGCTGGAGGGACAGGTACTTGATCATTGTATAACTGAAACCCAAGCACATAAATTTGTAAGTCTACAACTGTACCTCATGGTGTTTCACTAATAAAAATTAAAAATATGTTTAGCTGTTCACATCAACCTTTCTATGGCTTATTATCTTCAAATGCAGATAGTGTACTTTCAAGCTGAAAAGTATTATCAATAGAATTTATTGTCTCATATTTAATTTTTAACCTTCTTTGGCTTTTTTTAACCTTCTTCATATACAATGAATCCAGTTTCCACAATGCTTCCCTCTAACAGGTTTTATTGGTATTTGATAGTAATATAAGGCTGAATCATACAATAACAGTGATTCCTGGTTTTAAGATATGATAGTATCATTTAATAACTGAGTGTCAAGCTTGAACAAGTTATTTGATTATCTGTGCCTGTTTCTATAGTAATAAAATGTAAGTGATAAAAATATCAACTTGCAATTTTGATATGATCAACAAATTAGTAAGCTAGTAGGCATTGAAAAAGTGTTTGGTCATAGTTAATTCTAATAAACACCATTTAGTTAATTTTTCAAGTATTCTAAACATGCTATCCTATTTCAGCTGCAATATATTTTGTATTGGAGTTCTTTTTTGTTCAATAGATTTTACTAGAATTCAGAGGAGGATTCTTAAAAATACTGTTTAGATGGGTCACCCAAACAAAAAAAGTAATTCAGTTCATAAATGTAGAGTTAGAAAACACATTTCTATTCTAATTTTTATATAATTTGCATCTTTGGTGGTTCATCAAGCACTATTTCTAATCATTTCAGACAGGATGGTAAAATGCATGATTATTGATTACACACAAAAATACAAAATAATTGGTAGTGGCAATCTTTATTTCTGTTTCATCAGACTTTAGAAAATAATGCTAATTCAATCAGGATCATTGCCAAGATTTCTTCAGTAAATAAATAAATTTGTTTAAGTTTTTAGTATTTGGTATATTGCAATGGAAAATTTAAGTCAAACTTGTCAATGTCTTGATGTGTGATCATGTACAAGAGCAATCATAAATATATTTGTGGAAGGAAGTAAAATTGACTAATCACTGAAACAGGAGAAATCAAGCCAGAGGGAAATGAATATGTCAGATTTGCAGGCATATAATTGATGACACTTTTGATTTATAAATAGATAAGATTGAATTAAATGGCAGAATTCTGTAATCTCTACTCTCCTAGGTGACTGAAATCTGACAGGTGGTATTTCTTTTTTTTTCTTTTCTGTTTGCAATACAGTTTGAAAATGGTCTGCTTTTATACAAAGAATGTAATCATTATTTTCATCATTACTATCTATTGTCTTATTTCTTCAACTATTTCTATATTGTTCTATTTAAACCATTTTCCAGAGGCTGCACCATGCAGCAGTCACACCTACAGGGAATGAGAATTTGTTTCCACCACATACCAACAGTGCTTATTGTTTCCTGTCTTTGTCATATAAGTAGTTCTTGCTGGTGTGAATTGTATCCCATTGTCATTTTGATTTGAATATTGCACAGCGGGTAGGGCGTTCGCCTTACAAGCGGCCAACATGGCCAACCCGAGTTCGATTCCTCCGCCCCTCTCGGAGAGCCCGGCAAGCTACCGAGAGTATTCGAGATGCCAAACACAGTAACAACAAAGTCTCCAATGGAGACGTTACTGGGCCCGCTCGAGCAAATCGACGATCAACGGGAGGGCCTTTTCGAGCAAATTTTCTGATAGTTGTAAAGAACATTTTTTCATTTGCCTATTGACCATCTTTATATGCTGTTTGTATAGATGTTTGTCCATCTTTTCTTCTCATTTACTGGTGGAGTTGTTTATTTCTTTGTTTGCTTATTTAATTATTTTGTTTAGCACAGGTGCTTTGTATATCTTGGACATTAGCCCATGGTTAAAATATACAGTATGGAAATATGTTCTCTTCTTGATGTGTTTCTTTTTTGAAATGTAATTTAGGTCTCATTTATTTTATAGTGCATAAGTTTTTCAATTTTATGTAGTTTCATTTGTTTATTCTAGGGCTGGAGCGATAGCACAGTGGTAGGGCATTTGCCTTGCACGCAGCCAACATGGCCATCCCGAGTTCGATTCCTCCGCCCCTCTCGGAGAGCCCGGCAAGCTACCGAGAGTATCTCGCCCGCACAGCAGAGCCTGGCAAGGCACCCATGATGTATTTGATATGCCAAACACAGTAACAACAAAATCTCCAATGGAGACATTACTGGGCCCGCTCGAGATTTTTTCCAGTGAGGTCATATCATTGAAGACTTCTCTCTGTATTTCTTATACACTAGTGCTTGTGGCAACTTTTCTATTATATGTGTGTATGTATATCTGTATGCATACACATATATTTATTTCAGATGTTAGTGATACCATGTACCATTTGTCCTTTTCTTTCTGCATTATTTCTCTTAGTGCCCAGGTATATTCATGTTGTCATAAATTACTTGATTTCTTCCTGCTCAGGGCTGAATAATAGTCACATGTGTGTCTGAGTGCATGCAATGCTTGGGGGTTTTTGTTGTTGTTTGTTCATTTTTTGGACACACATGGCAATTTGTAAATCCAGGGACCACTGCTGGAAGAACAAGTGGTGAGAGATAAACTCAGCTTGGCTGCGTGCAAGTAAAGAGCTTTGCCTTCTATTCTATCACCACAATTTAAAATAATGCATTGTACATATTATTTCCTAGATAGTTATAGAGAATTTTTAATTGTTTCAAATACCAAATGACAGTAAAATCACCGTTTTAGCTGTTTTAATTGTGCTATTTAGTAATGATAACCATGTTTACAACTGTTCTCTAGAGTATTTTTATTTTGAAAATCTGAAGTGATACATCAAGATTTTTAAAATCAACGGTGAATTGAAAATAGCTAACTCAACAAACAATTCATCACTGTCTTGAAGTCCAAATTCTTACTGGATCAAAAGTTGTACACATTGTGTAGCTACTATTGAGAGTGGGTTTAGCCTACTAGCAGAATATTTCTGGGGATTAGCAAAGGTAGTCTTACTTTAGACAATATTTTATTTTTTTAATACAGCGGGTAGGGCGTCCGCCTTACAAGCGGCCAACATGGCCGACCCGAGTTCGATTCCTCCGCCCCTCTCGGAGAGCCTGGCAAGCTACCGAGAGTATTCGATATGCCAGACACAGTAACAACAAAGTCTCCGATGGAGACGTTACTTCTGGTTCTGCACTCAGGAATTAGCCCTGACGGTGCTCAGGGGACCATATGGGATGCTGGGAATCGAACCCAGGTCAGTTGTGTTTAAAGCAAACACCCAACCCACTGTGCTATTGCTCCAGTCCCAGTATTTTAAATATAACATCTGGCAAAAATAAACAGTAAGTGTTTGGATGGTCAGAGTAGCCTTTTTACTGTTTCTAAAAGATAGGATTATTATAAACGGACCTTTTTTGTTCTATTTTTTCTTTTTTTTCTAGTACCAAGAATTAAATTTAGGCCTCCTACATATGAGGCATTGTACGGTATAAGCAGCAAGTCTTGGATCACTCCTAGAAATGTTGGGGTCTACATGTGGCATGTGGTATTGGGAATTAAACCAAATCAGCCACAAGCAAGGCAAATATTTAACCTGCTGTGCTATATCTTCATTCAGACAGCTATCTTGTGATATCACACAGATTTTAGACTATTATCACAATTATATTATCAAATTATTGACTCTTTTGTGCATAAAACGACAACCTAATAAAACTTACACCTGTTAGATGATAAAGGATAAACCTCTAGAATGTGTCATATGGTAAAATGCCCCAGATTAATTGCATTAAAATATTTCTAATGTACATTTCCCATCAGAGATATTTTTAATACTGGGAAGGATAATTGTTGGAATACTGTATGACTGCAATTTAATCATGAACAGCTTTGTAATGATCTATCTCACAGTGATTTATTAAAGAAGTTAAAAAATATTTATCTTCCACAATATTTATCTTCCACAATTCCTTCTAATGTAGGAGACAAAGTGATTTACCTTTCACCAATCAGTACAATTAAAGAAGCATGGTGCTTCTTATAATGTGTTTTGGTAAACTGATACTTCAATTGATTACTGTGTCTATGCTATCAATTTTAAGTAATACCTAAGAGATAAGCAAAGTTCCATGCCAGTTTTTGCCGTGGGTTTAAGTTACCTTTTCACTTTGCTCTTATATCAGTAAGGCATTGATCGAAGAAGCAGAATTACAAATGATACAAAATACAAAATTTCATTATGTGGACTATTAGGCAGTTATGGGGACAGATGAACTAATTTTTTAAAGCAGTAGCTCTACACTCAGTGGGCGTCTGCAGTGTCTATGGATCTACAGGGTAGATAGGTGAAAAAAATGATGCTGACACGAGAACAATTATGACAATAGGAATCCCTTAAACAAATTGGTACCTATGAAGATAAATGACTCATGATTGCTTCTCAGGAACAATGCAGGTGACCTGTACAAGTAACCTGCAACCTTTGTCATGAAACTGCATAGCCACCTAACCAAGAGAAGCAGAAGAAAACAGTTTCTGACAGGTGCTGTAGAAATGGGCTTGAGTGGTTTTTGCCTGCTGTCCTATACTCACCATGTGAACCAGCAGATTAGTGACAGTGCGTTGAAGCAGCAGTGGCAACTGGCATGCGGGAACAATATCCAAAGAGAGACTAATGGCTGTTGTTTAATTTTCCTATTTCAAATCTTATAAAGGTTTCTCTTGAATTCAAGCATATTTAAAAATCACACAAGGAACTTGCTGCATATGAGAACACAATGCAAAACCACTGAAACTGTTGGAAGAGCACCTCCCATTTTTGGACCAAATGCAGTTTGTCTAATGATCCATAGAAGATGTATTAAAGGAGAAAGCAAACTGACAAAGCAGGAGACTTTATCGGGGCAATGGAGATGGTTCTGGAGTAATGGGGAGCAGGTCACTGTCACTCAGGGGTGAGATGACTCTATCTTGTGGTCTGCAGGCCAGGATTTTTAAAGGGAATCTGTCTTCTACTTTGACATAGCTTGATTTATGTCCAGATTTGGTCTCTTTCCCGATGTGCACATCCCTCAGTCAAGGTGGAAACTGGTGCTAAGTTTTCTGGGAACTTTTGCCATGTCCCAGTGGGATATTTTGGCAGACAGTTCAGGAATCCCAGGGGCTTTGCTGCTCCAATTCCAGTGTAACATCGTGTGACCTCTTTGGATAGGTCCTGAAAGACTAAATTAGGCACCAACCTTTGCTGTCAGGAGATCCCATTTACCCTGAGACATTCAATTTAAGAAATAGCAAGGCAAAGGGAGGGTACAGGGAGGAGATGAAGATCACTCAGTAAAAAGAAGCAATGGAGGCGGTACTCTGGGCTAGGGGTTTGCCAAGACAAGGTTTATGTTTTTGACATCAGACTGTATTTGATATGCCAGCAGCAGAATATAAAAGTTCAAGAAAGACCTTTCAAACTTCAACTGAACAATCAACACCGACCCTTAATATATTTTCTTAAGGCTCTGGATTTCTTTGGTAATATGCATTCTCCACTTTTTTTTCCTGTTTGGTTCACACCTGTCAATGCACAAGGAATAATCCTGGCTCATGCACTCAGGAATTACTCCTTGTGGCTCTCGGGGTCCATATGGGATGCTGGGAATCGAACCCTGGTTGGACGCATAATTCTCTGTTTTAGAAGCATATTTTGGTTTGTTATTTATTGAATGTCTGGCTAGGTCCTTATACGACCAAATCTATTCATCATAGATTGATTCAGTTAATAAAATTCAAATCTATTGAACATGTTATTAAAAATAGAAACTATGTGAGCTGATGTCTAAGCACCATCCAGAAACAAAGACAACTCTAAAATGGTCACATACTTCTTGTGTCTTTTTTTTCTATTGATTACTCTTCTACCAACACCCACGACTATGGGAAATTTTGTCTGACAAACTTATTTATAAAGACAGGGTAGGGTAGTGTGGTATATAGCTGTGCCTTCTTTAGAACTGGCAATCATTGTCAGTCTGAAGTAGTTCAGTACTGAGTTAAAGCATAGTATGGGAAAGCCTATAAAAGACTCTGAGTCATAACAGATTCTGGGTCCTTGAGTTTAGTTTCCTCCTTCATTTGGAAGGAGTAATAATCTGAGGAAAGATTCTCGATTAATTCATGAACTGAGACTAAATGAGTTGTTGTCTGATTATGACTTAAAACAAAATTGGAAAATTGCTGAAATGTAAATGGGGGGACAACTATTTATATGAACCTTTCAAAATGATTAAAACATGTAAGATATCTGTATGCTGTGTAAAGTACCATAAAAGAGGAATTCAAGAAAAGTGGATTTTTAGTAATCAAGTGTGGAAAGAACTTTTCTTTGTAATATGAATCATCCTCGTCCTCTGTCAATAGCTATTTATTCAGTGGGTTAATTATAAGGTCTACATCCTAACAGAATAGATAGTGTGCAGTAGCTTAATACTTCTCATTTATTTTCTTTTTTTTAAGGCTAATCTGGCCATCTACTGCCACTGTTCAATGTTAACTGACAAAGGTATAGGCCAATGTCTAAACAGGCTTGTCTTTCATTATGACGAAAGCTATAGTTTGTCTTATGGTCACATATCCACATTCCAGGTAATTATTATCATCTCTGTACAAAAAGATCCTCTTCTACTCTTAGAGATATTTCAAAATTTTCTGCTATACCACAATATATCAGTTCTTATCATAGACTGCATACATGGTAACTACAATATTAAAAATGCATTTATACCTACAGAATTCACTGTGGTGACATTACTGAGTAGTGATATGCTTTCCTGAGATGCTGTTTTAAATGCCTAATAGGAATCAAAGTCCTACAATTTCTTGATTCTATCACATTAAAGATGATAGAAACTATAAACTGATTATGGGAGGTAAGGAGGAGATCTGAAGGTGAGGAATCAGTCTGGAAGATTAAGGTTAGTTAAGATACAAAATTGAACAATGAAAATCCAATTAACAATGATAAAAAAACCCATAGTGAAAAAAACCCCATAGTGACACTTAAAATATCAAAATAAGAAATAAATTTCCTGCTCTTTAAAAACTCATAACAAAATATAATTTTTGTTCAAGATTCATATTCAAGACAAACACCGTCATTAAAACATTTGATTTGTTTTTTCCCTTGTGGTGGAAAAAAGTTCTGCATTTTAATATAGTTATAGCTTCTCTTGTCGAACTCCAAAATTAAATAAATTAGGGTATATAATTAATTGATTCTATAAATAATATATATGGTTTTTTCTGAAGGTAACGGTAGTGCACTATAACAGAAAATAAAATAAACCTAAAAGCTGCTTGGGAATATTACTAATAAACTTATTTTTATCCTGAAGTTTTGTCCTAACATCAGCTAGCATTTTATCACATATTGATTTTCAAATTTCACTTAAAGAACATTAAAAATGTTGTTAAGGCATTATGATTTTCAAATTTGTTCATAATCGAGTTTCAGGCATTGAACACCAATCCTACCAGCTGGGTCAGTTTCCCTCTGCACAAGTCTCAGGGTCCTTCCTAATACCCTAGCCTGAATTTTTAACAGAAACTTAAAAAAAAATTGTTTGTTTCAGTTTGGGTCTCATGATATCAGTACTATTGGTTCTATGTACATTTACAACACCTGTACCCCACCGCTATGCCTTAGGTCCCCGACCCCTGCTCCTCTCTTTTTACTTCCAGCTCACTTATTCTTACTCTTCCCACTCCATTTCCCCTTCTTCCCACTCTCCATTTTTCCCCTCCCCATGCTTCTTTCTATAATCTAGTGGCCTAGTTTCAGAGCGATTTATTTATATATACCCCCTATTTGATACTTTGTACTTCCTTCTCCTGTTATTCTAGATGCCAGAGATAAGTGAGATCATCTAATATTTGTCCTTCTCTTTGTCTTTCTGATTTATTTCACTTAGCATATATCCTCCAGTTCCATCCAGTTTAAGAGCACTATCTGAAGTATGCTTTGGGTGTGAACTATACATTTTAATGATCTTTAATAAATATTTTCTTTTCTTTTCTGAGGTGAGGTCTACACCTGTCAATGCTCAGGAGTATCTACTGTCTCTGCTCTCAGGAGTCATTACTGGTGGTGCTCAGAGAACTATATTGGATGCTAAGGATGGCAGCTGGCCCAGCAGTGTGCAAGGCAAGCACCTTATCTGCTGTACTTTCTCTCCAGCCCCTTATTTTCTGTTCTTTTAAAATTCTGAAAATTTAACCAAAATAAATGTATAATGTGAAAAATAAATTGTACTCAACTTATAGATCCTAATTTGAAAATCTGTGATTGAAATTAATCTTGAAAGGTAAAATAGCAGAAAACAGGATAGGGGGATGGCATTATCATTTTGTTGATCTTTTATAGATTATTAATTTATTTTTAAAACATTTGTTTAGTTTTGTAGGCCATATCTGGTGATTTTTCCTGGTTCTGCACTCAGGAATCATTCCTGGAAGTGCTAGAGGGACCATAAGGGATACTGGAGATTGAACTTGAATTGACCACATGCAAGGAAAGCTCCCTACCCACTGTACTATCACTCCAGCCCTGTTTTTGTGAGGTTCTTTGATTTGAAATGTTCTATAAAGCAGTCTCAAAATCCTCATCATAATATTAAGAAAATATTTTGATTTTATTACTTTTTAATAAACTATATAAAAAAGGTAACCAATAACTATGTATATGCACATATACACATGTGTATATACACGCATATATACACATATGTACACATATATGTATCTATGCACACATATATATGTATATATATTATTCTGACATGAAAGAATTTGGCTCAATTTTGGTTCATACATAGTGATATTCACAGTCTTTTCCCAGTTTAATGCTCTCAGTTCATTCCTGGCTGTTGCATGATGTGGAGGGCATGCAGGGTTTGGGATCAAATATGGGCCTCTTGAATGTAAAAAAAAATTGCTCAACAACTTCCCCTCCCTTGTGCTAGCATTCCATATTATCATGTTAATCCATTATTTTAAGGGATAAAGGCTATATGATGGATTACTATTTAGGATAAACAGACAAGAAAATAAAGAATTGAAAGTTTGTTTTTTATTAATTACACTGAAAAAGTGACAGAAAAAAGTAGAACATTAAAAAATTCTTCTTTTCATCCTCTACTATAAGTCATTGTTGTTGTTACTGTTGGCATTCTATAGGTACACGGTTTTGTAATCAGGGGTCATTTCTGGCAATGTTTTTACCTTCTGAGATGCAGGAAATGAAATTCTAGTCAGTCACGTGCACGTTCCTTACATACTGTTCTCTCTCTGTCCAGCCCTTAGTCTTCTCTCTTCATATTGAGCATAGAAAAGGGTATGATTTCACAGAAATAAGATCTCACATGGTACATATTTTTATTAAATTCATATATTTAAACTCATATATTTAGACTCCAATCATAGTTAAAATAAAACCAATTGCATGTATGGTTAATCAGAATGAAGATAATGTTTGTCTTTGGAGAATAGGCTTTGAAGTTGTGAATGTATGAAACAAGAAAATCTGAAATACAAATGAAGAGAGTTTTTTTTCTTAAATTTTTATTAGAGAAACACCATGAGGTACAGTTGCAGACTTAAAATTTTTGTACTTGGGTTTCAGTTATACAATGATCGAATACCCATCCCTCCACCAGTGCCCATTCTCCACCACCACCAATCCCAGTATCCCTCCCACCCCTATCCCCCCATCCCACTCTACCTCTGTGGCAGGGCATTCCCTTTTGTTACCTCTCTCCTTTTGAACGCTGGGGTTTGCAAAAGAGACATTGAGTGACAATCTTGTTCGATCTATAGACTACTCTCATCACGCATTTCCCATCCTGAGAGGAACATTGCAACACCCTTTATTTGGTGCTCCCTTCACTATCTGAGCTGCCTTTTCCCCTAGCGTGTGCAGCTGTCCTCAAAACCATGGGGTAATCCTCCTGGTACTTCTCTCAGCTATTCTTGGGTGTTAGTCTCCAATTTTGTTACTTTATGTTCCCCAAATGAATGCAATCTTTCTATGTCTGTCCCTTTCTTTCTGACGCATTTCGCTTAGCATGATACTTTCCATGTAGTACCACTTGTATATGAATTTCATGACCTCATCTTTTCTAACAGCTGCATAGTATTCCACTGTGTAGATGTACCAAAGTTTCTTTAACCAGTCATATGTTCTCAGCACTCAGGTTTCTTTCCAAATTCTAGCTATTGTAAAGAGTGCTTCAATAAACAAACAAGTGCAGATGTCACTCTGACTATACTTTTTTGCCTCTCTTGGATATATTCCCAGGAGTGGTATTGCTGGGTCAAATGGGAGCTCAATTTCTAATTTTTTGAGGATCTTCCGTACTGTTTTCCAAAAGGGCTGAACCAGTTGGCATTCCCACCAGCAGTGAAGGAGGGTCCCTTTCTCGCCACATCCACGCCAGCACAGGTTGCTTTAGTTCTTTTAAATGTGGGCCAGTCTCTGTGATCTGAAATGATATCTCATTGTTGCTTTGATCTACCTCTCCCTGATGATTAAAGATGTAGAGCATTTTCTCATGTGCCTTTTAGGCATTCGGATTTTTTCTTTGAGAAAGATTTGTTCATTTCATCAGTACATTGTTTAATGGGATTGGTTGTTTTCTTCTTGTGGAGTTCAACCAGTACCTTGTACATCCTTGATATCAACCCCTTGTCGGATGTGAATTTGGTGAAAATTCTTTCCCATTCTGTAAACTGTCTTTGTATTTTGGTCACTGATTCTTTGGAGGTGCAGAAACATCTTAGTTTAAGATAGTCCAATTTATCTATCTCTGTTTTCACTTGCTTGGCCAGTGGCATGACATCTTTGATGATACCATTAGCTTCAATGTCATGGAGGGATTTGCCAACTTTTTCTTCAATGTACCTTATGGATTCTGGTCTGATGTTGAGATCTTTAATCCATTTTGATCTTACTTCTATACTTGGTGCTAGGGACAGATCTGAGTGCACTTTTTGGCATGTAGCTGTCCAGTTTTTTCAGCACAATTTATTAAAGAAGCTTTCTGTGCTCCACTTCACATTTCTTGCCCCCTTATTGAAGATTAGATGATCATATGATTGGGGGGAGATGGCAGTATATTCGACCCCATTCCATTGGTCTGCAGCTCTGCCTTTGTTCCCGTATCATGCTGTTTTAATTATTACTGCTTTGTAGTAGAGTTTGAAGTCAGGGAGGTTGATTCCTCCCATTTTCTTTTTCCCTAGAATTGTTTTAGCTATTCTTATGGGCTTATTGTTCCATATAAATTTTAGGAGTGTTTGCTTCATTATTTGAAGAATGCCATGGGTATCGTAATAGGGATCGCATTAAATTTGTACAGTGCTTTGGGAAGTATTACCATTTTGACAATGTTAAAATATAAACTGGAGATATTTTTCTATTTCCATGTATCCTCTTTTATTTCCTAAAGTAGAATTTTGTAGTTTTCTTTGTAGAGCCTTCCCCCTAAGATCACGGATGAGACAAGGATGTCCACTCTCTCCACTGCTGTTCAATACAGTGCTGGAAGTACTTCCAATAGCCATTAGGCAAGAAAAAGATATAAAGGGCATCCAGGTAGGAAAGGAAGAAATCAAGCTCTCACTATTCACAGATGATATGATAGTATACTTAGAGAACCCTACAACCTCTACCAAGAAACTCCTAGAAACCATTGTATAGTAAAATTACAGGCTATAAAATTAATACCCAAAAGTCCATAGCATTCCTATATGCAAATAGTGAAAGAGAAGAAAGTGACATAAAAAAAACTATCCCATTTACAATTTTGCCCCAGAAAATCAAGTACCAAGGAATCAGCTTAACTAAGGAAGTAAAGGACCTGTACAAAGAAAACTACAAAATGCTACTTTAGGAAATAAAAGAGGACACAAGGAAATGGAAAAAATATCTCCAGTTTATGCAATTACTATTATCAAAATGGCAATACTTCCCAAAGCACTGTACAAATTCAATGCGATTCCTATTATGATACCCATGACATTCTTCAAATAATGGAGCAAACACTCCTGAAATTTATATGGAACAATAAGCCCACAAGAATAGCTAAAGCAGTTCTAGGGAAAAAGAAAATGGGAGGAATTAACCTCCCGAACCTCAAACTCTACTACAAAGCAGTATTAATTAGAACAGCATGGTACGGGGACAAAGGCAGAGCTGTAGACCAATGAACAGGGTTGAATATATTGCCATCTCCTCCCAAGCATACACCACTTAATCTTTGATAAGGAGGCAAGAAAAGTGAAGTGGAGTGTGGAAAGCTTCTTTAAAAATTTTGCTGGCAAAACTGGAGGGCTGCATGCAAAAAAGTGGGCTCAGATCTCTGCCTAATGCTATGTACAAAAGTAAGATCAAAGTGGGTTAAAGACCTCAACATCAGACCGGAATCCATAGTGTACATTGAAGAAAAAGTTGGCAAAACCCTCCATGACATTGAAGTTCAATGGTATCTTCAAAGATGCCACGCCACTGGCCAAGCAATTGAACACAGAGATAGACAAAAGGGACTATCTTAAACTAAGAAGCTTCTGCACCTCCAAAGAAACAGTGACCAAAATACAAAGCCAGTCTACAGAATGGGAAAGAATATTTGCCGAATACACATCTGACAAGGGGTTGATATCAAGGATATGCAAGGTACTGGTTGAACTCCACAAGAAGAAAACATCCAACCCCATAAAAAAATGGGGCGATGAAATGAATAGAAAGTTTCTCAAAGAAGAAATTCAAATGGCTAAAAGGCACATGAGAAAATGCTCCATATCATTAATTATCAGGGAGATACAGATCAAAACCACAATGAGATATCACTTCACACCACAAAGACTGGCCCACATCCAAAAGAACAAAAGCAACCAGTGTTGGCACAGGTGTGGAAAGAAAGGGACCCTCCTTCACTGCCGGTGGGAATGCCGACTGGTTCAACCCTTTTGGAAAACAGTATGGATGACTCTCAAAAAATTAGAAATTGAGCTCCCATTTGACTCAGCAATACCACTCCTGGGAATATATCCCAGAGAGGCAAAAAAGTATAGTCGAAGTGACATCTGCAATTGTTTGTTCATTGCAAAACTCTTTACAATAGCCATAATCTGGAAAAAACCTGAGTGTCTGAGAACAGATGATTGGTTAAAATCACATCTTAGAAACTTGGGTGAAATAAGTTCTCTGTGATGAGAAGCTAGGGAAAGATCAAGGCAACAAAGTCAGTCTACTAAATGCTGGCAAGTTCAAAGTGAGACACCTCATCCTGCACGAACTAGTATCCTTTGCTCCCAAAATGACTGACTATACACTACATGTATCATGCAGATAATAGATGTTACTAGGACTGCAGATGGACCATGAAATGAGTACTACACATGTGAGAACTCATTATTTTGAATGTCGCTAAGGCTATACTCTTCATTCTCCCTTTTTACTATTTTCTGTGGGTCTTTGAACCGATGTACAATTTCAGAACTTAAATCTTTTTATAGTTGTTGTTTGTTTGTTTTGGGGAACATCCAGGTGTGCTCAGGGATTGTTCCTGGTTCTGAGCTCATGGATCACTCCTCGCAAGGCTCTGGAACCATATAGGATGCTGAGGATTGAACCATTGTTGGCTGTTTCCATGTTCCTTACCCTTGGTTGCACCATCTCTCCAGTTTGAACATAAGCTTTTTACTCCAAAACCTGAACACCCCAAGGAGAAATTTATTGTAGTATCAGAGCTATCTTAAGTTATTTCTTCTCAGACGCTGAGTTATTCTAAGGAAGACAAATCATTTTAGTAAAACCTAGAAACTGAATTTAAAGTGCATTTCTTTATTTGAGAATAAATGTCTTACTGTAGTTAAGTAAACTTTTTTTTCCTTTATCATTCTGGCAGTTACTGGTATTGAAAAGATGATAGAAATGAAGCTAGATGTAACTTAAATTAGTAGCTCCTCTATTTACTGTTTTAGTGATTTTAAATATGGTCAGTAATTTGTACTATATCCACTATATTAGTCATAGTTGAAAACTCAGTAAGAATAGTATCTGAAAAAAATAATTCATTGTGATGAACAGTGTGTAAAACAAAGCTACAATACAAATGCCCTTATTTGTAGTGTCAACTTTTCCATTTTCCTCCTCCTCTTTTTTCCCCTACTTATATATATTTAATTTAAACTTAAATTTCCTAATTCTATTAGCAAAAATTTATTTTCATATTATAGGATAAAAATATTATATAATATCTTACAGTTTTTCACTTGGGAAAAGTTGTTTAACTGAAACCCCCCCCCCCCCCCCCAGTTATTTTTTATTCCTCTGCTATCAAGGACTTGGTCTTAAAATATTTCTTTCTTGCTAGACCAACAATCTTATCAAACAATGCTTTAACAATGATATCAAATATACTTCACCTAACAAGAACTTCAAGTTTTATTAATCTTTTCTCTTTATCATGGGCTGGAGCAATAGCACAGCGGTAGGGCGTTTGCCTTGTACGCAGCCAACATGGCTGACTCGAGTTCGATTCCTCCGCCCATCTCAGAGAGCCCGGCAAGCTACCGAGAGTATCTCACCCACACGGCAGAGCCTGGCAAGCTACCGTGATGTACTCGATATGCCAAACACAGTAACAAGTCTCATGATGGAGACGTTACTGGGCCCGCTGAAGGAAATCGATGAACAATGGGAGGACTGTGACTGACTGTGATTGTTCTCTTTATCATACAATTTTACTTTTAGGGGAGAAAATAAAATGGATAAAAATAAAATCACTATCACTGTATCACTGTCATTCCATTGTTCATTCATTTGCTCAGATGGGCGCCAGTAACATCTCCATTTGTCCCAGTCCTGAGATTTTAGCAGCCTCTCCCTACTTGTCCTTCCCAACGCTGCCATATTAGAGGCTCTTTCAAGGTCAGGGGAATGAGGTCCATTATTGTTACTGTTTTTGGCATATCGAATACATTATAGGTCGCTTGCCAGGCTCTGTCATGCAGGAAAAATAAAATAGCATTTAAATAATTATAGACATATAAATAACATATTAATGATAAGAATCAAATATTATTTTAATGTACTCAATAATAGACTAATTGCTAATTAAAGCATATTTCTCTATTCTGGATATATATTAAATATAATATTTATGCATTTATACAGCACAATAATCATAATTAACATAATTACTATTTTATCTCCATGCCTTCTAAAACTTGCTGTCCATTTTTGCAATTTTAATTAATAGGTAAATTATTCGTATAAAAAATAAACATTTTGGGGGATGAAACAGAGGTTAGGGCATTTGCCTTGCATGTGACTGACTCAGGTTCGATTCCCAGCATCCCATATGGTCCCTTGAGCACCACCAGGAGTAATTCCTGAGGACAGAGCCAGGAGTAACCCCTGTGTATCGTCTGGTGTGACCCGAAAATTCAAAAAAAATTTAAACATTTTTTGTTTATGTAATATCAAACAAACAAATTAAAATGTTTAATCAACTTCCTTTACAAAGTAGGTATGACCAAAACAACCAAAGCAGTTTTATTCCACTTTCTTAAAGAATATTCTCACTTCTTTTCCTGGGCACAATTTCTATTCTCTTTTCCATCTCAGGCTATCCTGATACTAAATCCCCTTTCATTCACATTATTTGCAGAGAGATCTTTCAATTTAGTTTCAATTTTAACTTTTATCCATGGCATGATTCAGTGTCTGGGTAAAGGCAACTAATGACAGCCACCACCTACACATGCATTGCATATCGCTTCCATCAAAGGTGGAAAGTTTTGTGATCTTTCTCCTGGTTTTTGTAGCTGAGTATCAACGAATGATGACTTGCTACTCCTGATAATGGTATCAAATAAAAATACTATCCAGAAACAAGTGCTGAGATAATGCTGCATATCTTATCCATACTATCTAGCACAAATAAAACAGAACATGGTATAAGAGACAATTTATTTTGGTAAAAGAAGTTCAAGTAGTTATACAAATGTCATGAATCCAAAACCATATATCCACAATAAAATGCTTGAAATATTCTAATTCTATTTATAGCACACTAAAATCTCAATATAAAAATATATTAGGAAATGTTTTGGAGCTGGAGCAATAATGCAGCTTGTAGAACATTTGCTTTGTGTGTGGATGAGCTGTGTTTGATCCCTGGGCATCCCATATGATTCCCCTGAGCCTGCTAGGGGTGATTCCTGAGTTTAGAGCCAGAAGGATGCACTGAGCAATGTCAGATCGTGTGGCCTCAGAACAAAAACAATACAAAAAGTGGTCACTGTGACTGTCACTGTCATCCCATTGTACATCAATTTACTGGAGCAGGCACCAAAAACATCTTCAGTTGTCCCAGCCCTGAGATTTTAGCAGCCTCCCCTTACTCATTCTTCCCAACAATGCTGTATTGGAGGCTCTTTCAGAGTCAGGGGAATGAGACCCATTATTGTTACTGTTTTGGGCATATTGAATGTGCCACAAGGAGCTCGCCAGGTTCTGCTGTGCAGGTGGGATACTCTCGGTAGCTTGCTGGGCTTTCCGAGAGGGACCGAGAATGTATATAAGAGAGTACAAGCATGTTAAAACCAAACACATGTGTTCTGCTTTAGGTATATTAGTGGCCCAGACTATAAGAGTATACTATAGAAACTAAAAATGTATACAAAACTACATTTTTATATAGTGTCTTAAACCAAGCTCCTGGAGAGAACAAGGCAGAGTTTCCGCCCCCGCGCAAGGCTGTCCTCACTAGGGCCCCTTGGAGGAGGGCGGGTTGAGTTTTACTCTCTGTCCCTAGCAGAGCCCCAAGAGCTGAAGACCTCTGGGACCCAGCAAAGTCATACTGAGACCACTCTCCGCACGCTTGGACAAGGAACCAGCAGAGGAAACAAGGTGTGCGGGACTCAGGGCTGAGATCTCCAAACCAGCTCGGTTCAGGATTGGGCCTCCTCCACCCAGCTCTCCCACCTTCCAGTAGCTAGACAGTTACACCCACCAACTGCCCTGTAACCCTATCAATGGCCATCCAGATACTATAAAACCAAGCTCCCGGAAGCTTATTCTCTTATTCTCTAGTTCTCACTCTTGGAGAACCCAGCAGGATACTGAGAGTATCATACCCAGCTATATACCTGACTAGGAACACCTGTAAAGGTGATTAGAGGCTGCCCCAAAAGCCTTCATCCATCTCGGAGAGCCCTGCAAGCTACTGCGAGTATCCCACCCTCACGGCAGAGCCTGACAAGCTACCCGTGGCATACTCAATATGTCAAAAACAGTAACAATGAATGGTCCTCATTCCCCTGACCCTGAAGGAGCCCCAGATATGTCATCGGGCTACACTTGCATGTGACAGGGATGAATGGAGACGTTTTACTGGGCCCGCTCGAGCGAATTTAAGAACAACAGGATGACAGTGATTGTCTTATTTTACAGAAAGCAAAATCAGTCTTTGGTTACCATCATGCCAGATTTTTTTTTGTTTTTGTTAATCATTTTTTAATTAAATCATAATAATATATACAGTTTCAAAGTTTTTTATGATTGAATTTTAGTCATACAATGTTCCAACACCAATCTCTTCACCAGTGAACATTTCACACCACCAATATCCTGTCTTCCTCCTGCCCACTCCCGTCCACCTCAAAGCATATTTTTAATGTAACTTTTATAAATATGCCTGAAATACCTTCTACAAATGAAGGACTGTCTTTGAATGAATCAGCATATTACTGGAAACTTTTATATTGCTATTCCTGAAATAAGAATTCAAGGTGGTGTTAGGTTCTTAGCAATGCATTATTCAAGATATTTATTTTTAGATTTATGTTATAAAATTAACAATCAACTGGATAAGTCTCTTAAAATTGTTTCTGTGTGCTTCTGGCAACAATTTAGGACTTCTATTTATTTTTCTTGACACTTAATTTTACATGGCATCAATTTTTCACAGTTTATTAGCCTTTAAGAACTTTACTAGTAATGTGACTTTTTGTTAGAATATATTCTAACACATAATGTTTTCTATATGACTTAAAAAAATTTCTTATGATAATATAGCAGAACTTTACCAAAAAGTTACTAAACATTTAAAACAAGAGTTAATTTATAATTCCTATTAAACCTACACAGTTTTAATCCTCTAACAAAGATGATGATAAATTGATAAAGTCATATTTTGATACTTGTAACATTTAATGGTAAATAAAATTTTACAAAATATGTATTACTTTATGTAAAATTCTAGAAATGTAACATTATACAAAATTATAACAGCAAGTCTAGTGTTATGTTCATATCTATGTATTTTTATAAGTGTTTAGGAAAAGACAAACTATAGCTAATGTGAAAAGATACTATCCTGAGTGCAGAAAATTTTTGCATAAGTGCATTTATCCATTTTTTGACAAAGGGCTCCTCTACACATACATAAACAAGCAAAAGCAACAGAAACCAACTCCCCAAATACAGAAAGTTTTAAGCATGTTTTTCTAATAACCATAAAACATTCCATTCCACATCTTCAGTAAAATGAACTTCTTATTACTCTAGCTCTGTGCTCTGTAGAAGCACTAGTTCTCTCTGTCCTTACAAATTACACAATAAACCTAATCTAAAAACATATTCTGAATGCATAAGTGAAACTAGGAAGGACTGAAGTAACCATAAAGAGAATTAGGCTTGTAGGGCATTTCTTTGAAATGAATTGACCTTATATGCCCCATTGGTAGATGAAATTTTTTTTTACGTTGTTCATGATTGAATTTCAGTCGCATAATGTTCCAGTACCCTTCCTGTGGCCGGTGGATATTTCCCACTAACCAATGTCTACAGTTGCCATAGCACCTTTTCTCTGCCTCTATGGCAGCCACCTCTTTCTCTCCTTTTATCCTTCCTTTTCTTCTTTTTCCTTTTCTTCTTTTTCCTTTTCTTCTTTATACTTTTCTTCTCCTTCCTTTTCTTCTCTTTCCTTTTCTTCTCCTTCCTTTTCTTCTCCTCCATCCCCTCCTCCTTCCCCTCCTTCCCCTCCTCCTTCCCCGCCTTCCCCTCCTCCTTCCCCTCCTCCTTCCCCTCCTCCTCCTCCTCCTCTTCTCCTCCTCCTCCTCCTCCTCCTCCTCCTTCTTTCTTCTTCTTCTTCTTCTTCTTCTTCTTCTTCTTCTTCTTCTTCTTCTTCTTCTTCTTCTTCTTCTTCTTCTTCTTCTTCTTCTTCTTCTTCTTCTTCTTCTTCTTCTCCTGCTTCTGCTTCTTCTGCTTCTTCTCCTTCTTCTCCTTCTTTTCTTTCTCTCTCACACATACACACTCTTTCTCTTACTCTCCTTTGCGGTATTATGTTTTGCAATATAGATACTCAAAGGTTATCAGGTATATCCCCTTACCTATAGTTCTTATCCAGAGTGATCATTTCTAACTATTATTATCATACTGGTTCCTTCTTTATCCTAATTACCCTTTGCCCCCCACATACCTGTGGCAAGTTTTTAACCATGGACTAGTCTTCCTGGCCATTTTTTTCTGATCTTGGATATTAATCTCATACAGAAATGCCATATTCACTTCTATGTTTATTGCAGCACTAATCATAATAGCCATAATAGAATCTGAAAATAACCCAAGTACTTGAGAACAGATGACTGGATAGAGAAACTTTGGTACATCTACATAATGCAATGCTATTCAGGTGTTAGGAAAAATGGAAGTCATAGGTACATTTATACAGAGAAAGTTATAGATTTTAGATATGAAATTTGAAGGTTGTCCAAACATGTCTTTGTATTTCCATTTTCCCAGAATGTTTTCTCATGTCATACTCAAGAGCGTTCACTCTCCAGAAAATGTCTATTATACAATAGTGATATTATATCATTGTTACTTCATTTTTCTAAGTCTTAGAACTCATGAAAGAGCAATAATGCTATTGAAGTATGTCATATATCACTTGGAATGAAAAACAAGTATCTAAATTATTGTCAATGATTGCTCAAAATAAATGAAGAAATAGCACTTTCCTTTTAATAGAAAAATATTAAAACCAAAATCAATGAATATAAAATTACCTTTTGTGGCAAGTTCTGGGAAGCTGAAGCATTACTGATTTATTTTTACTTACTTTTTGATAAGCTGAGTTTATTGCTTACAATAGTGAGAGAGAAAAATCCTCATAAAATTTTAATTCATGAGAAATGAGAGACAAGGTCAAATTTAAGGAAGATTTAAATATTGACATACTTTTTAAAGAAAAACTGGGCATAATTATACCATTATCCAGTTTGGTAGAAGTAGTAAAATAAGTATTTTAAGGTAAAACATTCAAAGAATCTTAAGACAGAGTGGATTGATTGTAGACGATTTCAATTGATGGGTTTGTATAACTTACTATAAACTTCTATAATGGTTCTATCAATCAATTTCCTGAGCAGATGACTTTTTTTTGGAAAGTTGAGTCATGCTAGTAGAAACATTTAGCAAAATCAAGTTTATATACACAATGTATGGCAATTTTGCTTTTCAGTGTCAGAGCTAAGTTATTTGTATACCTTTTTAAATTTTTTTCTCTTTTCTTTCTTAACCTCTGCATATATCTCCATAAATATTTATTTAAAACTTTCTCAAGATTTTCTGGGGCTTGAGAGATAGTAGAGAGGGAAACTGACTTGCATGAGTAGACCTGGATTTTAGTCCTGGCACACTATATGATCAGCTCAGCCAGAGGTAATCCCTGATAGAGCCAGCAATAAGTATGAGTATCACTGGGTGTGGCCAAAAAATCAAACCCAAAAAACGTCAGAGAAAGTTCTGGAAGTGATTTCCTATCTCTTCAAAATAATCTTTTCAGGATCTGAGGATGTTTTCCTTACTTCTTTAAGACTACTAAAATACTTAATGATTTACAATATAGAAACTATAATTATTACAATATAGAGAGATATTTTTTTGGGCTGGAGCGATAGCACAGTGGGTAGGGCATTTGCCTTGAAAGCGGCCAATATAGCCCACCCTAGTTTGATTTCTCCACCCCTCTCGGAGAGCCCTGCAAGCTAATGAGAGTGTCTCGCCCCCACGGCAAAGCCTGGCAAGCTATCCTTGACGTATTCTATATGCCAAACACAGTAACAATTTCACAATGGAGACGTTACTGGGCCCGCTTGAGCAAATCGATGAACAATAGGAGGATAGGGACAGTGACAGATATTTTTTAAAATATGTGATTACTATTTTCTATTTAAAGGACACAGAAAAAGTTTGAGGGGGACTTAATAATAGAAGGTTAAATTTTATAATAACTGCAGTAAATATATAATTGGAGATTCTGAATTCTCTTCAGTTTCAATTATTTGAATTTATTATTCTGTATATTTCTTACATTTATAGGCACAAGTACATGCTTACTAATATTTTCCTTGTTGCTAAACGTTCATGAGTTCTGAACAATAACACATCAGCCATTTGTCCGCTTGAAAGAGGACCAAAAAAAAAAATTCTGTCCCGATAAAATGAGTAACTGTTACCGCTACAAATGCCGCATTTGCAACTTACTCTAATCTTGAATTCAGACTGATGTCAAGATCCTAGATGTAGGTACCATATGAGCAAATAAACATTAATGACAAACATGTGTTGGAAAAAACAGGATGTAAAACTCAGATGCATCTTGTCATACATAAGAATATATGTCCATTGAATATACTGTTTGTACAAATAGTAGGCACATTCAGAAATATGGAGTATAATGCCCACCTCTAAATGCGTTTAGCCATGTCTCCAAAAAGAGGCATGAAAAAAAAGTTTAAAAGCTTTCTGAAGAAGAAAACGAAGAAAATAAAGCTTTCCTAAGGGATGTGGTCTCCATAGGAGGTCTGCAATCTGAGTGATTTAGAGCTCATAATTTGTAGGCCTGCTGGTTTTGAAAAGACAATATCTATACAACAAATTGCAAGTAGTCCAAGAAGTAGGAAAATAGCTGCTACAGTGGGAGATTAGATTGATCAAATTAGGCAGCAGGTGGCAAAGGGAGGATTCCAGGTTATGTCTCATCTAAGTCTGTCATTTTAGACTGCCTCAGGACAACTGCCATTATGGGAAGGGTAAAGGGCATACACAGAACAAAGATGTGAGTTAAAAGACAAAAAAAAGCTAAATCCTAAATTTAAGCAAAATTCTTCAGTATGATTACTTTTATTGTAAATGTCTTAAAGAAAATGTTTGTAATGTATGTTTTCAAAGAAAAAGCAGAAGATATGTGATTGTGTGTTTGTATCTATTTTTTAAGCCTTCTTATCTTTCAATAGCAGTTACTCAAGTATTCCACTTACATATATAAAAAATAAATTATCAGTGCAATAAACATCTCAAGAAATTAGAAATATAAAAATGGAAAATGCAACAAAATGTTAGAATAATTAAATATAAAATCTCAAAAGAAAAATAACATTTATTTAATTAATTAATTTATTTATTTTTGCTTTTTGGGTCACACCTGGAGATACACAGGGGTTACTGGTTCTGCACTCAGGAATCACCCCTGGCGGTGCTCAGGGGACCATATGGGATGCTGGGAATAGAATCAGGGTCAGCTGTATGCAAGGCAAACGTCCTACCCACTGTGCTATTGCTTCAGCCCGAAAAACAAACTTTCAAAATTAATTTAAAATCCAAATTTTGGTTATTATCAGTAAAGTTAAAATCATTTCCAAATGTGATTTTGCAAAACGGGAGTTTAATGACAAAAAAAAAATGAAAATGAGGAGTGAGCACTTCCCTTGGATTTTTCTTTGGATTGAAGGCCAAGAATCCAGTAGGACCAGAGACCGATTGAGCATCATTTAGGAGACACCCTCAAAAAGTTTTGATTTCAATATGAGTAGCAATGATACTTCTAAACAATACTGTATAAGTGTTCCCATATATACATTCTACCAATAATTCTCATTTCTAGCCTTTGATACGGGCTGTTTTCATAGGCGTATACATTTTCTTATGCATTGTAAGAGCAGCATGGTAATAACAAAGTACTATAAATCGCCACTTCTCTACTTCTC
Source organism: Sorex fumeus (assembly GCF_029834395.1). Taxonomy (NCBI): domain Eukaryota; kingdom Metazoa; phylum Chordata; class Mammalia; order Eulipotyphla; family Soricidae; genus Sorex; species Sorex fumeus. The sequence goes on along the minus strand of NW_026606075.1, from coordinate 16,364,109 downwards.
CTTCAGTCTTCTGACATTCTTGAAAGATATAGGTAAAGGTATATATTTGTCATTTGAATTTGTAGTTCCCTGATAAAAAGTCATAGTGATCTCTCTCTCTCTCTCTCTCTCTCTCTCTCTCTCTCTCTCTCTCTCTCTCTCTCTCTTTCTCTCTCTCTCTCAGGAATGTGCCTGTGAGCCAAATCTGTGTCTTTTTTGCTAAAGTATATATTTAATTCTTTCCTTCATTTTTGATTTGTTTCTATTGACTTGTTTTACACTATCATTGTTTTTTGTAATTTACTTATTTATCTTTGATTACAGTAATTAAATATGTATATATTTATATATATGTATATAGTGTCATAGTATTTTCTCACATTCCTTTGTCTTAGAAATAATTGTTTGCATTGAAAAACATTTTAGTTTTATGTATTCATACTTTCATTGCAAAAACATTCTAAAGGTGGTAAAAAAGTATATGCTTATCAAAAAAATAGCAAAGGAAAAAGATGTAAAAATATTCCAACTTCATATATTGGAAGAATTATTATTTTAAAATGATATTATATTAAAACATTATGTGAATTAAATGTTACCTCTGACAAAATATGAATGGAATTATTCAAGAAAATAAAATAAATGTTACAAAAATTTATTTGGAACCACAAAAGACTCCAAGTAGCCAGGGCAATCTGGAATACAAAAAAAAAAAAGGAATGTAGTTACATGCTCTCTGGCTTCAAACTATAAATAAAAGCTATTGTACTCAAAAAGATAATGTATTAGATTAAATTTAGGTGCACAGATCAATAGAATTGAAATTGCAATATTCAATTCTCACATAAATGGGTGTTGAATTTTATGACAAGAACCAAGTGCATGAAATAAACAAGGAAATTCTCTACAATAAATGAGGTTAACAAAACTGGATACCACATGCAAAGCAATCAAACAGCATAACATTTACTTTAAAATTAATTAAAGACTCGCATATTAAACATGAAACTACAAAATACATTGAAAAAGCGGAAAAGTAATTCTATGATACATTCACTTCAGAGGTGTCTCCATATATTGAATTAGTTGATATGGGAAGTGAAAGAAGTAAACAAATGGGATTGTATCAAAATTATGAGTTATTTTGAGGAGCTTTGTTGCATAAAAATCTCTGGATTCTTTCACAACAATGTTTTACAGAGTTTTTCCAAGTGAAGGCAGTATAAAAGCAGCATTGTGTTTTAAAGCAGACCCACTAGTCAGATTTAAACTTTAAAGTTTCAAGCTTTTGTTGTACAAAAGTACACTAAGAAGAATAGTTTTTGCTATTTGCCTTAGTACTGCTAAGAGGCACATCATAAATTCTTGACTTCTGCCAAACTTAGTGAATTTTCCTGCTGCTGTTCAGAAGATATATGTCAAGACCAGAGGCATTATACTACAAGAAAAAATAGAACATTATAATAATGAATAGTGTTACCAATATTTTGCTGGTTATTTGTGTAAAATATGGGTTACTTTTTTGGCTAGTTGAATTGCTACATCAAAGTCCAGTTTTCTTATTTATTGTAAAGAGCAGCATGGCACTAACAAAGTACTATAAATCTTCACTTGTCCTTCCAGTCTTCTGACACTCTTTAAAAGATCTTTAGAAGAAAGAAACATCTGCAATAGACATCTTTTCTGAAATAATTACAAGAAAGTGAGAAAAATTAACACAACAAAATAGCAATGCAAATGTAAGGGCTCAAATAAATAAACTAAAAGCACAGCTTGAGCAGCTAGAAAAAGAAAACAAAAGAAGCTCAAAGGAAGCAGAAAGGGAAAAAAACTGCAGTAGAAATCACTGTAGTGAAAACTAAAAATATTCAAAATCTCTACAAAGAAAAAAGTTCTTTTTATGAAAGAAGAAACAAAATTGACAGACAAAAAGAGAGGAAAGGACATGGGCAGTGTGTGTGTGTGTGTGTGTGTGTGTGTGTGTGTGTGTGTGTGTGTGTTGGGGGGAGAAGACACTAATAAGCTGACTCAGAAATAGAAGATATCACAACAGAAACCACAGAAATTCTAAGTATTACCACAGATTTAAATAAAAATCTCCATGTCACATAACTGGAGAACCTAGAAGAAATGGCTAAATTGTTGGACTGTTATATCCTTCTAAGGCTGAAGTAAGAGGAAATAGAGCATCGGAGAAGGGCAAAGAACAAAGTAGCAAAGATATAACAAAGAAATTGAAATGGTAACTGAATAGAAAACCCTAGGCCTGGATGGGTTTACTAGTGAGTTGTAAAATTTTAAAGACGACCTATTTTCAATCATTCAGAAAGTTAAAAAAACAGGAATCCTCCCAAACAGTTTCTATGAGGCAGACATTATCCTGAAACCAAGAGCATAGTAGGTAGATAAGAGACAATTTCTTAAAAGGAAAACTATGCGGCTATAAGAAAGAACCATACTATGCAATTTGCAGCAATATGGATAGAAGAAAACGAGACATTTTGAGTGAAATCTGTCAGAATGGAAGTAATAGATACAGAATTTTCTCTCTCTCATATGTGGAGCGATAGCACAGCGGTAGGGCATTTGCCTTGCATGCAGCCAACATGGCCAACCCGAGTTCGATTCCTCCGCCCCTTTCGGAGGGCCTGGCAAGCTACCGAGAGTATCTCGCCCGCACGGCAGAGCCTGGCAAGCTACCCGTGATGTATTTGATATGCCAAACACAGTAACAACAAGTCCCATGATGGAGACGTTACTGGGCCCGCTCGAGCAAATTGTTGAACAATGGGGGGACCGTGATGTGGGACTTAAAGATACAGCAAGGGAGCAACAATGACTCAAAGTCAGTATAATTGGAGAATTAACACACACAATTGAGTTACAGGGAGGACTAGAGAGAGGGTGTATATACATAATTTTTATGTATATAGTTGGAGATGTCCTCAAAAATGTATTAGCAAACTGAATCTAATAACATATAAAAGGATTCATCTTAGGATACAAGAATGACTTACTATCCACAAGTCACTCAATGGAACACACCATATGAATAAATGAAAGATAAAAATTAATTGATCATATCAATGAATGCATAGAAAAATAGGATTTGACAAAATCCACCGTTCACTCATGACAAAACACTAAATAAAATGGGAGTTGAAGAAATTTTCCACAATATAATTAAAACCATTTTCCACAAACTCACAGTGAACATCATACTCAATGGTGAAAAACTTAAGACCTTTTCTCCTAGATCTGAGCACAAAAAAAAGTTTCCCTTTCTCACTGTTACTCTTAAATATACTACTGGAAATCCTTGACCTAGGAACTGGACAAGAAAAAGTTATTAAGGACATCCAGATTGGAAAAGATATCAAACTCTCACTATTTGTAGATGGCATGATATTATACTTAGAAAATCCTAAATACTCTATATAGAAGCTTCTAGAAGTAATAACCTTGTACGATAAAGTTGCAGGCAAAAAAATCAATGCATAGAAATTTATGGTATTTATATATGCAAAAAAGAAGAGAGGGAAATTAAAATAACAATTTATTCACAATTGTACATCAGAAAATTATATTCCTGGGAATCAACTTTATAGAATGACTGATTGATAAAGAGAAAAATATAAAGCTTTATTGAAAGGAATAAGACACAAGAAAGCAAAAACACAACACCTGTTTGTGAATTGCAAAGGTTAATATAGTCAGAAAAAAATCATGCTCAAAATACTATTCAGAGTTAGTGCAATCCCCATATAATTAACCATAACATTTTAAAAAGCATAGATCATATTCTTCTGAAAATCAGATGAATAAAACTTCTTAAATAGCCAAAGCAATACTTGAGAAAATAAAAATGGTATACTTCTCTTTCCTCAAATTTAAATTATAACATACAGCTGTAGTAATCAAAAAACTGTGATCCCGGAATAGGGACAGAACAATGGAATAGAAAAGGGAGCTCAGAGACAGGTTCTCATGTAGATGTGCAGCATATCTTCAATAAAGGAGCAAAGGAGTATACAATAGAGAAAAGATTGCCTTTTCAAAAATGGTATTAAGGATATATTGGTTCAGTCATATGTGAAAAAATAAATGAACAGAAAAAATAAATAAAAAAACAAATGAAGAAAAAGATCGAGCATTTCATAATAATTGTCTAGAGTTATCTTCAATAATTAAATGCCACTGGCCAAGCAGCAAGAAGCAAAAATAAACAAATAGGACTACATCAAGTTGAGAAATTTCTGCACTGCAAAGGAAATAACCACCAGAATGAAATACGCATGCAAACTGAGAGAAAATATTTGCTCACCACTCTTTTTACAAAGGGTTTATGTCCAAGATATATAAAGCACTTGTAGAACTTACCAAACATAAATAAATAAATAAATAAATAAATAAATAAATAAATAAATAACCCTTGTAGTTATCTATTAACTACCGGGATCCCAGAAAATGTTGAACTGCTCCTCTTGTCAGGGAAAACAGATGCTTAAGATTGGTGCAGGCTGCATGGCCTAAACAAAGCTACCCACACAGGTCATAGACTCGTTTTCATATGAGAAAATTGATTAGGAAAAGCTATAGTTCAACAGAGGCTGAGGGAATGTGCCTACTTGCACTCAGGAGCAAGTGGTGAAGGGAGGTAGTGTGTTTTTATGACTAGGATGTAAGCTTCTGGAATACTGTCTTGGATATTCCAAACAACAGGAAAGGTTGACATATTGCTGACACCCAAAGATGTCTGTTTCCCACGTTTCAAGTTATCAGCCCCTGGCAAATCAAAGCCAATTAATCTATGTTAGTCTTTGAAAATGTCAGTTTTCCGTGGTAACAACCCAGTTCCCAGAGAAGTCAGGTTGGGCACTTCCTCCAAGCCCAGCGGTCAAAGGGTTGTGCCAGGGAGAACTACAACAAAATTTCATCAAAAATTGGCGGCTAAATATTACCAAAAATGCCCTCAAAGAAAAATTAACGAAGACTCAAAGGAGACTCGAAGAAGCCTAGGAGATATATGAAAAAATATTCTTCATCACTGATCATCAGAAAAAATGCAAATTAAAAACAAAAACACAACACTACAATGAAATATCACCTCATACCAGTGTGATTAACTCACATCACAAAGAACAAAACCAACCAGTGTGCAATAGATATTTAAAAAAGGAACCATTACTCACTACTGATGGGCCAACCATTTTTAAAACTCACTATCAACTGGGCCAACCATTTTTAAAAGCAATATATTCTCTTATTCACTAAAAATTGAGATTCCCTGTGACCCAGCTACATCTTGGTATCTACCTCCAAAAACCCAAAAGCTATTCAAAAAAGTATTTGCACTCCTATGTTCATTACAGCATCAATCACAATATCCAAAATCTGAAACTAACCCAAGAGTTCAAAAACAGATGACTGGGGAAAAAAATGTAGTATATATAATACATAACGTAATAGTACTTGACTCTAAGAAAAGCAATTTGCTGCTAGTAGCTGTAGCTGGAAGGTATCATATTGAGTGAAGTGAGTCAGAAGAATAACAACATGAATATATACCTCTCTTATGTTGGATACAAAGAAATATATTAAATGCCTAAAGGCAACAGAAACTGTAAAGTGGTCTTCAGTAGGAAGCATATCTTTGCAAAGCTGGGATAGAATGGGGGTGGGAAAACTGGGACAATGAGAGGAAAGTGGACACTACAATGGAGGGACAGTGGAGTACTGAAACATTTTATGTATGATTTCCTAACCATTGTATTATTATATATCTGCTGTCTAAATTAATTTTTTTAAAATAACCAGTAACATGACACATACTAATTACTCAGTGGAGTAGTATACTCAGCTTGTTGATGATTTTTTTGGTACCTCTTTTCAAAGAGACTCTTTGTTTTTGCATTTTGCCAATTGATCCATAAAATAACAAATATGTTTAAAGTTATTTTACTAATCAAAATAAGATAAAAAACGAGAGAATGAGAGAAAGGGTACTTGAACTATTTATTTATTTAAAAGCTTCTATATACTATCAAATTTATAATTCTCAAGGTCCAGAATGAAAGTATAGGAGGCAAGGTACTCACTTTGCATGTAGTCAACTGCAGTTCAAATTCTGGCACCACACATGATCTCTCAAGCACTACCAGGTGAGTAATACCTAATGATAGAACCAAAGATTAGTCCTGAGCACTGCTTTGTGTGCCCTCCCCATGATTAATTAACAAATAGAAAAGGCATTTTGCAAAGTCATTTTACCTGGTAGTTAAAGCATATGGGATAGCCATATTTCGGTTAATTTAAATGGGAAGTTATCTTTGACATAAAATCTCTCATCATTGTCAATGTTTACATAATATTGTGTTTTGTCAAACACATTCAAATTTTATTTTACTAATATTTTATCCAACAATTATAACTGAAATTTATATCAGTAGCACATCAGATGTATATAATAGAAATCTAAATTGTTCAACTTAGAATTCTATGCAATCCTTTAACTAATAGCATTTTCCAATATAATTTATTCTCATAAAAACTTTGCAGAGAAAAGTCTTCTTTCTCTTAACAGGCTTCTTATAATATAATGTCTAAATCTTTGTTCATACTACTCTTGCTTCATGGTTTAAACATCTTATTTTTCTATTATTGTATGTCATTTACTATACTGTTAGCTATATTACCATTTATATCAACCGTTCTTAATGTAGACAACCTTTTCCAATGCTTACTTAATGCTTTCTTAATGCTGACAGACTCCAATGAAATTTCAATTAATTATTCAAGTAATTATTAAAATATCTAAGAAGTTCTGCCGAAATAGCTTAGCAAAAAAATGGTATATACTTTAATACACCAGACCTGAGTTTGAACCCTGAGACTGCATGGTACCTCACCTTGAGTCTCAACTGATGTTGTCCAGGAAGACCCTAAGCAGCACTGGGGTAGCCCTAGTGGCCCCTGCAATAGGACAGCAGCTCCCCATCATTAATCTTTAGTTTTCACCTATCTAGGTCAGTTATCTGTATGTCTTCAGGAGTGGTACAGCCCCCCCCCCCAACACTGCTTAGAAGGTCTTCTACAAAATGTAGCAGAAATAAATGATTGGGTTTAAAATGAGCTACATAAGGCTATATAGGCACTGATGTAAGTATGTGAGAATAAGTTTGTTTCTCAGCTTGCTTGGTAAAAATATCATGCCCTGTTACAATTACATCAATGTATCCTTTAAAGTTTTACACTGTAGAACTTGTTACCTACAACATTTATATGTTATATTAAATGTTCCTCTGTAACATGTCAAGTTAGAAAACCATACTTTCAGAAACTAGATATGAAAATGTCTCGCAATTTATCTATGTAATTATTTTAAGTCAACTCTTGACAAGATTATCAATAGACTACCTTATCAAGTGCAATGAGGATGTTTTCAAACATTGTAGTACTGTCTTCTTAATAGGAATTAATTCTGTTGACAATTGATCCCTTCCTTCTCAATTAAAGAATCATTTAGTCATTTAGTTTCTGTCCCATCACTTTAGCCTTTATTTTGCGGTTACTCTCAATAATCACCTCCTTTTTAGTTTTCTATTGTCGTTATTATTTATTTTTTCTGCTTTTGTATTGATAGCAACTTCATCATGACTTCCAGTTTTATTTCTCTGTATTTTGTTCCAAGGTAAAACTTAATCATGTTTTAAACCACAAACTACATGATTGCTACTCAAAACAAATTTCTAATCCAACTGCTCTTTGATGTCTAAAGCCAATGCATCCCAAACTGCTATTTTCTTCACCTCTTATTTTTTTCTTGATAATCTTCCCAGCTCTGGAAAAAAACAAAACCAATAATTTACTCTTATTATATAAACAGAATACAAACAACTGAGCATAAAATGACATTATTTTATTCTTCTGGCTTCTAGGATTTAGGAGAATAAATTTGTATTTTGAGCAATTCAGATTGAAGTAAGTTTTTACAGCAGCAATATCAAATTGATATGGCAACTTTAAAGGAAAAACATCTTGATATAGTAAAGAAAAACATCTTGACATATTGTTAAAATGTGTACTTCCTCTATGAACTATCTGACTTATTCACTAATAAGAAAACTCACTACTCAGTACTTATTTGGCAATAATATGAGAAAAACTTCTAGAAGAAAAACATTTTGATTATTTGACTAGAGAAAATACTTAATGCTGAAAGCAGATATAAAATAAAAACATAATTGCAAAAGTTAATTAATTAGTTGAATGTGAGAATCTATTGAATTCTGGAAATAGTAATCTGTATCAGTCTAAAAAAGCAGTTTAAAAAGTAACAGAGTGAGAATAAAATAGAATTATACAAAGACTTTGAAATTAAAAATAAATACTCAGCTAAGTACTTGTTGTTAGACCAACTTCAAATGAAAACTACAGATGAAAGTGTTAAAAAGTTATCAAGAAATATCCCTGAAGGGGCTGGAGCGATAGCACAGCAGGTAGGGCGTTTGCCTTACATGCGGCCAACCTGGATTCAATCCCTGGCATCCCATATGGTCCACCAAGCCCCACCAGAAGCAATTCCTGATTGCAGAGCGAGCCAGGAGTGACCCCTGAGTATCACTGGGTGTGATCCCCCCCACAAAAAAAGAAATTTCCCTAGAAAGCATAATACTAAGTTATAGAGACCTGTGCTATCAAATTGTCAGGAAAACAATACTCTAACACCTACTCTCTGTGCCGATTTGAACAAGTTATTGAACTTTAGGATTTTATGTTTCCTTATATTTATAATGTGTGTATATACATGAATATATATGTATATATATATTATATGTATATATAGTGACTGATGGGGCTGGAGCGATAGCACAGCGGGTAGGGCGTTTGCTTGCACGCAGCCAACATTGCTGACCCGAGTTCGATTCCTCCGCCCCTCTCGGAGAGCCCGGCAAGCTACCGAGAGTATTCGATATGCCAGACACAGTAACAACAAAGTCTCCAATGGAGACGTTACTGGGCCCGCTCGAGCAAATCGATGATCAATGGGAGGGCCTTTACTTTACTTTACTTAAATAGTGACCGATATCCAGTTGGCATATAGCACTGCATCATCTCCTGAATATAACTAGGTGAAGCCCTGGAGGCCTGTGAGTACATAAGGAAGGGGTGGCTTTGTAATCGCTGGCCCTGTAGGATCCAAGAAACACTGCAGTCTCAGATCCTCACAGTGTGCCTGAGAATCACCAGGAGAAACCCTGAGTACTACTTGGGAGGATCACCACCCCTGGAAGTAAAAACCAACTAAGGAATTGGGGAGATAGCACAAAGGGCTAAGGACATACTTTTTATATAGGAAACCCAGATTTGATCCACATAACCATATAATCTCTCAAGAACTTCTAAGAGATCCCTGTACGAAGAGTAGCCCCTAAGGCATGGTCAAAACTGTGATCCAAAAAGAAAAAATATATATACATTTTTCAGAAGCTAAAAATATCCCCCAAATCAATATAATACTTGAGAATTAAATGGAAAAAATAAGCCTGTGTTGTGTTATGAAAGAAATATATATTTCTAATGATTTCAACAGCCACTTCTTATTCATGACTGTAGAGCATTTCTAATGGTGAAGAATTAATGAACTTTTGAGGAAAATTAGCATCAGATAAAAGAAGATTCAAGATGAACTATGAGATCAAATTTCTCAATAGGAAATAAAGGCAATATAGAAAAAAATATCCAAAATTTTCCATTAATTATTTCTGAGATTTGAATTATATAATCAGGGGGAATTTCACAACATTCACCATTAATCATGGCAATACTTACAGTAAAATTCGATTTGATACAAAAATGCTGTCTGATGTTCCTTTAAGTACGATACAGAGAAACACAAACATTCTCTCTAGGAGTGAACAGTCCATCATGAATTCAAGAGCAGCATTCCAAAAGAAGGGAATAAGATGCCCAACACAGTCACAGGAAACAGAAAACTGTTGCAAATAACCAACATTATAGGGAACTCAGAAGCGATCTCTTAAAACACAAAGTCACTTTGTCCTGGGAAACTGGGGGATGTTGAGCCAAAACCAGGCAGCCAAAAAAGAGGCAAGAATCTCTAAGCTATATGAAAGGCAGGTCCGAGTGCCTGGTTCAAGTACACATCTCAACTGGTGGCAGGTTGAGCCTCAGTGGCCTCTTTTCAACATTGTTGAACATCATGATCTCATCTTAAGAAACATCCTAAGGGCAGATTCCTAAGGCAAGCTCTACCCATGCCAAGTTAAGGACAGAACAACAGGCAGCTACATGGCATTTCCTTAGTCGATTAAACGCAATGCCTCCCTTTCCACAATAATTGCTAATGGGAAGGCCAATCACACAGACTCAGAAAGAATCATATGGACCACCCAAGAAATAGTCAACTAGTACAAGGACCCTCGTAGCCTGTGGTGGCCCTATTTCTCACCAGATGGTATATTTTGTGAATGAGGTCTTTTTTTAAAGCTCACTTCTTCCTGCCCTCACCTGGCACATCATCTACCATAGGTTATCTTGCCACATATAAGCCTGTGTGATTTCATGATTGGGTAAGTTTTGATGTTAGTGGTCATGTGACTCAGGATACTTGCAATCTTGAGCCTCAGGTCATCCCATAACTCTCATTGGGCATTGCACAGAAGCCGACTGTAGACAATTACTACATATCCCTGATATCACTCAAATCTGCTCAAATATGGTTAACACATGCTGGTAAGCATCCATATTTTTAAACCTGGAGTATAGCCCTGGCCTGCTTAACTGTAGCACCACAATCTGTTGTAATACCACTGCAGGGCTGTTAGGGCATTACACTTTCCACCTGGCACTACAATTTTGGTGTAATACCACTCCAGGTCTGAAAGGGCACTACACTTTCCACCTGGCACTAGCTAATACTAGGTGCTATCATTGGAATAAGCACTCTGACCATGAAACGAAAGTTGTTTTCCTACGTTTGCTGACTAGTAATTCTACAACCGCTGTCAAGCACCAGAAAAGTAAGCCTTGAATTGTAATCCTGTCCTGCTAGACCTCAGTGACCCAATTGCTAACGGAAATGTGACCAGAAATTTCCAGTGACCATCCAGATCCGCACAAATTCAAACACATAGTCTTCCTATTACTAGTAAATCTACAGATTATTGTCCAATCCTGCTCAAACATGGACTCTCACCTTTGTTCCTCAGGTAGCTCCAGACACAATATGCCTGTTTTGATTATAAAGATAAATGCCTAGAGATAAACTCAACACATCAGTTTATGCTTTATAAACTCCTTGAAAAACACTTCAAAGCAAAATATATGTTCCCTGATGTGAAGAAATTGGTCGGATAAAAATACATAACATAGTATGAGAAAAATCCAAGAAGAAATCAGAAATCTAAAGAAAATAATAGTTGAACTAAAAAATACAATGAGGAGACTTATGAGCATAATGCCAGAGCTAAGAATCAAATTTGAGAGCTTGATATAAGGTAGAGAAAAAAATCTAAAAGAGTAAGGAAATAATTATTTTAAAGATTGAAACATTAGGGATCTATAAGACATTATCAAAGGAACCAACTCTAGCATCATGGAATTACAGAAGAAGAGGAAAGAAAGAAAGACTTATTGATTAAAGAAATAATAGTAAAAATAACCCAGATGAAACATATGGGGTCAGAAGTTTAAGAAGCAAGAATCTAGTGATTATTTTGTTTAGGTCAGAGGGTGTTTGCACTCAAGAATTTTTTAAAAAAATTGTTAATGTTTTTTAATATAATGCTTTATACTTCAAATCTAAGAAACACTCCTATTTATTATTAATATAGTGAGGTGAATTTAGTTTATAAATAGAAGTGTCTATATGTTTTGGTGTGAAATGTTACCAAATGACACTTAGCACCAAAGTGCCAATTATTCTCTAACACTGTTCAAAGAAGACTTCTGTTAACCCACTCATTTGATTAACCTCAAATCTATGATCATAGTCTAAGTGTTGGTAGTGATTGAATATTATCTATTCCTTTTTTTTTTGTATAGCATCAGTGTTTGAGATTAGTTGTACTTTTCTTTATCCTCTTAATTTATTTCACTTAGCATGGCCCTTTCATTTTCATACATGGTGTAGAAAAAAGTAAGAATCTTTTCTGACAGCTGAGTAACATCCCATATCTTGTAGACAACTGACTACTGAAACGTTGGGAACGGGAAGATGAATCCTTGCATGTAGGGTAATGGATGCTCAATGATTAATGTGCACAGCATGACCAGAACAAAACCACCCACACAGGCCATGGACTAATAATCATATGACTATGTTTATTAGGAGAGGTGATGGTTAAGTAGATGTTGAAAGAATGTGTCTACATACACTAGAGAACAGATGGTGGAGGAAAGAAGGATTTATTATGGCTAAGAAGCTGCTGGAGTTTGAAGCTCCAAAGTACAGGCAAGGTTGAAGTACACACAATGATGTCTATCTCCCACAGCCCAAGCCGTCATCTCCTGGCAACGACATGTCCAATTAATCTGTTATTCTCTGAAAATGTCAGGTATCTCCAGAAACTTCCCAGTTCCCAAAGGAGTCAGGACCTGGGGCTTTCCCGTGGACCCTGTGACCCCTAGGGCTGTGCCAAGTAGAACTCCAACAAAACACATCTTTTCCAGTGATTTGTCATAGTACAGTTGTATTGTTCCATAGCTTGGCTAATGAATATAATGTAGAGATATATGTACATACATAAATGTTTTTAATTAGTTTTTGTGTTCTTGTAATAGTAGAGTGGAATAGTTAGGAGGGGAATTTGTGGTTCATATATTTATCCTATTGCTAATTTGGGGCTGGAGCGATAGCACATCAGGTAGGGCGTTTGCCTTGCATGCAGCCAATCCGGATTCAATTCATTCATCTCTCTTGGAGAGCCTGGCAAGCTACCAAGAGTATCCCGTCCACACAGCAGAGCCTGGAAAGCTCCCCGTGGCATATTCGATATGCCAAAAACAGTAACAACAAGTCTCACAAGGGAGACGTTACTGGTGCCTGCTCAAGCAAATTGATGAACAATGGGACGCCAGTGCTACAGTGCTATTGCTAATTTTAAATAAATGCCCATGCTGTTTTTTAATAGAGTCTGATATAGTTTATATTCACATCAAGAGAGAATTAGGACTTCTTTATTCTCCACATTCCACCAGCATTTGTTGCAAGTGAAGTTTGTGATTTAGGTCTTAATTACTGATATGACATGACATTTTGTTATCATTTTTCATTTTCACCTTCCCAATTGTGATACTAACAATTTTTCCGTGTGCTTATCAACCATCTCTTTGTCATTATTACAAAAGTAGCTTTACCTTTTCTTCCCACATTTAATGAAATTATTTGTTCTTTGTTGTTGCTGAGTTTTGTAGTTGCTATAATAATTTACTAGGATATATGTCCTTTGTCAGATATATGGTGTGTGAATAGTTTATCCTGTTTCGTAGGATATCTTCCTTGAAAATAGACTTAAACTGGCTGGATATACAGGAGAATACTCTTGGTTAAAGTATTCTGTGCAAGGAATCAGGGAACTCATCATCATAATGTCATGACTTGTAGGTGCCATTGTTTCACTGACACTTACCTACTGTAGCCCAAATTAAACTCTTCAGGCACTCATGGGACATTTCCTTCTTCTAGGGAGTAATATTGAACCCCTCACCAACATCGCCATCACCATCATGTAGCCACGGTATCTATATTAGGTCTTTACAGATGCTAGGTCACTGGTTTATCCTGTATGTTCAGTCATTGTTCTTTATTGCCATACCGTAGGCTACCTCGTTCCTATAAGCATTGCAACATGAGAAGCACACTATTCAAAAATGAATCTTTCCCCCTCTGTGATCATGAAAAAATGTGACAAGCCTAGCTTGTTAGGGTTCTTATAGACATACCATGATTTCAGACTGTAACTAGTATTATTATAAGATACTTTGAAGTTTTAATATATTAGTATATTATAAGATACTTTGAAGTTTTACATATTTTGAGGGCTGGAGTGATAGCACAGCGGTAGGGCGTTTGCCTTGCACGCAGCCAACATGGCCGACCCGAGTTCGATTCCTCCATCCCTCTCGGAGAGCCCGGCAAGCTACCGAGAGTATCTCGCCCGCACGACAGAGCCTGGCAAGCTCCCCGTGACGTATTCGATATGCCAGACACAGTAACAACAAAGTCTCCAATGGAGACGTTACTGGGCCCGCTCAAGCAAATCGACGAACAATGGGAGGGCCTTTACATATTTTGAGAATAAGAATGAGGCATCAATTTTTTTTTAATTCTAAAATTTCCATGAGCTACAGATTTACCCTATTTGTCTTCTCAATGACTTCTGATTGCAAGTAGTTCTCAAACACAGCCTAATGAAGAAAGGTGAGTATTTATTTATTCTTAATTTTTACACCCATATAAACTGTTTAAGTGACTTCTCAATTTCAAGGAATAAATTTTAGCTTATTGAAAATAATCAAGCCAAACCTGCAGAGTGTCACAGTCAATTAAACTGAATCACAAACAAAATCTCACACAATTCTATGAATTTCTTTGGTTGCTGATATTTTTTCACTTGAAGGTATTCTGATTGTTCCAAACTTCAATTTAATCCAAAATTTATATTACCAATTAGAGTATGCAAGCAGAAGGGAAATGGGGGTCTCTCAATTTGTTCCCAGGGCACACTCATTGCTGGTGGTTAAATTCAAGAATTTGAATGATGCTGGTCCTGTGGTACCAGACATTACCCTGGCTACGCTGGCAGTGCTGGGAATGGGCTTCCAAGGCTATATTCAGATGGTGCTCAGAAGCAATAAGGGTTGCGCCTGTCCATATTCTGGGGACCATATGGTGCTGGGGATTGAGTTGGGTTAGTCATAAGACATGTGCTTTGATCTTTGTACTCTCTCTTTGGATTGGATGTGCAATTTTATTTGTAATGATAATTTTACTTACAGTTAAGATTTTATAAAATTGTGTTCTAGAAAGATAAGAAAACAGATATTTTACCATAGTTGGGAATATTGTTAATTTTATAAATGGAATGGATAATTGTAAAAACAAAATGCTGGCTGAACAATTGTCATGCAACTAAATGAGTAAAAAGGAAGTGATACATTTTTAAATCTCTCATCTGTTGCTAATCAGAAAAGTAAATATAAGAATATTAGTTAAATGCTTTAACAAATGAAATAATTAAAAATATTACCGCAATGTGTTTTTGTTTTTGTTTTATAGTTTGGGAGCCATACACAGTGATGCTCAAGGCTTCTTTCTTGTTCTGTGCTCAAAATCACTCCTGGTGTGGAGTAGAGGGTCGTGTATGGTTCTGGGAATTGAACCTGGAGTCAGTTGTATGCAAGGCAGATGCATCAACCATGTATTATCTCTCTGGTACCATGTATGTTTTATGAGGTTAGGAAAGAGAGTGAAAGTAAACTTAAATAAGTTTATCATTTTTTTGTAGTAGATAATTAACAGATTGGCTCCACTAATACAAGTTCATTGCCAAGTATGAGTAGAAGGCAGAAAGCAAGAAATAATATTGAAGTGAGACTTTTGGTGCTTTACTAATGTGATATTAATGATACATGATCAGTGACAAAATTGGACGTGAAGATGATAAACGATATTGTTAGGTTATTAGTATCATATTCATATAAAAATTATATTGTCATTATGATTCATAATAAAACAGAAGAATATAGAACTTTTAAAACTGCCCCATACTGACCCAAATCATACTGTCTATGTATTTGTGAATTTTTTATAGTAGTTTATATATGATTAATGTAAAATTATGTTATACAAAGCTCACATTTTCCTATAAAGACTTTACAAAGCAAATTTACATTTCCTTTAATATAATACATTTTTTCCAAAAATCAAACCCTTTGGATTAAAAGAAAATATCAATCATAACAAATCATTATACACATTACATATAAAATATCAAGGGTCTGAGTACTCTAACAAATTCCAATTGATCTCTTTATTTACACAATTGTCAATGATTAATCAAATAAAAAAATTAATATTGTGTTTGCCAGGAACAGTCATAACCCTGTAAGAGACTATGCTATAATTTTTAATGTTAGATAACCATTAAGAATTTAGAAGACATTTTATCCTACAACACAACAGAGGTCACTACATTAGTGTTTTCAATTCTTGAAAATATTTCAAATACAAAGCTAAGTAAGTTCACATGAGTAACCTGTACTTCTATAGTCTCCTGAAAATTTGATAAGGGCAGAGCTTGTGTTTTATTTAGTTTGTGTTGTATCAGCAGTATCTGGGAACATCTACCACAGTGTAAACACTAAACTGTGTTTGTTGAAAGGAAATGAATTAATCTACACACATTCATTGTTCATTACATTGCCACTATTGGTATATATTCCCCAGGTTCTAACTAATTACTTTAGTATAAAGCTACCTGTCAGTCTCTGCCTCCTTAGTCTTACTTCACTACGGACACTAAAGCTTGTAAAAGCAAATTTGACTAAACCTGTGTTAAGAACCTTAAATTCACAAGAAAATCTAAGATCATCCTTCATGTAAATCTCCTATTTGCATAAAAAGTTGCTTAAACATTTGATAACTTTAAGGGGCAGATTTTTTTCTTTTTTAAAATAAGTAATTTAACATATTTCACAATTATTGGTTTAATGTTTTTAACAGTATGTTATATATATATATATTTCATCTTCCATAATGAGAGCAATGGTACTGTGTTCTGAGTTCTATGTTGCTTGTTGTTCAGTGTCAACTTGTACTATATCATTTCAGTCAGAAAACTATGACATAAACGTACAATTATAACACTGGCATTCTCATGGGCAAATTTAAATATTGATGCAAACCCTTTCTATGCTCTACCACCTTTGTCTTTGGAATCCTGGAATTGAATAGTCAATAGCCCACCCTTTGTGATTTCACTATTCACATATTACTTTCATCAGTCAAAAAAATCATTAAAATTTATGCTTGTAAATAATATGGTATTCTAGAAAGCAATGGTAGTGATTCCAGAGCAGGTGTATGTTTCATATCTGAGTGTCATAGAATTAGATATCAAAATGACTTGGGTTTCATTATACAATGATCGAGTACCCATCCCACCACCAGTGCCCATTCTCCACCCCAACCAATCCCAGTATACCTCCCACCCCGCATCCCCCATTCCACCCTGCCTCTGTGGCAGGGCACTCCCTTTTGTTCTCTTTTTGGGTGCTGTGGTTTGCAGAAGAGGCATTGGGTGGCAATCATGTTCGGTCTAGAATATACTTTCAGCATGCATCTCCCGTCCTGGGAGGATCTTCCCAGCACCCTTTATTCGGTGCTCCCTTCTCCATCTGAGCTGCCTTTACCCCTAGAGTGTGCGGCTGGCCTCAAAGCCATGGAATGAACCTCCTGGTATTTATCACAGCTGTTCTTGGGTGTTAGTCTCTTATTTTGTTACTTTATGTTACCCAGATGAATACAATCTTTCTATGGCTATCCCTCTCTTTCAAGAATCAGATGTCTTAAAGAGAAAATAGTTTTCATGTTTCAAAATTACTGTGATAACTTTTCTTCCAAGTTTCTACTGTATTCTGATTGTATTTTACATTTTAAAATATTTCTTTGTATTAATGTTTTATCAATAAAATTTATCCAGAACTCATTAAAAATAAATAATATATTTGTGTATATTTATATTCAAGCTAATGCTTGAAAATTTGCACATACAAGATATGCTTTCTCCTAATAAAGGATTATAAAGACCTATATATTATAATAATTAGTTTTGAACTTTTTTAATGTTTTTTGGGTCTCACACCCAAAAAGGAGTAATGCACAGGCGTTACTCCTGGTTCTGCACTCAGGAATTACTCCTGGCTGTGCTGAGGGGACTATATGGGATGCTGGGAATCGAACCTAGGTCAGCACGTGCAAGGCAAACGTCCTACCAGCTGTGCTAGCACTCCAGCCCCGAGTTCTGAATTCTTAAAAGAATACCATATGATACATAAATAGCTATTGTGTTTAATGAAATAATTGTATTAATAGTAAATTCATGTGTTACAGATGAAGACAGTAGTTTTCAATATATATTCCATATATCACAACCTATGTGATTCTATATATTTCTATATTCTTCTAATTCCTTAACATTTAAATTATCCTAAAATACGTTTTTATTTACAAGAGAAAAACCTAATTTGAATATACTATTGTTACTATTCTAAAAATTCTATTTCAATTTCCTTTAAGTTTCTTGACTTTTCTATTTTTATTTATACACTCAGAAGCACTTAATATTTACAAAAACATATTTTAAAATTAATGGCAGAGAAAAGAATAGCTTTGACATTTGTGTGCTTCTCCCTTGGAAATTTAAATAAAAATCAAATTCAAATTTCCCTTGTAAATGTAAAAGATTCAAAGTAAAAGCCTGAGGAGGAGGCCTGGTATATCAAAGAAATACAAGAAAATGTAGTATCTTTATAAACTTGTAGACCAAAAAGAATCAATAATGGAAGATTTTGTGGAAAAGGTGGAGTGTCATTTAAAAAAATGAGGGACATAAATTTAAATATTATTTATTAAATACTGTTTATTACATCAGAACCAGAAGCTACCCAAAATGTTCTGTACATCAGTGCCATGAATTTCTGCCAAATCAGTACCTCCTGGCAGTGTTGAATGATAATAAGGACCTAACTTTGACTAAGTTTGGTTATTGAAAAGATTTTGGGATGTATCCTTTCCCACATTTATGAGACTGACAATTAAATTCAGTAGATTGATCGGTAATAAATTATTTCAGACTACAAGATTTTTCTTTTTAGGGTGGAAGAGATAATACAGTGGTTAAGGAATTTGCCTTGATTCCCACTGAAATTTTTGCTTGTAATTCACATCACCAAATATTATCCTCTGAAAACTGACAGATGTCACAACTGAGCACAAAGCCAGAAGTAGCCCCAGCAATGCTGTATGTGGCCTCAAAATAAAAAAAAATCATGATAATAATAATAAATCTATTTTTCTTCTTTATTAGATACATTATGTCTCATTTCAATATTAACAATGATCAAAAATAAAATTATGAATCACATGACACTGTTTTCTCTTAAGGTATTTCTATAAAATGAATTAGCCCTGTGTTTGATCCCCAGGATCTTCCCAAAGTGTATTTCTTTAACTATTTCTTATGAGGAAAAGACTATTAGAATCCTGCCATGTTTAGAGAGATAATACAGAGCATAGACCTCTTGATTTTCAGTTTGAATCTTGGCACTGCACCATCATGATTATGATCTCTTGAGTACCACTTGGTGTGCCCATACCAAAAGAAAATCCTGCTGAAATATAAGCAACCTAAATTAAGCACTGTATGAACCCATATGAGACTGAGTCAAAAATTACATTTTTTGGTCTGAGGGAAAATTCAGTCAGGTTATTTAAGTAGGTTATTTTGGATATTGGCATATAATTTAAAAACAATGATCTTTTCAGCTAAGGTGCCCATGGGCTGTTGATAGCAATACCTGGCAAGGATACCATGGTACAATGATACTGTACAACGAGGGTTATACCTAGTGGTGGTTAGGTACCATACTTTCTTTCATTTCAACTAGCCTTTGTTCCCCTTCAGGTCAGATTCATGTGAAATATTAGCTCATGCATACATACTAGGTGTCAAATAGTGTTATACTCTTGCTGCCATTCTTTTCCAGATGGGCCAGTCTTAACACTACTCAGGGCCATGTGATTTGGGAGTCAAACCCAGACTCTTGCTTATGCAAAAAAGCATGGCTTCTACTACTTTAATCGTATTCCAGGCCCTTGATACCACCCTCATATCTTTGAAATCATAAGTTGAGTGCGTGTAAAAAGAGGAATCATTAAATCCATTTATAATTTTTATCAGCATGTTAAGAGTATATTGAATTTATGGACAGTGTTTTCATAATAAACTATACAAGGATGCATTGTAGTTGGCTTGTGGGGAAAAAAACGTTGGGAGGTTTTGCGAGAAACCACAGGAATGTTTTAGACAAACTGATACCTTCCAGGGTCTCTTTAAAGGGTTTCTTGGGGGTCAGAGTTTAGCAGATAAGGCATTATATGTGGCTAACCCTAGGTAAATTGCCAGCATTCAATACTATTCCCTGAACCCCACCGGACTGAGCTCTGAGCACAGACATAGGAGTAAGCCCCGAGTAGTGCCAGTTGTGCTGTAAAAATTTTAAAAATGTATTTAGTGACTCAAGAGCTACTAAAGGGATAGCCCAGGTTTGATCCCCAGTATCAGAGTCAGTACCCTGAGCACTAGCAGGAGTGATTCTGAGCAGAGATCCAGGAGTAAGCTTTAAGTGCAACTTTGTATTACTCAAAAAAAAAAAAACAAGTATTTTTGAGGCAGTTAAATGTAATTTTATTTTCTATATCTTACTACATTTACATTTCATACTACTATGTTCTCTAATGTCAGAAATTCATGTGGCATACATAGTGTTTCTAAAGCATTTCATGTTTTGATATTGCTGTATCTCATAACCAATATTTAATTGATCTCATGTTGACATTCTAAAGTAATTCAAAATTTAACTAGTGGGGCCAGGATGGTAGTACAGTGGGCAGAATGCTTGTGTTTCACACAGTTGACCCAGGTTGAATCCTTTGTACCCTATAGGGTCCCTGGAGTCATGCCAGGATTAATCCTTGAGTGCATATCCAGGACTAAGTCCTAAACGCAGCTGGGTGTGCACTCCCCTCACCAAATCTTTTCTACTGAAAACTGGAGAACAATTTTACTAGGGATGTTTATATTGTTAAATGTTCAGCTGAGTGATGTGGTTTGATACTACTGTCTTGGGAGGCACTGGGCCACATCTGGGTTAGAAGGCTGAGGGAATTATGCCTAATCTCCCACATGTAAGACATTCAGCCCTCTTAGGCGTCCAACTATGATATACCAAATAAAACCCCCAGGGTAAGTGAGATAGCACAGGTGTTAAGTCATTTTTCTTACATCCCTGAACTCTTGTTTGAATCCTGTTGCCATGGATAGGATACTTGCCTTGCATGTGGCTGATCTGGATTTGAACTTTGGCACCCTTTGTGGTTTCCAGAGTCCACCAGGAGTGATCCCTGAATGCAGCTCTGAGCACATCTGGGTGTCCCTACGAACAAATTCTGTCACCACTTATGCTTCCCCAAGCACTTCCAGGGGTCATTCCTTGGAATTACTAGGTGTGTTCCAACCTCCTTAACCAAATGTAAAATTTTCACTCGCTCAAAAATAATGTAATAGGTGCTCCCCCTTTTGGAGAGGGAATTTTGGTTCTCATTTTGTCTAGGATTACTCATATCCTTGGTCTGGAGTGATAACACAGCGGGTAGGGCGTTTGCCTTGCACGCAACCAACCCAGTTTCGATTCCTCCTCCCTTCTCAAAGAGTCTGGCAAGCTACCGAGACTATTCCGCCCACACGGCAAAGCCTGGCAAACTCCCCATGACGTATTCCATATGCCAAAAACAGTAACAACAAGTCTCACAATTTGTTATGAGACGTTACTGGTGCCTGCTCGAGAAAATCGATGAAGAACGGGAGGACAGTGCTACAGTGCTACAGAGGAAAAGAAAATAGTGTCTATTAGCAACAAAATAATTTTAAAATACTTTCTTTATTCAATAAAAGATTCCCTGGGAGTCAGGGTTGAAGTCAATATGTAATAATAAACTTCCTGGACCATAAGAGTGGATCATCAAATAACTAAGACAATAAAATCTCCAGAATAATGAATACCAGAATATAAAGAAAAGCAGTTTTTTCCCTATAAAACAACTATTTAAAAGCAATCAAGAAATTGAGAGATGATATTTGTACATCATAGATCTAACACAAGTTAATATGCAAAATATATAGAATTCACACAGCTTCATAGTAGAAAAACAAGCAATGCAATTTTAAAAAATGAAAAAGACCTGATTAGACTTCTCTAAAGAAGACATAAAAATGATTAACAGATATATGAAAAAATACTCAACTTCATTTATTAGTGAAAAAGCAAATCCAAACCACAAGGAAATACCACAACGCGTATGAGAGTAGCATGTAACCCAAAAACTGGAAAGGATTGTTCTTGAAGAAAAAGGATCTCCAGTACTTTTGTTGGGAATGTAAATGACTGCAGGTAAAAAGTGAAAAATATGATTAAGATTTATTCTCAAATCAAATGGACATTCCTTATCCATCAGTATCATATGTAAGAACTTATTTGAAAAATATGAAAGCGTTATGTAGAATGAATATTTCCTCTTTTATGGAATAAATCTAATTTCTATTGAGACTAGTGGATAGACACTGTAGTATAATGTCCTCTGGGATACTTCTTTACCATTTATAATATATATCTGTATACATATTATGCATTTTAAGACAAAATTGATGTTGATAATGCTAAGTGATAAAAGAAGGTAGACTAAATATCTAAGTTTCATTTATCTTTAAAATATCAACTGCAGATGCAATCAAAGTGTGAAGAAACAACAAAACTTTTTCCTCAAACATGATTCAGCTGTGGTAATTCCCTGAGGTAATTGGGAGGGCGAGTAAGAGTAGCAGTTTTTTTGAAGGTAGAATGACACTGAAATTTTGAAGGTTGAAATCATAACTGTCCTCCCATTGTTCATTGATTTGCTCCAGCAGGCCCAGTAATGTCTCTATTCTGAAACTTGCTGTTACTGTGTTTGGCATATTGAATACGTCACAGGTAGCTTGCCAGGCTTTGCCATGAGAGCGAGATACTCTCGGTAGCTTGTCCGGTTCTCTGAGAGGGGCAGAGGAATCGAACCCGGCTTGGCTGGGATGGCTTCACATAAGGCAAACGCCCTACCACTTTGCTATTTATACCAATATTTCATAAAGAAGTATTCTATCTGCCAAAAACAGTAACAACAAGTCTCACAATGGACTTGGTTCCCAGTTGAGGAAATTGATGAGCAATGAGAGGACAGTGCTACAGTGCTATTTTGTTTTTGCTCTACAGCTGGTGCTCAGAACTTAATCCTGGCTCCACACTTAGGATTCATTCCTAGCAGGCTCAAAAAACTGTATGGAGTGCTGAAAACTGAACCCTGGGTTGTGGGTAGCCACTCCACTATCGTTGCAGACCCTAAAGCCCTACAATTTCATGATAGGGTAAATTAAAATTAAACTGGTGGGAACACACTATTAAATGTAAAAAAAAGATTCAATTTTCAACAGTTTTAGAGATCTGAGTATATAGTTTAGTGGCAGTGCATATGCCTATTATGTATGAAGTTCTGTGTTTGACCTCTGGCATAGCTGACAATTTTTCTTCCAAATTATATAATTACACATTAAAATAAAAGCAAATAAAAACCATTTGTAATTACTGTGCTCAAGACACTGCAATTAATATAAGATAAAATTTAACTTACCATACAATTATTTTAATTTTGAGATAATAAACATGTTTCATAACAAAGGTGACATAAAACGTACTTATTAACCTGACAATATGATATCAGCATGTGAAGTAGAAAATAATACTTTTGAGAGACACACAAAAGAATTTCTGAACTGAGCAGCTCTCTGCAGAGACGTCTTCAGACTTTAAGCCAGGCCAATTTCGCTGGGGTGCCTCATATGGGGACAGGCATCATCCGTCCACCTACCTCCTAAGAATCCTGGCGGCTGCCAACTTACAGAACCTAATGAGAAGTGCAGGTACGTGAGCTCAGCGATGGCAAATTCCAGACCTCAAGGGATAGGTGATGAGTCGGTCCTTCTCATTCCCCTGTCCCCATGGGACCCTGGAGGTCTCAACAACAAACTACCTCCAACTGCTGTTTAAGCTCCTTAATGGCCATGATCTAGAGACACACAAAAGAATCTCAGAACTGAGCGGCATGCTGCAGAGATGTCTCCAGACCTTAATTATCTAAAATTTTAGAATTCCAGGAGTGCATGGTCACAAAAGCGGCTGCACAGACATCTCATGCTGTTTGCAATAAGCAATATGAAAGAGAGCATGTGAAAGATTGTCTGCCATAAAATAAGGGGGAGGAGTGAAATGAGTAGGGATACTGTGGGTATTGGTGGTAGAAGATGTGCACTGGTGGTGGTTTGGGTGTTCGGTCATTGTGTGGCTGAAACTCAAACATGAAAGTTTTGTAACTGTTTCTCCGGTGATTCAATAAAAAAATTAAAAATAATACTTTGGTTTCCTTATGAAAAATGAAACATTTACGAAGGGCAAACAGTATTTGTAATAAGGAAGTATTGCACTGAAATAAGTTTTCAAGTAGACAGTAGGTGAATGATGTACCTAAAATTTTCTCCCAATTCATCATCCCATGAGACTATAGTATATGTTCTCAAATTATCTGAGTGTTATTAGAAAGTAAAGGTTTTTCTGCAGTTCTTATATTGAGTTTATCCTTAGTGTATGTTCTAATATGATTTTGAAAAGATTTGGGACAACTATAGGCTTCGCTTTGCTTAGACTATTCTTCACTATGTTCTCCTAGGTTTGAGTGATATCAAAAGGCTTTGTCACACTGTTGATATCCATAACATTTCTCTTTACGCTGCATTCTTCAGTGTTCATAGAGGGAAGAAAGGTGCTCAAAGGCTTTGTCACACTGCTTACATTCATAAGGTTTCTCTTCACTGTGTTTTTTCATATTTACTTGCAAGTACTCCGGATATAAGAAGAATTTCCTACATTATTGATAAACATGGAGAATTGCTTCAGTGTGTGTTCTCATATATACTGTTAAGGATGTGTGAAACTTGAAAAGCTTTTCCACACTGTTGATTTTTATATAATGCCAAACTTACAGCACTTTTATTCACTGCATATTTTTTCATAGCCTCACAGCAATCTGGGTTGCAGAAGACCTTATTACCATATCAACTTTTTTAGAGGTTCACTCCACTGTATGTTCTCAAATCTATTTGCAAAGGGTACCGGAAGGCTTGCCCAAATCATTAATATTCACAAGGTTTATCTGTACTGTGCCTTCTCATGTATACTTTCAGAAGTATGGGACACTTGAAGACTTTGCCACACTGCTGACAATGATATCATTTCCCCTTCACTATGAAATATATTAATAGTGATAGGAAATATTTGAAGTTTTTGCCTGCTGCTGTTTGTAAGATTCAACTTCATTGCAAATTTTTATTTGTACTTTCAGGTATATATAAATACCTGAAGATTTTCTCAAAATCATAACATGCATAGTGTTTCTTTCTGCTCCAAGGATCTCATATTCTCCCAGGGTTACAGGTTATCTAAGTGCTTTATCGTGGTGCACAGTCATAAGTTCAATCTTCACCATACTTCTTCTTTCCTCATGCATTATTGTAAGGGTGAACACTCACTGAAGGCTTTCTTAAATTGTGTGTATTAATGAGAATTATTTTCCCTCTTTATCGTGTGACCGTGAAAGAAGGAGCCCCAAAGGGTCTTCCAGTGCTTGCATTCAAATTCTTGCATGCTTTCATAGGTGGGAACAACTAGAAAAGCTGTTCCACATTGTTTGCCTTCATAGATATCCACTCCCTGTGGTTTCCCCTGTATTTCTAAAATCATTAGCATGTCTCAAAACAGTGTCACATTCATGGTTTTAACTCGCTGAGATTATCATATGACTTCAAAAGTATGAAAACAATGAAAAAATCCCCACATTTCTTCAATTCATAAGTGTTCTGTTACCTGTCTTTTCTCACATATTCTTGTTGATGAATAGAAAAAAATGGAAAAATGTTTTCTACATACCTTACATTCAAATGTTTTCTCTTGCATGCTTTTATATATTGCCCAAGACAATATATGTATATATCAGAGACTTTTTACATTTTGTATGGATTTTCTGACTATAATGATCTCTCATTCATGCCTCAATCAAATCCCTCTCCAACATTTTACTTGTCTCTACTTTTATAAAACTTCCAAAAGCAAACATTTGGAAAAGAAATATTCAGTTTTCTACAAAAGAAAACTAGGATTTAAAAAAATGTACTATTTTCTCTTCATTAGATATTTATTTTTTACAAGCTGGCCCACTGAGTACTTGAATCGTTGTTATTCACTTTAGTG
The DNA here is from genome assembly GCF_029834395.1 of Sorex fumeus. Classification (NCBI taxonomy): domain Eukaryota; kingdom Metazoa; phylum Chordata; class Mammalia; order Eulipotyphla; family Soricidae; genus Sorex; species Sorex fumeus. Next base: position 16,337,937 of record NW_026606075.1, on the reverse strand, counting down.
CAATAATCCATCATAGCCAGAATCTTTTATCTCTAGCACTATATCTCTGCAGAGCTTTCTCTAGGGTAAAGTCAGTAAAGTCCTTTAATTTAAGAGAAAGTTTACAGTTAATTCCTGAAAACTTTACTAAGTTTGTTTCCTGCTCCAATAAATAATCATGTTATCCTCTAACATCCTAGGTCATTATGCAATCTTGAGTTTATACACTGAATCTATGCAATACATTTTTATGTGGTAATTTCTGCTCATGGTAATTGCAAACATTTCATTTTTCTTCTTATACGTTTCTACCATTATTCCTTCTGATGGCACTCATTTCTTATGTGAAAAAATACTTAAAAAATTGTTGATTCTTATTTTGTGGAGTACATGCACAATTCAATCAGCTAATCAGTGGCTGAATAAATAGCAGTATTCCGACATTTAAAAAAAACTGTTGATTCTTATTTCACAAACTATATAATTCTTAAAAGTATCTGGTATAAAATAAACATACAATGTGTTTGGCTATTTTGTTGGAATTTTATATGTATGTTGGATAGACCTAGTTCATGTGTAGTGTATCTCAAGTTATTTATTGGTTAATATGTCTAAATATTCTACATATTGATTGAAGTGGATTGTCATTATCATTGTCCTCTCGTTGTTCATCGATTTGCTCGAGCGGGCTCAGTAACGTCTCCATTGTGACAATTGTTACTGTGTTTGGCATATTGAATACATCACAGGCAGCTTGCCAGGCTTTGTTGTGTGGGCAAGATACTCTAGGTAGCTTGCCAGACTTTCCGAGAGGGGTGGAGCAATCGAACTCAGGTCGACCATGTTGGCCTCTTGCTAGGCAAACGCCCTACCCACTGTGCTATCACTCCAGCACAAAGTGGATTATTGAATCTATTTTGTATAGACACAACATATTTTTTAATTTTTATTTTGTTCGTCATTGCAATATAAATATTGGGGGAACCACTATTTGGTGCACATGTGTTTATAATTCACTGTTGCTGTTGTTTAGGAAGTAGTGTTGGAACACACCATTTTGTGCTCAGAACTTACTCCTGACCCCGCACTTAGGGATCACACCTAGTGGAGCTCGGAGGACCATTTGAAGTACTGGTGATTGAAGCCAGGTTGGTTGTATGTAAAACAAGCATATTATCTGTTGCACTATCTCTTTAGTCCTACAACTGATGATCTAATTTATTTTAGTGACTTTATTTTTGAATTTTTTGCTAAAATTTATTTTCTCATGTAGTCACTACAACACTTTCATTATTGTTTTTTATTCTTTAACAAAAATCTGTTTTTTTCGATTCTTGAATATTAACCAATTGATAATTTTTTCTTCTTATTTATTACTTCATAACTTTTATTTTTATAATAAGATTCCATTTGTATGTACAAGTGTGTTAAGTACTAAACAACCATCAGTAATATCACAATTTAGTGGAAAGGTATAAAATTAATCATTATTTTGTCAGTTAAAATTCAGATAACTCACTTATATAAAAATGACTAGTAAAATACAAAACAGAAAGATTAATATATAGCAGTTAATCAAACTTTATTCTAAAATTAAAACAATCATTATTTTGTTCATATAAGTTTTTTAATGTAGATCTTGTCAAGACTCTACAAAGTCTACTAAAAAAATCCCAACTATCAAATATATGGTATTTTAGACAATTACCTGATCATATAGATCAATTACTTTAAGGTTCAAATAAGATGCCAAACTATTACTAAACTATTACTAAGGTAGGCATTCCCATAAGCAGTGAAGGAGAATCCCTTTCACCCCACATGTGTGTCAACACTGGTTGCTTTTGTTGTATTGGATGTGGGCCAGTCTCCGTGGTGTGAGATGATGTGGTTCTACATGCAAAGTATCAATTTAAATGAATCAGAAAGAGAGGGACAAACAGAGAAATGCTGCAGTCACCTGGAGAATATAAAGTAACACCATGGGAGACGAGCGCCCAAAAATAGTTGAGGTAAGTACCAGGAGGTACACTCCACAGCTTGGAAGCTGGCAGCACATGCTGGGGGAAAAGACAGCCCAGAAAGAGAAGGTTTGGAACAACAAGTAAAGGGTGTTTGGAGGAGATGTGTGCTGAAAGTAGACTATAGACCAGACATGTTAGCCACTCAATACCTCTCTTGCAAACCACAACACCCTAAAGGAAAGAGAGAACAAAAGGGAATGCTCTGCCACAGAGGCAGGGTGGGGTGTGGGGAGATGGAGTGGGAGGAATGGGTGCCACAGAGTCAGGGCAAGATGGGGAATGGGAGGTGGGGGGTGGGAGGGCTACTGGGATCATTGGTGGTGGAGATGGGCACTTGAATGGGCACTGGTGGAAGGATGGGTACTCGATCATTGTATAACTGAAACTGAAACACGAAATTTTGTAAGTCCACAACTGTACCTCGTGGTGTTTCACTAATTAAAAAAAAAACTATTACTAAGGAAATTTTGTAACATTAACGAATAAAATTATTTCAGTTATCTCAAGGGCTTTAAAATATCAATTAAGTAAAATTTCTAAGAATGGAAATATTTCATGAGAGAGCTCTAAAAATAGTCAGTCACTTTGGACTATTAAATTCAATTTCAGCATAAATATGCAGATAGTTCTAAAATATGTTAGTTTTTAAAGTTTCAAATGTTTAAATAAAAGAGCTATTAAATAAAATTTCACATTATTTAAAAACTTAAGATTTTTTCATTTGTATGAAAAAATTGTTTATAGTAAATACATTGTTTTCTTTTGCTATATCCTCTAACTTAATAAATTTATGACAGAATTGTCATTAGTAATTTGTTACTGATAAAAAAAACTACATTTCTATAGTGGTATTGAAAGACAGACTGAAAGAATTTAAAATCTAAGAAAATACAGCGAGCATAAATATAGCTCTCACTATATTTAGATGTTCTGGAATTTTTAATCCATTTTGACAGTTAAGATAAATGATATGAACAAGCAGTCTTAAGGTAAAATCATTGCAAGAGCCTATCCATAAAAAAAAAGGAATATCTATACTCTGGGAATAATAGCAATGATCAAGGGTTTGCTTTAGTTTTAGGTCGAGGACATATTTAATCATTTTTGTTTTCCTAGATCCTTTATTATAAGAGTTATAAATTTTTTACTCTTGTTTAGTGTGATCCATATAATAAAAATTGTTTTGCATTATTTATTGTCAGCAGATAATCATATATGAGTACGTTAATAGAAAGTGATTACTTTCTTGTCCATTTTTGTATAGAAGATAGAATCTATGGATTTCGTTCATAAAAGAAGTTTATTTTTTCTTGTTTCTGTGGGTAAGGTGTTTTCCTTGCATGCAGCTGACCCGGTCGGCCCAGGTTCGATTCCTCTACCTCTCTCGGAGAGCCCGGCAAACTACTGAGAGTATCTCGCCTGTACAGCAAAGCCTGGCAAGCTACCTGTGATGTATTCGATATGCCAAACACAGTAACAACAAGTCTCACAATGGAGATGTTACTAGGCCCGCTCGAGCAAATTGATGAACAATTGGAGGACAGTGCTACCTTACATGAAGTAAAAATTTGAGAAATACTATGACATATTTTAATTATACTGCATATATTCTTAAAATATTATCATGTTATAAAAAGACTATATCTCTCAACAATTGTAGCTTCTGTTAAGGCCCACCTAGCTGGAATGACTACCAACTTCAGCATTTGGGTAACTAATAGGGGGATAGAAGGAAATAACTAAAATAACTAAGTCAGGATAAGGGAGCCAATCTCTAGCGTCTCCTGCTGGAAGGTCCCCAACCGCCCTCAGGCCTGCCAATCAGGATATAGGTCAGTTGACAGTTGGAATTTTGGGATATAAAAGGGGCTTGGAATTGCAGGGGCCTGCTCACTCTCTTGGCAGATGGCCCTGACCAATCAGAATGTGGACTCTGTGCTTGGAGCGAAATAAAACTCTGCTGAATTTTCACATTTGTGCTGCACTCATTCTTTAGATCATGGACCCTAAGTTTATTTGTTTGTACACTATAACTTTAAAATATTTATTGTAGATGTTAACGTTACTATTAATTCTGTTTTATTATTTCAACATTGATTGGTGTCAGAAATTCATAGATAATAAGGAGTCAAGGGATCCAAGTTTAATTTCTATAAGAAGTTCAAATACTAGGGGGAAAACCCTACACACCTTATGGGATCATATCCCCCATGCTCAGGGCTTCTTCCTGTCTCTGTGTTCAGAGATCATTCCAAATGATGCTTTGGGGGGCCAGAAGCTGTGCAAGATATCCAAATTAGGATCCAAGCCAGGTAAAAAATAAGCACATAAAAAAAGTTTTGTCATCACTCATTAACAGGGCAAACCAAATTAAAAAAAAAAAACCACTGAGTCATTATTTCATACCAGTAAGAATCACCTAACTCAGAAACTAGGCCAGGGAGATCATCGATCAAGCTAGATTGCATGCTTTGCATGCAGGAGGTCAAGTTTCAATCCCTAGCATGGTCTCTGATGCACCTCTATAAGTGATGACTGAGAACTGAGCTTGGAGTACCTCCTGTGCATTGTCAGGTGTTCCTCCCCAGAAAATCATAGACAGAAACTTTTCATGTGAATGTGTTGAAAAGAAAACCTCGTTCACTGCTGTTGGGGATGTGCATATAGTCTAGACTTTACATAAAACAGCATAGAGCTTTCCAAAAATATTAAAATATACGAACTATCTGACCTTCCAATTCCACTCATGGTATCTAATGTAAATAAAACATGAATTCAGCTGTAAATACACACACATGAACATGGACACAAAAATATTTACATTAGGGCACTATAACATTATTACAGTAACCAAGATTTTTAAACAACGTAAGAGTTCAACATATGAGTGGGTAAAGAAAATATAGTCTACATATTCAAAAAATCACTATCATCTATTATAAAAGAAGAAATCTTGTCTTTTGCTGCAATAAGACAGGTGAACTGGAGAGGGTTATAAAAGATGACATTTTGCTTTCTGTACACTGTAGATAGACCTGTGGAAGGTTGAACTAATAATAGACATAGATCAGAAGGAAAAACACAAATCTGGGATATTCTTATTTATACATGGTACATAATAAAACCAAACAAAGGAAAAGACAAATTGTAACAACAACAACAACAACAACAAAACAGAACAAAACAAAATGGAAATGACCACAGAGCTGAGGTTACGAAAGGAGCGTGGTGGTTAGATGAAGGATTGGGATGACAGGTTAGATGATTGGAAGGGATGGCAGGATTAGAAGGGATGGCAGGGATTGGAAGGGATACCACAAAGGTGGCACCATTTTGATGCGCGTGATAGATAATATTGCAAAACATACATAGTCTTGTAATAGCAAACCAACAACAAAAGTAAAGCCCCAAAGGTTAAAAAAAACACAGGCATCAAGTGATAAGCAGTAGAAGGAAGCTATCACTGTTCTGACACCTGAAGGAAAAAAAAGGCTGAAACAAGTGTTATCAGAACCAGAACCATCTAGCTCAGTCAGCCGGGTAGGAGCTATTCTTTCTGAAGGGAAAGTTGGAGTCTGAACTTTTCACTTTCATTCTGCCAACCTTCTTCAAGGACTTCCCGCTGGCCAAATACAAATAAGCAATCTGACAAGAAACCCAGTTGATTAATATGTGGCATCAGTCACCCAGTGGAAAATAGATCTGAGGGTACACCAGAAAATAACAACAGCAACATAAAAGAGCCAGTTCAGATCTTGATTGCTTTGCCATTTTTCTAGGATAAAGTTGACCCATAATGTTCTACACTATTTGAAATGGGATAACTTCAGCATCCTTGTATTTTCTCCCATCTCAGTTTTCCTTGCTATTCTCCAGTTATTCATTCTTGCCACATATCTAACTGCCACAGATACCTTGCCACTTGCTGTCATCCTTTCCTTGGATACTTTCTCTCTTTACTCCTCTTTCATCTAATGGATGCCCAAATACCTTTCAGGACCTAACAAATTAATTTAGGGATTAGAAAGTGTACCTTAAACATGTTGGATTCCCAGCATCATAGAACTCCTAAACATCATCAAGTATAGCTGGTGTAGTCATGGGAACTGAGCATCACTGAGATGGCCCTATTGGAGTGAAACTTTAGGAGCACTGAATCCTCACATTCTAACACTGAACTTCCAGCTATCACTGGAGTACCACTGGGAGGGACTTCAGACTCCTAAACTACTTACAACCCACTTGGAAGCCCCTCTAAAATACAAGCAAACAAAAAAAAAATTCAGAATCCAAATGAAGCCAGTACATTTGGGCGCAAGGAGATAGTGCAGAGGGAAAACACTTATCTTGAATGAGGACAATTTGACAACCCCATATGGTCCTCCGAATCCACCTGGGAGACAATAAGCTCAGTGGCTAAGCACAGAGCCAGGAGTAACCCCCGAACACAGTCACACTAAACAAACTAATGAAGTTTTTACTCTAGGGAAGCTTTCCCTGAGACTTACATGACCAGTAGAGAATTGCCTATTTATGCTAACTGTACATTTACTTTGTATTATGCAGAGTAGTCAATATTTTCACTAAATTCAGTTACCTGATTATACATGCTTACAATTGTATGATAATTTGATTACTTGTCTTCCCATGAGTCTAATTTTTATTTACTAATATAGTTCTAGAGCCTCATAATCTTTGGCATTTAGTGGGTAAAAAATGTATTCCAGAAAAAAGAAGTAAGGAAGATCAATAGAAAGATTATATATGCCATTGCTTGACAAAGATTATATAGACACTAAATTGAAAAAAACCAATACAGAGACAACTTATAGCAGATAAAGAATGCTCTCAAGGATGTCTTAAATATTCTATGCCCTAGCTATTGGAATATTCTATTTACAAATGTCTTGCTTGAAATGAGAGGTAAATATCTCATAGAGCTGTGTATCTCACACAGTGCCTATTATATCTGTACATATTCACAAGCATATAAAACTTGTTTATGCTTCATAATAATGTAGACAAGTTATAAATAATATGGTAGATTTACAAGTTAGATTTGATTAGGAATATTGGTAATAAATTAAGTATATCTTGGTTAATTTTTATTTGTTCAAAATTCACAATTGTTTACTCTTATTTTATAAATTGATTGCGAGATAAGCAACACACATTTTTCTGTATGTTATATCCTGCTCTATATTTTTCAGTGTATAACATAGCTTAAACTACATTATTCAAGCTATAAATATGGAAACATAAATAATATGATTACATATGCATAACCTATATTTACAAATGGAAAGGCTCATACATATATGCACATATTCACATATATATACATCACATGCATGATGGTAAAATTGAAATTGACTTCAATACTAATAATATCTAAGCATAATATATTAATCGGCCACATACTAGTCACACCATAACCATTAGTAAATAAATGATTTATGAGTTTTGGATCACTTTCTACCAGACAACACGAAATATAGATGTTTCAAATTATATTATAAATAATTTTATAATATGTTAAGAGTTAAGAGTAAAGAGATCTTAAGGCTCCTGTTTTAAATCAAAGGATTTTTTTTTTTTTAGTGAAACACCATGAGGTACAGTTGTAGATTTACAAATTTTTGTGCTTGGGTTTCGGTTATACAATGATCAAATACCCATCCCTCCACCAGTGCCCATTTTTCACCACCATGGATGATATCCCTCCCACCCCTATCCCCCCATCCCCCCCTGCCTCTGTGGCAGGGCAATCCCTTGTGTTCTCTCTCTCCTTTTGGGTGTTGTGGTCTGCAAAAGAGGCATTGAGTGGCAAATATATTCAGTCCATAGTCTACTTTCGACATGCATCTCCCCTCCTGGGAGGATCCTCCAAACACCATTTATTTGGTGCTCCCTTCTCTATTTGAGCTGCCCTTTCCCCTAGAATGCCCGGCTGGCCTCTAAGCTCTGGAGTAATCCTCCTGGTGCTGATCTCAGCTATTCTTGGGTATTAATCTCATATTTTGTTACTTTAAATCCCCCAGATGAATGCAATCTTTCTATGTCTATCCTCTCTTTCTGACTCATTTCACTTAGCATGATACTTCCCATGTTGTACCACTTGTATGTAAATTTCATGACTTCATCTTTTCTAACAGCTACATAGTACTCCATTGTGTAGATGTACCGAAGTTTCTTTAACCAGTCATCTGTTCTTGGGCATTCAGGTTTCTTCCAGTTTCAGGCTATTGTAAAGAGTGCTGCAATGAACAAACAAGTGCAGATGTCACTTCGACTATACATTTTTGCCTCTCTGGGATATATTCCCAGCAACGGTACTGCTGGGTCAAATGGGAGCTCAATTTCTAATTTTTTGAGAATCGTCCATACTGTTTTCCAGAAGGGCTGAACCAGTTGACATTCCCACCAACAGTGAAGGAGGGTAACTTTCTCGCCACATCTGCGCCAGCATCGGTTGCTTTTTTTCTTTTGATTGTGGGCCAATCTCTGAGCTGTGAGATGGTATCTCATTTTGGTTTTAATCTGCATCTCCCTGATGATTAATGATGTAGAGCATTTTCTCATGTGCTTTTTTGCCATTCGGATTTCTTCTTTGAGAAAGTTTCTGTTCATTTCATTGCCCCATTTTCGGATGGGGTTGGATGTTTTCTTCTCGTGAAGTTCAAACAGTATTTTGTATATCCTGGATATCAACCCCTTGTCAGATGTGTAATCGGCGAATATCCTTTCCCATTCTTTAGACTATCTTTGTATTTTGGTCACTGTTTCTTTTGAGGTGCAGAAGCTTCTTAGTTTAAGATAGTCCCATTTATTTATCTCTGTTTTCACTTGCATGGCCAGTGGCATGGCATCTCTGAAGATACCATTATCTTCAATGTCATGGAGGGTTTTGCCAACTTTGTCTTCAATGCACCTTATGGTTTCTGGTCTTATGTTGAGGTCTTTAATCCATTTTGATCTTACTTTTGTACATGGTGTTAGGCACAGTTCTGAGACCATTTTTTTTGCATGTAGCCGTCCAGTGATGCCAGCACAATTTGTTAGAGAGGCTTACCTTACTCCACATTACTTGCACCTTTATCAAAGATTAGATGATCATATGATTGAGAGGAGATGTCAGTGTATTCAACCCTGTTCCATTGGTCTGCAGTTCTGCCTTTGTTCCAGTACCATGCTGTTTTAATTATTACTGCTTTGTAGTACAGTTTGAAGTTCGGGAGGTTGATTCCTCCCATTTTCTTTTTCCCAAGAATTGCTTTAGCTATTCATAGGGGTGTATTGTTCCATATAAATTTCAGGAGTGTTTGCTCCATTTCTTTGAAGAATGTCATGGGTATCCTTTTAGGGATTGCATTGAATTTATACAATGCTTTCGGTAGTATTGCCATTTTGACAATGTTAAGTCTCCTGACCCATGAGCACGGGATATCTTTCCATTTCCTCGTGTCCTCTTTTATTTCCTGAAGTAGCGTTTTGTAGTTTTCTTTGTACAGGTCCTTTACTTCCTTAGTTAAGTTGATCCGTAGGCACTTGATTTTTTGGGGCACAATTTTGAACAGGATTGTTATTTTCATGTAGCTTTCTTCTCTCTCACTGTTTGCATATAGGAAAGCCATGGACTTTTGGGTATTGATTTTATAGCCTGAAACTTTACTATACGAGTCTATTGTTTCTAGGAGTTTTTTGGTGGAGGTTATTGGGTACTCTAATTATAGTATCATATCATCTGCGAATAGTGAGAACTTGATTTCTTCCTTTCCTACCTGAATGCCCTTAATATCTTTTTCTTGCCTAATCGCTATTGCAAGTACTTCCAGGACTATATTGAACAGCAGTGGAGAGAGTAGGCACCCTTGTCTTGTCCCTGATTTTAGAGGGAAGGCTCTCAGTTTTTCCCCATTGAGGATGATGCTTGCTGTAGGCTTGTAGTAGATGGCTTTAACTATGTTGAGGAAAGTCCCCTCTATACCCATTTTGGCTAGGGTTTTCATCATAAAAGGGTGCTGGATCTTGTCAAATGCTTTCTCTGCATCTATTGATATGATCATATGCTTTTTCTCTTTTCTTTTGTTGATATGATGGATTATGTTGATTGATTTCCGAACGTTAAACCATCCTTGCATCCCTGGGAAGAATCCTACTTGGTCATGGTGTATGATCTTTTTGATGAGTAGTTGGACTCTATTTGCTAGTAGTTTGTTGAGGATCTTTGCATCTGTGTTCATCAGGGATATAGGCCTGTAATTCTCTTTCTTTGTAGTATCTCTGTCTGCTTTTGGTATCAGTGTGATATTTGCTTCGTAGAAACTGTTCGGAAGTGTTTTTGATATTTCAATTTCGTTGAAAAACTTGAAGAGGATTGGGAGTAAGTTCTCTTTAAAGATTTGGAAGAATTCACTAGTGAATCCATCCGGGCCAGGACTTTTGTGCTTGGGGAGACTTTTTATTACCATTTCAATTTCCTTGATGGTGATAGGTCTGTTCAGGTATTCCAGGTCTTCTTGGTTCAGCCTTGGAATTCTGTAGGAGTCTAGGAATTTATCCATTTCCTCGAGGTTTTGGTGTTCCGTGGCATAAAGCTTCTCAAAGTACTCCCTGAGGATCCTTTGAATTTCTGTAGTTTCTGTTGTAATGACCCCCTTTTCATTTCTGATTCGGTTTATTTGTGTTTTCTCTCTCCCTTTCGTTGTGAGTTTTGCTAGAGGCTTATCGATCTTATTAATTTTCTCGAAGAACCAGCTCTTGGTTTCATTGATTTTTCGGATTGTTTTTTGGGTTTCCATCTCGTTAATCTCTGCTCTGAGTTTTATTATTTCCTTTCTCCTGTTCGGTTTGTGCTCCTTTTGTTGGTCCTTCTCCAAGCTCTTAAGCTATGAGGTTAGGTTATTTATGTGTGCTCGCTCCTCCTTCCTGAGGAATGCTCATAGAACTATAAACTTTATTCTTAACACAGCTTTTGCTGTGTCCCATAAGTTCAAAGGATCTTTTTTAATGTAAGAAAATGCTTTATCTAATACTAACAACTAAATTATTTTTAAAATGCTGTTTTTCTTTAGAATTAATTTATGATGATAATCATCAGATTTAGAATTTTTTTCCTATATGTTTGAAATCTGACTTCCATCCTTTTTCCTCACGTCTCTTAATCAAGTCACTACAATTCATTTGAGTCTCTAAGACAAAGTTAAAGTGTTAACATGCAAAATTTATTGCTATAATTATAAGGTTATTTCCATGTTAGAGATCATTACTTAATGATAAGAGATTGAATGATTTCAGAAACATAGAAGCATGAATGTATGTTTAATGTTATCAAATCAAAGGTAAATACACATGCACACATATTTGCAGGGACTTTTTTTTCTGCTTTTGCTCTTGTGACATATCTGGCAGTATTCAGGGATTACTTCTTGCTGTGGGATCTGGGGTTATTCCTAGTGGTATTCAGGAACTATATGCTGTGCTGGTGAATGAAATCTTACCCTTCCAGTCATTTTTTAAAAATAGTTTTTTTGTGATTGTTTTGTCACTCTAGTGTTAAAATTATTTCAAACTTGATTAAAAATCTAGTTTCCATAATATTTATGGCTGTTACACAAAATATATTAATGTACTCAGATAAACATAATTTATATAGAATAACATTGTGTCTATTCTGTTTTAATTTTAGTAGTGAGGCGACTTGGGATGCAAGTTTTCTCCTGTGTTTATTTCTCTTAGTTCTTGGGGACCTTATTTTTTTATTTTTAAAAAATGCTTTCATTGATTCAGTTCAATTATTCAATGAGAAAGAGTACTTGTTCATGTGAATATGAGTACCTATTTTATACAATATAATCAGAAATTTAACACAAGTATGATGACCTATTGATTTTCAGAAATCTATATTAACATAGATATGAGCCCTAAACGTATTTATGTTCTACTATTTTCTGACAACTAGACTCAGTTCTATTTATGCTGAATTTATTTTCAAAAGGTGGCTGTGGGAATTTATATTTTGATGCTTTAGTTCTTTCAGGATGTGTTTGCTTCATAACATTAAGAATTAAAAGGCTTAATTATAATCATGATTTAATTTCATCTTTATTATCATTTAAGGTCAAAGAAAGTGTTTTAGAAAGGCTGAAGTGCCAAACAACATATTTTAACACCCCAAAATGTACCATATTATCGTGTGTTCATACTTAGTAAAGTTACTCACAAGGAAAAATGAAGAACTAATATTGCCCTGGGTCTGTCTGGATTCATCCCTGAGACTGGGAAGAGAGCCCACTGATAGTTGAATAGGCGAACAAATAGAACTATAATTCTATTCAGAGAGTGATAATTGCTTTCACTATCTTCAGAGAGATAAAACTATTAGCAAAACCAGTTAAGATTTATCAGATATTCTCTCTCTCAGAGACTAAGACTTTCAAAAATGTTTTACATTAATATTCACCACATAATTTTCGTGTCTCTGTTGGAGTTTTTGCATGGATATTATCAATCTGTTTCTTTCCTCGAGAGAGCTAGTGAATTTATCTGTATATTGGCATTAATTCATTTTTTCCTTTATGCACTTAAAAAGCAATGCCACTCCATTTGAAGAATTTTCATATCTAATAGTATTTTCATAACTTTGGAATTAGCTCAATTATTATTTAGTGAAATTAGATATTACTTAAAGTATATTATTTATTTCTGTTGATTTTTGACTGACTTATCTCATAGCACTGTAGCACTGTCCTCCCACTGTTCATCAATTTGCTCAAGCAGGCACCAGTAACGTCTCACAAAAAATTGTGAGACTTGTTGTTACTGTTTTGGCATATCGAATACAACACAGGTAGCTTGCCAGGCTTTGATCTGAGGGTGATGTATTCTCAGTAGTTTGCCAGGCTCTCCAAGAGAGGTGGAAGAATCTATCCCGGGACTGCCACGTGCAAGGCAAACACCCTACCCACTGGGCTATCGCCCCAGCCCCATATGTATGATCATCACCAATAATTTATTTTGCCTCTGACTAGCATCAAAAGATGTACAAGTACCGCAACTAGGATTAGTACCTGCAGTGAGCACATATTTGAACTTCACAGTGACCCTCAGTAAGAATTGCAACCAAAATGTGTATGAGCATCACAATTAATGGAGTGCAACTCAAGCAAGTATACTGGAGTCACATTTCACTTGTACTCCCTTTGTACACATCAAACAAAAGCATGACCCCCAATGAGCACCATTACTGAATATGTAAATTCTTCAACCATAATCTCAATCCAAGCGATAGCACAGCAGGTAGGGCGTTCGCCTTACAAGCGGCCAACATGGCCGACCAGAGTTCGATTCCTCTGCCCCTATCGGAGAGCCCGGCAAGCTACCGAGAGTATTCGATATGCCAGACACAGTAACAACAAAGTCTCCAATGGAGACGTTACTGGGCCCACTCGAGCAAATCGACGATCAACGGGAGGGTCTTTACCTTTACCTTTTACAACACCCAAATGTTTTAGCACTTTAACCATAATGTGATATGACCCCAGTGATCACAAAATAAAAATGTAGGAGAAATATATTTTTGATGTTTGTTTTTGAATCACACCTGGCTGTGCTCAGGTTTTACTCAGGAATTCTGCACTCAGGAATTACTTCTGGTGGCGCTTGGGTTATCATATGGGGTGTGTGAACCGAACCCAAATCAGTTGCATGCAAAGTAAGCATCCTCCTCACTGTAATATCACTCCAGCCCCAGGAAAAAATATTAAAAAAGTAAAATAAAAACATATAAAACCACTCTGAATTGTAGAAGACAAATCTTATTTAAATGTTATAATTTATAACAACCACTATTGCAGTGTTAAAATTTGTATAAAATGTGAGTGCTTATTTTAATTTGACTAGAATGTTTTATTCTTGAACAGCCTACTCCTAAAAAAATATCTTACTAATTATCATTGTAGAAAATTAACTCTTAAGGGCTAAGTTAGATTATGTTCAGTAATGATTTTAGAAATCAAAAGTATAGAATCACAGGATTTAAGTGTGTGTTTGAGCTATTCTAGTCTGCTCCCCTTTTGGAAAAATAAATCACTCAACGCTACCCTGAAAATATACTTTACTTAAATAAACAAACAGAAGCTAACTGCACCTTCCCCATGTATTATTCAATCATTCCTCTTTGGGTAGTATGACCCACTTTGGGAAGCAATAATTTTGGCAAAAAAATACAATTTCAAAATGAGCCTGAAAAAGAGCACAATGGTACTTAACCTATTTCCAAATTATAAAATATTAACTATGAATACTATATATTGTAGTATTGCACGTGTTTTAATGTACCAAAGAGATTTTAAATCTGGAAGAATAGTAAGGATATTTTTAACATCTCTTTACTCTTAATCGAGATACTGAAAATAATAGTGTGGGAAATTGCCCCATAAGTGCAGGCCATACTGGGAAGTTGGGGCTGAAGAGAGAGTAAAGGGGATTGCATGCAATCATCCTAGATTCCATCTCTGGCACCCATATGATTTTCCGAAATGCCCTAAGAGTTATTTCTGAACGTGAGCCAGGAGGAAGCCCTGAGATCAGCAAGGTGTCAACCCTCCGAGAAAAACAGAGAGGTTCTCTCTACAATTCCAGGTATTCAGAGAAGCACCTAGTCCAGAGAGGATATCTCCTGCATTCTTGGGCACGCGGGAGTTGTTGGCAGGCTCTCTCACAGCCCACGTTCTGTGCTCTCTAGCCCCGTTGTGTATGTATTGGATCTAAATGGCTCCTCCTTTGTCCTCTGCTTCTGTGTGTGCCACTGTGCTCTCTTCTGTCTGTCTCTCTACTTATGAATCTGTCTCTGTAGTCTCTCCTCTGGTCTCTTTTGATCTCTCTCTCTCTGAAGCCCTTCTGCTTCTCTCTTTGGAATGCTTCCACTCCTTTCTCTGAAGTCCTTCACTCTGGTTTCTGACTCTGTCCCCTGGATTCTGACTCTCCCTCTCTGCTCTTACAGTCTTAGTTTATATGGCAATCACATAGGGTGGTGAAGCAAAGGTGGGTTGAACATTAACAAATCAATAAAGAGGGGTAAGACCACTCCTCCAGGAGATTAACTAAAAAAAATAAACTCACCTAAAGAGATTAGTCTGTATTACTAGGAGATCTGCTTAAGGGTGGGATCCCATCCAGGTTGTGTCCTTTTCTTCTTTCCTCAGCTAGTAATCCACTTTAATAGTTGTAGTAAATCTACTTCTAATATTTCTAGCAATGTCTTTCTGTATGAGCACGGTAAAAGATATGTCAACTTAAAGTTTGGTTCTTCCTGAGGATGTCTTCCTATATATTCTATACCACAGTCCTCAGGCCAGGTTAGTATTCCTAACCCCATCAGAGCTCTAGTCTCGTCATTACTTTTGGATCATGACAGCATTTGTCTATGATCATGCTCTCAACTTATAGTTGAGTATTGTGGTGCTTTGACTTGGCCCATTTCGATGCCAGGGTAGCTCACAGATTGCCCTGGGTTCGTTCAGTTCTTCGTCGGGATCCTGCTTTTGGGGTGCTAGAAACTAAGGGCAACTGAATCGAGAGAGCAGATGCCCAGGAGTAAATATTATTGGAGTCAATCAACTCCCAACTTACAAAGCATAATATTAACTGTCTTCCTGTGTCCATACAGGAAGGACATTGTTTTAAGGTAAACTAAGTTACCTGCAGCAAGGCTGAAAGGACAAACCCAATATTATCCTACAAATAAATCACTAGCAAGATTCACAAAGAGAGAGAGAGAGAGAGAATGAGAGAGAGACCCTAATAAAATGAAATAGAAATGAAAATGGGGATATCACAATAGAAATCACAGAAATTCAAAAGATCATCAGATGTTTGAGAGTTAGTATGTCACAAAATAAGAGAACCTAGAAAAAATGAATAAATTCCTGTATTTCTATAACCTCTCAAGACTCCAACAAGAAGACTTGGAATACCTCAACATACAATTGACTATCACAGAAGATGAAATGTTAATCAAAATTAATTCACAAACCAAACTCCAGGTCCAGATGGATTCACTTGTGAATTCTTCCAAATATTTAAAGAGAAACTATTGCCAGTCATTTTCAAGCTTTTCCAGGAAACTGAAGAAGCAGAAAAACTCCAAAATAATTTCTATGAGGTGCATATCATCTTATACCCAAAGCAGACAAAGAGTCCATAAAAAGCAAAATTAAAGAACAATATCCCCGATTAATATAGATGCAAAGATCCTCAACAAAATACAAGCAAATAGAATGCTCATCAAAAAGGTTATATACCATGAACAAGTAGGATTCATCCCAGGGATGCAAGGATGGTTTAACATTCAGTCAATCAACAGAGTACATCATATCAGTAATAGGGAAAAAAAACATGTGATCATATCAATAGATGCAGAAAAAGCATTTGAAAAGATCCAGCACTTGTTCATGATAAAGATTCTCAACAGAATTGGAGTTGAAGGAACAGTCCTCAATATAGTCAAAGCCATCTATCACAAGCCCACAGTAAGCTTTATTCTCAGTGGGGAAAAACTTAATGTCTTCGCTTTTAGAAAGAAAACAAAAAAAGGCATTTACATTTGTATCACATATACATACTCTCAATATAAAAATAAACAAATTCATTCACCTACTCACATGCACGGATGGAAAAAATAATCTTCCCAAGAAATAGAAACAAACACAATCATCTCACCATAAACCTAATAATTAGAATGTATCATGTATAAAACAAAAGTATCTATAGTGTATAGCCACGTAAGAAAACAAGAAAGGTAAATGAAGTTGATCTGACATGGTTGGTGTCTTCTCACAAATTAAGATAAACTAATTATTCTTAACATGAGTCTGGAGCCAACCTGGGTTTGATTTCTCTGCCCTTCTCGAAGAGCCTGGCAAGCTACCGAGAGTATCCTTCCTGCATAGCAAAGCCTGGCAAGCTACCCGTGATGTATACAATATGCCAAAAAACAGTAACAACAAGTCTCACAATGGAGACATTACTGCTAGAGCAAATCGATGAACAACAGAACGACAGTGCTACAGTGCTACAGAAGTAAAAATTATTTATCTCTTCATAATCAAATTGAAGGATGCCTGTCACCTAATATTTAAAATTGATAATTTAATTGATGTCCTGTGTAATCTGTAAATCTATGCAAAAGAGATATTTTTATTCACAAAAGAGTATATTTAAATATATGGGCAATGTTTTTCAAGTGTGTCTATTGTCAGAGAATCAGTTTAGAAATATTCTATAAGAAACACACAGGACAGGACCAAATCAATTACAGCAGGTAAGGCATTTGCCTTGTATGCAGCCAGTCTGGGTTCAATTGCTGCATCTTATACGGTCCCTTGAGCACAATCAGGAGAGATTCCTGTGTGCAGAGCCAGGAGTAATCCCTGAGCATTGCCAATTGTGGCCCAAAAGAAGAAAGAAATGAACAAAAAGTACAGTTTTGCAGATTCACTTGTATAAGAAAGAGTACAGAGACCTTGAGAGTGGTGTTCTCGGTACTTAGATTTTTTTCTATATTTTGGCTATTATGAACAGTGGTGAAATGAACATAGGAGTACAAATGGTGTTTATGCTGTGTGGTTTTGGTTCCCCAGGGTGTATTTACAGTACTTACATTTCTGGGTCAAATTGGAGTTCAATGAATATAATTTCTAATGTCCTTTATTTTATGTTTCTGGGAATTGAACCCAGGTTATCATTCTAGCAATGCATGCAATATATCAGAGAGTAGTATTCACCCAAACACTTGTAACAGGTATCCAAAAATAGTGGTTGCTTTATAATTGTAATAAATACAAATATTATTTAAAATTATTTAGAATTTTATACTTGATACAAATATCAGTAATCCTGATTTGATTAAAAGACCACATTCTCATTCTTATTACACAATTAATCTATGGGTTTGGAGAGAACAAGTCAACCAAAGTTTATACTCCAGGAAGAGAGATTCTCTTATCATCCTTTACAATTTTAACATATTACCTTAAGTTAAAATTAAGCTTCATGTAATAATATGGGATAGCCATGAACTAAATTTGTACATCAAGTTTTTCAAAAGGAATAAAGCAATGTCTATCAAGTACTTGGTCAGAGGTTCTATTAGACAATTTTATTCTCTGTAATTATTTTGTATGAATCAAAAAATTGGGTTATTTTAACTGAATTATAATTAAGGCCCTTAATTTAACTTTTGATGCTTTTAGTTCTGATGGGCATGACAGCGAATGAAAGAAAGCTATTATAAGTTAAACTGTTTTCTGAACACAATTTTTGCTGCTATAGAAACAGCATTTCTTTTCATCTTAGGACATCTTTTTAGCGATATTTATATCAAGATCGCCTAGTTCTAATAAAACTTAGAAATTAAAAAGGCATTTAATGTATGAATTACATACTACCGCATAAAATTTGATGTATTTCAGACAAATTTATAACTAAAAAATAAATAACTATTATAAGCACGTAAGAGTCTCGTTCATCTTCTGTTTAGAGTAAAGATGCTCGGTGATTATCATTTAATTATTTATTTACATTTGTGTCTGTTTTATTTAATATGTACATTTTAAATATATTTTAATATCTTTATTGCCATTTTATTAAAACACTGTGACCTTATAATTTTGTCAATTATGTTTTCCATGCATACATCATCTCAACAGCAGATTCATAGTCAGAGTGCCCACTTCTCTCCACCAGTGTCTCAAGGATCCTTCATAGCTATGTCCCCTCCATCTAAGCTCAGTTCTGTAGGAAAAAAAAAATTGTCAATTGAGATTCTTTTTGCCATTTTTCCTCCTATGTTTTTTGACTATTTAAAAAAAAATTTAGATATTCTATTTTTAGTGATTTAACAGCCTATTGAACGTATATTTCAAACTTAACCCCATGCTTACAACTAAGTTTAATGCTATGATTAAAACAAGAATACTGTAGCATTGTTAAAAATTGTTTAAATGTCATAGAAAGGAATAGAAATAAGCTGTGGAATTCAAGAATTCATTTTGTTAGTTGCCCTGGAATAGCAGATTCTTAGAACTACATAAGACTCCTTCTTATGCTAGTTATCAGAAATAGGACTTTTAAAATGATTAGAACCACTCATTGCCACACTTGTCTTTAAATAATTTGTCCTAATCCTCTTAGTTATATATTATTATTGTTCAAAGTGATTCAATAAGGACTTATATTATCAAGTTCTTATTACCATTAATAACTTAACTAAACCCTGATTTTTATGAGGTACCATTAAAATTCTAGTTCTACATTTCAGCTTTGTAGAGTTATTGCTACTAAAAACAAATAAAAAAATAGTACAGCTCGTATATATTGCCATGATAATAAACAACATTCCTTCTTGATAATGCAAACCTCAAGAAATTGAAATGTATCTTTGGAAAAGAACACATATAATTTGGTTGATTTAACATACATTGATTTTTTTTATTACAGTTTGTGTATATGTTGGGTTTTATTATTTTTTTCAGGTATGGAGATCAGTTTTTTATTTTCAAAGCAACCAAATGTTAATTTCTCTTAATTATAATAATTTATGCAAAATAATCCATCAATATTTGTTTCCTACAAGAAATCTAAAGGGATATAAGCCTTCCTTCAAATATAATTACTAGTAGGTAGAAAAAAAATAAACCTAAGGGAAATGCTCTTATCTATAGGAGTTAAATACCTTAAAAGTATTCTCAGAAATATATCCTTCATTTTGATTGACATAATGGATAAAAGACCTTGACTGGGTATGTAAAAACATAGCTTACTTTTCTTATTTTGTATAGTCAGATTGCCTTGATTTTTGCGTTAGCCAAGCAGACAGAAGTTTGCCCCATTTTTAGAAAAGGCTGGCTAACAATGTTTGGTAGAACATCATTCACAATATAAGCTGTTTTCTTATTGACATTATTTTGGAGATGCCACAACTTTATATTTGTTTATGGCATATTGGATGATGGTTCCAAATTATCTGGTACATTTATAATACTTCAACCAAAGTTGTGTGACAGACAAATGCTGCCTTTCAAAATTAAAATCCTATTAGTTTTTATATTAACAGATCATTCATGATAAGAATGAAAGACAAAGAAAGGGTGAACATATGTTGATAAATACAAGAACTAAAAACATGTTCAAATAATTGTCTGTTGAGGACTGGAGAGAGTGGGAAATGAGGTAGGGGTTAGCTTTGCATGTGGATGACCCAGTTTGCTCCTCAGAACTTCAATGATCCCCCCAAGTCCTACCAAAAGTGATCCTTGTGCACCACTGGATGTGGCCCCAAAACAAAAAAGAAAGCACAAAATTTAGCTTTCAACAACAAAAGATTATATTGGTGAAGATTTGGACAATTCTTTTTGCTCATTCTTAAAGATGATGTTAAAGAAGGACCAAAGTGGCCAATTAAACTATTAATGTATTCTTACACACTTAGACAATGACTTTTTAAACAATCAATAAATAATCTTTAAGGCTTGTTTTAAAACTTGTTAATCAATGTTTTCTTTCTGCAATCAGATTAACATTTAAACATGAGAAATGGTTTTAAACCTCTAAACAATCAACAATTCTATACAATAAGCTCAATTTTTATAGCAGTCATTAAGTGAAAGATTTACATCTTGAAAGTTGTCTAACTACAGTTAGACTCACACCACGTATGTAGTTGTAAGACTGCTGTAACCTACTCATTAAATGGCATGAAAAAAACAAGAACAGAGCATGCTTCTAAGGCTATTACAAACCTGTTTCAACTTCTGTAATAAAATCATTTCACCAAAAAACTGTCAAAATCAATTATAAAAACAGCAGTTTGCTTCATGTAATAAGACTATGTCTGCTTACACATGCATACATAGTCTGCACGTAAGATGACATTACAAATCAAATTTTAATTAGGTTTGTTAGTTAACAATAAACTAAAATTTCAAACAAAAGCAAAAATTTATATGAATTCCTAATGTGGGGATTAAGGACTACTGGTTTCTAATTTAAAACTATTTTTATGGCTCACTCAACCAGGTACCTGCCCAGTGGCAGGGCCCCTTCCCGGGGCTGTGCATCTTACTAGACCCTCAGAGAACAGCCGGTTTTCATCCTTGGTCTGTGGGGGATGGGAATTGAAGCAATCAATGCTGAACTGTTCTGGGCACCCTCTGCTCACTCACCCAGGTACCCGCCCAGCAGCAGGGCCCCTTCCCCTACATATTATTCTCCCCCTACATATCCCATAGGAACCACAAGTTCCACTTTTAGATGAAACTTTCTCTAGGTTAGCTTAACCACCAGAAACGGACTAGCCAATAATGCATTAAGCTCACCTCAATTAATTTTGCATCATAAGCAGAATAGTAACAGTGAGTGTGAAGGTCTAAACAACACAGGTCACAATGGTAAAGCAATGCAGAAGTCCACCAAGCTTACTTATTGAGGAGGTGATCCCAGAAGATCCCAACAGTAACGTAATCCTAACCAACCTCTCTGACAAGGAATTTAGAAGGGAGTTACTAAGGATGCTTAGGAAGCTAAAAGAAACATTGGAAAGCAACGCAAATAAAAGACAAGAGGATTTGAAGGTAGGAATGAGGAAAATGCAAACAAAATTACAAACAAAAATGTCAGACCTGAAAAACCTGGTAGGCGCATTGAAAAACTCAGTGGAAGTCTTCCGCAACAGAGAAACAGCTGCTGAGGAGAGATCACTAAGCTCGAAGATGAAGTCCAGAGACTCTCCAGAAAAGATCAGAAAAAGGAAAAAAGACTCATAATCCAGATGGCAAGAGAAGATTGAGATGAAGCCAACAGGAGTAAAATAAGAATTAATGGAGTCCCAGAGGGACAGGAAGAAAACCCTGATGAAGAAGAAACTGTCAAAGACATCATTGCTTGGATGTTTTCAGAGCTGAAGAAAACATGTGACCATATTCAGGAGGCCCGAAAGGTACCAGTTAGAAGAAATCCAAATAAAAATTCCGCAAGACGCATTCTGATCAAAATGACCAGAACCTTGGAGAGAGTCAAAATTCTGAAAGCAGCAAGATCAAAGAAAGAAAATTCCTATAAAGGAGCATCTTAAGATTCACAGTGATTTGTCCGATGAAACCCTCATGGCCCAAAAACAGTGCTGGGATATAGTGAAAAAAATCAATGAAATAAATGCCTCACCAAAAACACTTTACCCAGCGAGACTAAATACACCAGATTTCAACAGGACAATAGGACAAAACTTCATAACAATAATCTCTCTCAATGTCAGTGGGAAAAACATACCAATTAAAAGACACAGAGTGGCAGGATGGATTAAAAAATTTAACCCAACATTCTGCTGCCTGCAAGAAACACATCTCAATAGTCAGAGCAAACACAGGCTCAAAATCAAAGGCTAGAAAACAAACCTACAGGCAAACAACTCCTGTGAAAAAGCTGTGTAGCCATCTTAATATCAGACCACATTGATTTCAGGCTGAAGGTCACAAAAGACAGTGAAGGCCATTTCATATTGATCCAGGAATCTGTACAACAGGAAGAACTTGCAATACTAAAAGTATATGCACCTAATGAGGGACCAGCAAAGTACTTAAAACAGCTACTCATCGACGTGGAGAAAGACATCAATGGCAACACAAGACTAGTGAGAGACTTCAACACCTCTTTATCACCTCTTGAAAGATCAACCAGTCTCAAGCTTAGCAAGGACACATTTCATCTGAGGGAAAAATTGGAAGAAAGGGACTATATATATATACATATATATATATATATTACACTTCATCCTCAAAATGATAAATACACATTCTTCTCAAGTGTGCATGAAACATTCTCCAAGATAGTACACAAGCTGAGTCACAAAACATACCTCCTAAAATTAAGAAGATAGAGATTGTATCAACAATCTTCTCAGACCACAATGTGCTGAAATTAGAAGTAAATCACACATACACAAACAGAAAACTTAATCAAACACCTGGAAATTAAACAGCTCACTAATGGATAACGAGTGGCTTAGAAAGGAAAAGTAAAGTAAAGTAAAGGCCCTCCCGTTGATCATTGATTTGCTCGAGCGGGCCCAGTAACGTCTCCATTGGAGACTTTGTTGTTACTGTGTCTGGCATATCGAATACTCTCGGTAGCTTGCCGGGCTCTCCGAGAGGGGCGGAAGGAATCGAACTCGGGTCGGCCATGTTGGCTGCGTGCAAGCCAGACGCCCTACCCGCTGTGCAATCAAAGAGGAAATAAAAAGATTCCTGTAAACCAACGAAAATGAGGACACAAGTTACCAAAACTTAGGGGACACAGCAAAAGCTGTGTTAAGAGGAACGTTTATAGCTCTACAAGCATTTCTCAGGAAGGAGGAGTGAACACACATAGCTCAAGAGCTTGGAGAATGACAAATAAAAGGAGCCCAATCTGAACACAAGGAAAGAAATAATAAAACTCAGAGCAGAGATTAGCGAGATGGAAATCCAAAAAGCAATCCGAAAGATCAATGAAACCAAGAGCTGGTTCTTCAAAAAAATAAACAAGATCGATAATACTAGCAAAATTCACAAAGAAAGGGAGAGATAAAAACCCCAATAAAGTGAATCAGAAATGAAAAAGGGGGGTCATTACAGCAGGAACTACAGAAATTCAAGGGCTCCTTAGGGAGTACATTGAGAAGCTTTATGCCACGGAATACGAAAACCTCAAGGAAATAGATAAATTCCTAGATTTCTATAGCCTCTCAAGGCTGAACCAAGAAGACCTGGAATACCTGAACAGACCTATCACCATCAAGGAAATTGAAACGGTAACAAAAAGTCTCCCCAAGAACAAAAGTCCTGGCCCAGATGGATTCACTAGTGAATTCTTCCAAATATTTAAAGAGGACTAACTCCCAATTCTCTTTAAGCTTTTTCATGAAATTGAAATATCAAAAACACTTCGGAACAGTTTCTGTGAAGCAAATATCACCCTAATACCAAAAGTAGACAGAGATACAACAAAGAGAATTACAGCCCAATATCTCTGATGAACACAGAAGCTAAGATCCTCAACAAACTATTAGCGAATAGATTCTAACGGCTCATCAAAAAGATCATACACCATGACCAAGTAGGATTCATCCCAGGGATGCAAGGATAGTTTAACATATGGAAATCGATCAGCATAATCCAACATATCAATAAAAGAAAAGATAAAACCCATAGGATCATGTCAAGACAGAGAGAAAGCGTTTGACAAGATCCAGCACCTGTTTATGATGAAAACTCTCAGAAAAATAGGCATTGACTATATTTCCTCAATATAGTCAAACCCATCTACCACAAGTCCACGGCAAGTATCATTTTCAATTGGGGAAAAACTAAAAGCCTTCTCTCTAAGATCCGGCACAAGACAAAGTTGCCCACTTATGCCACTACTATTCAATATAGTACTGGAAATCCTGGCCATTGCAGTTAGGCAAGAGAAAGGTATCAAGGGAATACAGATAGAAAAGGAACAGGTCAAATTATCACTATTTGCAGACGATATGATACAATACATAGAAAACCCTAAAGATTCTACAGTAAAGTTCCTAGAAACAATAGGCATATAGTGGCAGACTACAAAATCAACACCCCAAAGTCCATGGCTTTCTTATATACAAATGACTGAAATAATAGACATTAAAAAAACAATCCCATTCACAATAGTACCTCAGAAAATCAAGTACCTCAGAATCAGCTTAACTAAAGAGGTGAAGGACCTATAGAGGAAAATTTCAAAATTACTAAATTAGAGGACACTAGAAAATGGAGACACATACCCTGTTCGTGGATAAGGAGGATTAACATTATCAAAATGGCAACACTGCCCAAAGCACTATACAAATTCAATGTGGTTCCTATCAGGATACCCATGACATTTTCCAAAGAAATATAAAAAACACTCCTGAAATTTATATGTAACAATAAGCCCCCATGAATAACTAAAACAATCCTTGGGAAAAAGAAGATGCATGTCATCACCCTCCCTAACTTCAAACTGTACTACAAAGCAGTAGTAGTTAAGACAGCAGGGTACTGGGCTAGAAAGAGACCTGTTGACCCATGGAACAGAGTTGAATATTCTGTCATAGACCCCCAAATATATCACCACTTAAACTTTGACAAAGAAGCAAGAAATGTGAAGTGGAACAAGGAAAGCCTCTTCAAAAGGTGGTGCTGGGAAAACTGGATAGCTACCTGCAAAAAAATGAACACTGATCTCTGTCTAATGCCAGGCACAAGAGTCATATCAAAGTGAATTAAAGACCTCAATATCAGACATGAATCCATAAGGTATATAGAGGAAAATGTAGGCAGAACTCTCCACAAGATTGACACTAAAAATATCTTTAAGGATGAAACAGCACTGACTATGCAAGTGGAAGCAAACATAAACAAATAGGACTACATCAAACTAAGAAGCTTCTGCACTCCAAAAGAAACAGTGACCAAAACACAGAAAGAACCCACAGAATGGGAAAGAATATTTACCCAATACCCATGTGATCGCTCCAGCCCTGGAGAGATAGCACAGCGGTAGGACGTTTGCCTTGCACGCAGCCAACATGGCCGACCCGAGTTCGATTCCTCCGCCCCTCTCAGAGAGCCCGGCAAGCTACCGAGAGTATCTTGCCCGCATGGCAGAGCCTGGCAAGCTCCCCGTGACGTATTCGATATGCCACACACAGTAACAACAAAGTCTCCAATGGAGACATTACTGGGCCCGCTCGAGCAAATCAATGATCAACAGGAGGGCCTTTACTTTACTTTTACTTTTTACCCATGTGATGAGGAATTAATACCCAGAATATACAAGACTCTATTAGAATTGTACAAAAAAACTCCAACCCCATCAAAAAAAAAGGAAAAGAAATGAACAGAAGTTTCCTCAAAAAAGAAATACAAATGGCCAAAAGGCTTATGAAAAACTGCTCCACATCACTAGCCATCAGGAAGATGTAAATCAAAACAACAGTGAGATATCATCTCACACCACAGAGACTGGCACACATTCAAAAGAACAAAAGCAACCAGTGCTGGCGTGGATGTGGGGGAAAAGGGACACTCTTTCACTCTTGGTGGGAATGCCCACTAGTCCAGCCTTTCTGGAGAACAATATGGACAGTCCTTCAAAAACTAGAAATTGAGCTTCCATCTGACCCCGCAATACCACTTCTGGGAATATATCCCGAGGATGCAAAAAAGCACAGTAGAAACGACATCTGCACCTATATGTTCATCGCAGCACTATTCACAATAGCCAAAATCTGTAAATAACCCAAGTGCCCTGGAACAGATGACTGCTTAAAGAAACTTTGTTCCATCTACATAATGGAATACTATTCAGCTGTCAGGAGAGATGAAGTCAGGAACTTTGCTTATAAATGGATAGACATGGAGAGTATTATGCTAATTGAAATGAGTCAGAAAGGGACAGACATAGAAGGACTGCACTCATCTGTGGAGTATAAAACAACATAACATGAGGCTGACTCCTAAGGACAATAGATACACGGGACAGATAGATTGCTCCATAGCTGGAAGCCTGCCTCATGAAAAAAAGGGAGAAGGCTGTTGGAATAGAGAAGGGATTGCTAAGAAGAAGATGGCTGGAGGAATTGGTCGGGATGGGAAATGTGTGCAGAAAGTGGATAAAGGACCAAACATGATAACCTCTCAGGGACTGATTGCAAACCATAAGGCCCCAAAGTAGAGAGAGATTATGGGGAATATTGTCTGCCATGGAGGCAGAGGGAGAGTCAGAAGGGGGGGGCATACCGGGGACATTGGTGGTGGGGAATCTGCACTCATGGAGGGATGGGTGTTTGATCATTGTGTGATTGTAACCCAAATATGAAAGCTTGTAACTATCTCACGGTGATTCAATAAAATTTTTTTAAAAAAACCTCCACCACCCACTCCCTTCAGCAAAAATTATCCCAAGAAATTTACCACCTCCAAATATATATATTATTTAAAAATATAGTAATATGTATTGGGCTGGAGTGATAGCACAGTTGTAGGGCATTTGCCTTGCATACAGCCAGCCCGGTCGAGCCAGGTTTGATTCCTCCACCCCTCTTGGAGAGAACAGCAAGATACCGAGAGTATCTCGCTCGCACGGCAAGAGCTGGCAAGCTACCCGTGACATATTCGATATGCCAAACACAGTAACAACAAGTCTCACGATGGAGACGTTACTGGGCCCGCTTGAGAAAATCAATGATTAACAGGAAGACCGTGACCGTGATAGTAATATGTGTTATCTCTTGTCTTTTTAGTTTGAATTCTCTGATAACTAATTTATAAGCTTCTTATTTGAATGAACTTATTGGCCATCCTTATGTTTTCATTTCAGTGAAATGTCTCTTTTTTATTCAACCTCTCCAATTTTGATGACCTTGTTTTATTCTAGATATATATATATGTATACATATATGTTTGCATGTATATATATTTATATTTATGTATGTATACATGTACATATATAAATGTTTCTTGGATATTAGCACTTTTCTATATGTACAGTATCCAAACATTTTTACAGTCTATAAAACATATGTTTTAGTGATATTTTTCTGTATAGATACTCTGCAAGAGTTTCACAGAATAGAAGTCTTTTACTTTAATGTATCATCATTTGTTAATTTTTACTATTGTTAACCTTCTCAGGAAATATGAATTACCAAATCTATGACTGAATCCAGAATCAGAGTATTTCACCTATGTCACTTTCAATGTGTTTAGGGCTCCAGTTTAAAATCTAAGAGTGTCGCTGTGGTTCTGGGTCTGCCCTGGTAATATCATACCATTAAAACATATAAACATTTATAGTGTCAACAATAAGGTATGGAAGAAGTAAAGATATGCTCAGTATTAGTATACTATTTAATTAAAACAAAAATTTCTAACTTGCGCTTTTAAAATCAAGATTTGTTCTAGTTTTATTATTTCTCAATTTAGAAGAAGAAAAAAGATAAAATTATTTTATGGAAAAGTTTTAAAAATTAAGTCACAATTTTGGAACAAATATAGGGATAATAGTTTTTCCACATTGATTGCTATCATGAATTTTATTCCTAAAGTAGCATATAAATTACACCTAGGCAATATTTATGTACTTCATTATTTGGACTTTGATAGAAGATAAATCCTAATATAGGGTTAGAAATAATGACCACAATTTTACAGTATTGGTTAAACAATACTTCATGTGCATTTGAAATTTATGGAGACTATATTTCTTTTTTGGCTTAAACTCTAAAAGTATGTGAGCATGTTACTTTTTTTTGTTGTTGGTTCAATTTTTTTTTTATTAGTGAAACACCGTGAGGTACAGTTGTAGATTTACAAAATTTGTGCTTGGATTTCGATTATACAATGATCAAATACCCATCCCTTCACCAGTGCCCATTTTTCACCACCATGGATCCCAGTATTCTCCCACACCCATCCCCCCCATCCCACCCTGCCTCTGCTGCAGGGCATTTCCTTTTGTTCTCTCTCTCCTTTTGGGTGTTGTGGTCTACAAA
Source organism: Sorex fumeus (assembly GCF_029834395.1). Taxonomy (NCBI): domain Eukaryota; kingdom Metazoa; phylum Chordata; class Mammalia; order Eulipotyphla; family Soricidae; genus Sorex; species Sorex fumeus. Next base: position 16,309,338 of record NW_026606075.1, on the reverse strand, counting down.
AGAGGCATTGAGTGGCAATCATATTCAGTCCATAGTCTACTTTCAATATGCATCTCCCCTCCTGGAAGGATCCTCCAAACACCCTTTATTTGGTGCTCCCTTCTCTATCTCAGCTTCCCTTTCCCCTAGAATGGCCGGCTGGCCTCTAAGCTATGGAGTAATCCTCCTGGTACTGATCTCAGCTATTCTTGGGTATTAATCTCATACTTTGTTACTTTAAATCCCCCAGATGAATGCAATCTTTCTAAGACTATCCCTCTCTTTCTGACTCATTTCACTTAGCATGATACTTTCCATGTAGTATCACTTGTATGTAAATTTTATGACTTCATCTTTTCTAACAGCTACATAGTACTCCATTGTGTATATGTACCAAAGTTTCTTTAACCAGTCATCTGTTCTTGGGCACTCAGGCTTTTTCCAGATTCTGGCTATTGTAAAGAGTGCTGCAATGAATAAACAAGTGCAGATAACACTTTGACTATACATTTTTGCCTCTCTGGGATATACTCTTAGGACTGGTATTGCTGGGTCAAATGGGAGCTCAATTTCTAATTTTTTGAGAATCGTCCATACTGTTTTCCAAAAGGGCTGAATTAGTCGACATTCCCAACAACAGTGAAGGAGTGTCCCTTTCTCGCCACATCCGCGCCAGCACCGATTGCTTTTCTTCTTTTGGATGTGGGCCAGTCTCTGAGGTGTAAGATGGTATTTCATTGTGGTTTTGATCAGCATCTCCCTGATAATTAATGATGTAGAGGATTTTCTCACGTGCTTTTTTGCCATTAGGATTTCTTCTTTGAGAAAGTTTCTGTTAATTTCATTGACCCAGTTTTTGATGGGGTTGGATGTTTTTTATTTTTTGTGGAGTTCAACCAGTACTTTATATAATCTTGATATCAACCCCTTGTCAGATGTGTAATTGGTGAATATCCTTTCCCATTCTGTAGACTGTCTTTGTATTTTGGTCACTGTTTCTTTTGAGGTGCAGAGGCTTCTTGGTTTAAGAAAGTCCCATTTATCTATCTCTGTTTTCACTTGCTCTGCCAGTGGCATGATATCTTTGAAGATACCATTAGCTTCAATGTCATGAAGGGTTTTGCCAACTTTGTCTTCAATGTACCTTATGGTTTCTGGTCTGATGCTGAGGTCTTTAAACCATTTTGATCTTACTTTTGTACATGGTGTTAGGCAGAGATCTAAGCCCATGTTTTTGCATGTAGCCATCCAGTGATACCAGCACAATTTGTTAAAGAGATTTCCTTACTCCAGTTCACATTTATTGTACCTTTATAAAAGATTAGATGATCATATGATTGAAGGGAGATGTCAGGGTATTCAACCCTGTTCCATTGGTCTACAGTTCTGCCTTTGTTCCAGTACCATGCTATTTTAAATATCACTGCTTTGTAGTAGAGCTTGAAGTTAGGGAGGTTGATTCCTCCCATTTTCTTTTTCCCAAGAATTGCTTTTGCTGTTCGTAAGGGATTATTATTCCATATAAATTTCAGGAGTGTGTGCGCCATTTCTTTGAAAAATGTCATGGGTATCCTTATAGGGATTACATTGAATTTGTACAATGCTTTGGGCAGTATTGCCATTTTGACAATGTTAATTCTCCCGACCCATGAGCAGGGGATATCTTTCCATTCACTCTTGTCCTCTTTTATTTCCTGAAGTAGTGTTTTGTAGTTTTCTTTGTATAGGAACTTTACTTCCTTAGTTAAGCTGATTCCTAGGTACTTGATTTTCTGGGGCACAATTGTGAACGGGATTGTTTTTTCTTGTAGTTTTCTTTTCTCTCACTGTTTGCATATAGAAAAGCCATGGACATTTGGGTATTAATTTTATAGCCTGAAACTTTACTATACAAGTCTATTGTTTCTAGGAGTTTCTTGGTGGAGGTTATTGGGTTCTCTAAGTATAGTATCATATCATCTGCCAATCGTGAGAGCTTGATTTCTTTCTTTCCTACCTGAATGCCCTTAATATCTTTTTCTTGCCTAATAGCTATTGCAAGTACTTCCAGTACTATATTCAACAGCAGTGGAGAGAGTGAGCATCCTTGTTTCATCCCTGATCTTAGAGGGAAGGCTCTCAGTTTTTCCCCATTGAGGATGATGCTTTCTGTAGGCTTGTAGTTGATGGCTTTAACTATGTTGAGGAAAATCCCCTCTATACCCATTTTGGCTAGGGTTTTCATCATAAAGGGGTGCTGGATCATGTCAAATGCTTTCTCTGCATCTATTGATATGATCATATGCTTTTTATCTTTTCTTTTGTTGATATGATGGATTATGTTGAATGATTTCCGAACGATAAACCATCCTTGCATCCCTGGGATGAATCCTACTTGGTCATGGTGTATGATCTTTTTGATGAGTAGTTGGACTCTATTTGCTAGAAGTTTGTTGAGGATCTTTGCATCTGTGTTCATTAGGGATATCGGCCTGCAATTTTCTTTCTTTGTGGTATCTCTGTTTGCTTTTGATATCAGGGTAATATTTGCTTCATAGAAACTGTTCGGAAGGGTTTTGATATTTCAATTTTGTTGAAAAGCTTAAAGAGGACTGGGAGTAAGTCCTCTTTAAAGATTTGGAAGAATTCACTAGTGAATCCATCCCGGCCAGGACTTTTGTTCTTGGAGAGACTTTTTATTATCATTTCAATTTCCTTGATGGTGATAGGTCTGTTCAGGTATTCCAGGTCTTCTTGGTTCAGCCTTGCGAGTCTGTAGGAGTCTAGGAATTTATTCATTTCCTCGAGGCTTTTATGTTCCGTGGCTTAAAGCTTCTCAAAGTACTACCCAAGGATCCTTTGAATTTCTGTAGTTTCTGTTGTAATGACCCCCTTTTCATTTCTGATTCGGTTTATTAGGGTTTATTATTGTAAGTTCTTCCTGTTGTACAGATAGTTTGATCAATACGAAATGTCCTTCACTGTCTCTTGTGATCTTCTTCACTCTGGAATCGATGTGGTCTGATATTACGATGGCTACCCCAGCTTTTTTATGGGAGCTGTTTGCCTGTAGGATTGTTTTCCAGCCTTTGACTCTGAGTCTGTGTTTGCTTTGACTATTGAGATGTGTTTCTTGCAGGCAGCAGAATGTTGGGTTCAATTTTCTAATCCACCCTGTCACTCTGTATCTTTTAATTGGTGCGTTTAGCTATTGACATTGAGAGAGATTATTGTTATGGGGTTTTGTCCCATTGTTCTGTTGAAATTTGGTGTATTTGAGGGGCCTGTCTTGCCTTAAAGTAGCCCATTTAGTTGTTCTTGTAACCATGGTTTTGAGTCTATGAAGTTCCTGAGCAGTTGTTTGTCTGTGAAACTGTGTGTTTTTCCTTCTGTTATGAATGAGAGTCTAGCTGGGTAAAGTATTTTTGATGAGGTATTTATTTCATTGAGTTTTTTCACTATATCCCACTTCTGTTTTCGGGCCATGAGGGTTTCATCAGAAAAATCAGCTGTGAATTTTAAGGATGCTCCTTTGTAGGAGATTTCTTTCTTCGATCTTGCTGCTTTCAGAATTTTGTCTTTATCTAAGGTTTTGCTCATTTAGATCAGGATGTATCTTGGGGTATTTTTATTCGGATTTCTTCTAGCTGGTACCCTTCATGTCTCCTGAATGTGGTCACACGTTTTCTTCAGCTCTGGAAACATTGTAGCAATGATGTCTTTCACAGTTTCTTCTTTATCAAGGTTTTCTTCCTGTCGCTCTGGGACTCCAATATTGCTTATGTTACCCCTCTTGGCTTCATCACGATCTTCTCTTGCCATCTGTTCCCGAATTGTGAGTCTCTTTTCCATTTTCTGCTCTTTTCTGGAGAGTCTCTGAACTTCATCTTTGAGCTCACTGATTCTGTTCTCAGCAGTTGTTACTCTGCTGCTGAGGCCTTCCACTGAGTTTTTCAATTCGCCTACTATGTTTTTCAAGTCTTACATTTCCGTTTGCGTTTTCCTCATTTCTGCCTTCAAATCCTCTTGTCTTCTATTGGCATTGCTTTCCATTGTTTCTTTTAGTTCCCTAAGCATCCTAAGTAGCTCCCTTCTGAACTCCTTGTCAGAGAGGTTATCTAACACTACAGTACTGTTGGTATCTTATGGGATAGCCTCTTCAATAAGAAAGTTTGGTGGGCTTTTGCGTTGCTTTACCATTGTGACCAGTTTGGTTTAGACAATCACGTTCACTGTTACTATTCTGCTTGATATGCAGAATGAATTGAGATAGGCTTAATGAGTTATTGACTGATGTGTTTCTAGTGATTGAGCTAACCTAGAGAAGATTCCATCTAAGAGGGTAACTTATGGTTCCTTTGGGGTATGTAGTGGGAGAATACTTTGCGGTTGCATTAGCGGCCACAGGTCCAGAAAAGGTCCTTGGCGCTGGGTGCCGGGCAGTACCTAGTTCAATGAGGAAAGTGTGCCAGGAGCCATTCAGCTTTTTTTCTGCGAGATGTGTCTCAGTTCCTGTCCCACGTAGATCAAGGGGAAAACCAGCTGTTCTAGGGGATAAAGCTATCTGCGCCTGCCCAGACAGTCCCAAGCGCTGGGTGCCGGGCTGTACGTGTGCATGTTACTGTTTTATAGAAGGACTATATTCCCTTATGTGATTTGCCTAATAAATCACCAAAATACAAATACAAAGTGAGAACAGGGATTGGGGTTAAGGTGCTTGCCTTGCGTGCAGCCAACTCTAATTTAGTCCTCAATATCCTATATAGTGTCTAGAACACTGACCACTTTCTAAAGAATCCCAAGTACAGAGCAAGGATTAAGCCCTGAGCATATTTGAATATGGCTAAAAACAAACTAGTGAGAAAGAGTAATACAGATACTGACTAGTTTCAATGCTTTGTCACATACTTTTAGAAAAGAGTAAGGGAAAATTCACTTATCACTTATCACTTAACTTCCCGTTAGTCGTCGATTTGCTAGAGCGGGCGCCAGTAACGTCTCCATTTGTCCCTGTCGTGTGCTAGTGTAGCCCAATGGCATCTGTTCGCTCCGGGAACATGAAGGGCCTCAAACCGATCGTTCATGATCTTGACGAAGAAGTCTGACCATCTGGTAGGTGGGCGGCCACGCGGTCTCTTGACAATCAGTAACAGCTCTAGTCCAACGGTCGTCTTTAAATCTCATTACGTGACCAGCCCATCTGATTTTCGACACCTTGGCAAATGAGACAGCGTCCCTGATCCTTGATCGTCGACGGATGTCAGAACTCCGGATTCATTCTCTCATTTGAGTGAAACGTGATATTCCAAGCATAGCTCTTTCTATTCTTCTTTGGGAGACCTGAATAGCGTTCTCATCTTGTTTGCGTAGGGCCCAGGTCTCTGAGGCATATGTTAATGCAGGAAGAACAGTGGAATCAAAGAGATGTGCCCGGAGCCGGAGGTTCTTCGTCCTCTTAGCTATTTCATCGACGTTCTTGAAGGCGTTCCAAGCCGCTCTCTTCCTCCTGCGCAGCTCCGGTGCCAGGTCATTTGTCATGTTGACCTCTCGACCTAGGTAGACATAGCTGTTGCATTCGGAGATGGTCGTTCCATTGAGAGCAAATGGGGCGTCAGGAACGAGGCTGTTTCTCATAAACATTGTCTTCGTAAGATTCAGTTGTAGTCCTACCTTTCCACACTCACGGTCAAAGTCGGCCAGCATTTGTGCCGCTTGGCTGATGTTTGGTGTTATTAAAACAATGTCATCAGCAAAGCGGAGGTGGTGTAATTGCTGACCATCTATCTTCACTCCCATTCCTTCCCATTCCAGTCGTCGCATGATGTTCTCGAGGGTGGCACTGAAGAGTTTCGGTGAAATGGTATCACCCCTCTCTTGACATCAACGATCACTTCTTTGTAGAATGGTGAGATCCTGGTAGTGAATCCGCAATAGAGCTCACGGAGGATCCTGATGTATTGGGCTTGAATGCCCTGATTGGCTAGGGCTTCAATGACCGCTTCCGTCTCAACAGAATCAAAGGCCTTCTTTAAATCAATGAACGTTAAGCAGAGCGGCATCTTGAACTCCCGAGAAACCTCAATGAGCTTGGTTATCATGTGGATATGGTCGATGGTGCTGAATCCTTTGCGGAACCCTGCTTGCTCGCATGGTTGTCCTTCATCTAATGTTCTGCCAATCCTATTCAGGATGACTCGAGTGAACAACTTGTAGATGACAGACAATAGGCAGATCGGGCGATAGTTGCCAATGTCATGGATGTCTCCCTTCTTGAACAGTAGTACAGTCCTGCTGGTTTTCCATTGGGATGGAACCGTGCATTCAGACAGGTAGCGAGTGAAGAGCCGAGCCAGTGTATTGATGAGTACTGACGGCAGGTTCTTCAGGTGTTCAAGTCTGACCTTGTCTGGGCCAGGTGCTGTTTGTTTCTTTACCAATGAAATGGCGTGTCGGATTTCGGAGGGGAGAACGTTGGGAACAACATACCCATCCTGTGGAATTTGGTATGTTGGCAAGTGGACATGGCTATCGAAGAGATTTGAGTAGAAGTCATGGATAATCTTCTCCATTGCCATTCTGGAGGATGTGATGGATCCATCAGGACGTCGGAGGGCAGTCATCTTGCTCTTATAGTTGGCGAAAGACAGGCGGGCCTTACGAATACTTTTCCCGGCTTCTGCCGCATCTACCAGTACTTCTGCTCTTCTCTCTTTGAGGTCTTCCTTGATCGCATCTCTGCACTGCTTTGCAAGCTCGGACGTTAGCTTGCGGTTGCCTGAGGCATGCGCCAAACCATGCTGGCGAATTAGCTCAAGAGTTTTCGAAGATAGGCGACTTTTTGTGGCTATCTCTCTCTTGGCATTCCTCGCACATTCATGGAGGTGCTGAACCAGTCGATCGTATTCCTCGTCAATGTTGTCAACAATGGCATCTTCCCATGTTGCCGCAATAGTACCAAAGAGTTCCCAGTTGGTGGTCATTCTGGGAGTTCTCTTTTTGAACTTTTGCAGCCCTTTCTCCCCGCTCTGTGAAGTAGAATTTTGCACGAAGGAGACGGTGGTCCGATCCCATTCGAAATTTTGGGACAACAGCGACATCAGTCAGGCAAAACCGTCGATTGAATATGATGTGGTCTATTTCGTTGTGGAATCGTCCACCGGGAGACTCCCATGTCCATCGTTTAGATTCTGCCTTCTGGAACTGTGAGTTACCATGGATGGTCTTGGTCGACATGATGAACTCTGACAGTCTCTCACCCTGTTCGTTCCATTCTAGGCCATGGGTCCCGATGTGAAGTTCTTCAGCTGATCTTCTCGGTCCTATCTTGGCATTAAAATCACCCACAATGATCTTGTAGAAGGTGTGGTCTTCTTTATAGAACTTCTCTAGCTCCATGTAGAACTTCTCGATTTCTCTTTCATCATACTGAGATGTTGGTGCGTAGACAACGAAGATAGAAACTGCAGGCAGTGAGCCACATCTATTCAAATGTGAACGTCCGATTCGGGTTGTTAGGCATTCGAATGAATCAATGCTCTTGGCCAAGTTTGTGTTGACAAGGACACCGATGCCTCCAACACCTCTTTTATCGCATGTTCCGAGGAACAATTCTTCTCCAGTGTCGAAAACGGCATGGTGAGATTCATGCCTTCTTGTCTCGGTCAGACCAATGATGTCGTACTTGATCATTCGCGCTTGTACCATCAGGTCCTCGATGGATGCATCTGATGCTAGCATACGTGCATTGAAAGTACAGATGATCATTTTTGTCTTCCTTCGTTGTGGCAGCCTAGGTCGGCCTTGAGATTTTGTCGGCCTCTCCTTTCTCATCCTTCTCAGTGCTGCCATGTCGGTGAAGCCTTCAGGGTCAGGTGAATGAGACCAGTTGTAGTTTCTGGTTTTGGCATATCGAATACACAGCGGATAGCTTGCCAGGCTCTTCCGTGCGGGCGGAATACTCTCGGTAGCTTGCCAGTCTTTCCGAGAGGGATAGAGGCTTTTGGGGTGACCTCTAATCACCTTTGTAGGTTTTAGCATATTTGAACCCTATCAAATATGGTACGACAATTCCAGAAGATGGGTATTTAGTGTCTTATGATGTGTCGCGCAGCCGCTTGCAGCCGCGCGGGTCCGGAAAGCGTCCTGGAGTGTGGCAACGGCTGGGTAGTGGAAGTAGTGTCGAGAGTGGAAGTCTGCCAGTGGGGTATTTATCTGGGTAGGGTGGGTCTCCTGTGCACAATTCGATCCCTGGTTGGTTGATGGAAGCAGACAGGGCAGGGTAGGGTGGGGCTCCTGATTAGAATCCCTTTGTCACCTGTGGTGGTGGGAGCAAGCAGAGAAGCTCTGTCCCTGGGTCCGCCGAGCCTGGAGTCCAAGGTCTCAGAGAGTTCCGCTTATCTTGTTCTGTGGGTCTTCAGTTGTGCGTGGGTCTCGGCCGGAGCTGCCGCGCGGGTCCGGAAAGCGTCCTGGAGTGTGGCAACGGCTGGGAAGTGGAAGTAGTGGTAGTGGTAGTAGGAAGGGAAAATTAAGTGACAGAAAAAAAACTGAAGAAGAATATTAAACTTTGGATTTAACTAACAAATTTTTATTCAGCATTTATTTCTGAATAAATCATTTGTAAATTTCATTGTCATGATATGATTCTTAATTGAATGTTAGGTTTACTAAACACTTAAAATAATTTTCAGAAACTTTTCTAGATCAACACATAACCAATATATTCGTGCTTACTGTCTGTTGTTATTATTCTTCAATGTAGAAAGTATAGGCAATCGCCTTTAGTCAGAAGTTTGATTTTCACATAGTCCTTGTGTTTTTTCTTCACCTGGTGGAGTATCCTGATAAGTAGGTTCCCTTTTTTGTAGAAATTCATATTGCTGACCTTTCAGTCTTTTGCCATAGAAAGACTGCCACTGGCAGCTGCAGATTAATACCAGCTCAAATCTCGATGTTTTTGATTAAGGTCTTAAGGTGAGAAAAATGCAATTTGTACCCTACAAAGTAGTATACAGAAAACATGACAGCAATTAATCCTTTAAAATTTTTGCTGATGACAATGAAAAAATAACCCTTGTTGCCTGCAACATATTTGTTAATATTCCAAGAGGGACATTTTCTTTCTCTAGTATTTATACATGCATGAGTATATTTATAACTTCTAAGTGTTGTAATATTGAAACATTACTGAACATTTTGTTAGACCCATGTAAATATTATTGTAGTAATAGTAATTTTAATCAAATTATTTATAATTAATCATATTTTCATGGAATATAAACTTGCTTCCTATATATAATTGTCGAAAATGACAAAGGTGTTTCTGTAGAAGAATTATCTATTGACAATTTATTAATTTTTACTATTTATAACAAAGTCAAATCAATCTGTTAAAGTAATCTACTTAGTTTAGACGTATTTGTCTAGTTTAGATTTACTTTATCTAAAATGTAACCATTTTAATTTTTATTGTACTCTTTTCAGTTATCTATATTATATTCTGATTTTCCCAATTTGCTTGTCTTTTTTATAATCTACTTAAATAAAAAAATAGATATAAAAAGAATGACATCAAAGTTTTCTCTAGATTACAATGCATAGTCTATCAAACTCAGTATTCAGCAACTTTTGCAGTTAAAAAGTTAGACAAAAATATTGCACAGATGCTGAGTATTAACCTTTCCTGAAAAAATAAACTACTTGAATATAATAAATATTTGAATATATTAATTATATTTATATAATTACATATATTTATATAATTCTATATAATTAAATCGCTCGAGCAAATAATATATACAATAAACTATTTGAATACAATAAATATTTGAATATAATGAAATAACATTATACATACTACTAAATAAATTGCATCTAAACAGTATTTTTTTGCTATGTAAATTTTTAAAATGCAAATTAGATATGTAAATAAAGAAAATCAGAAAAAGAAGGTAAAACACCACCAAGAATAATATTTTTCAATCATTCTGCTCTTGGCAAAGTATGTGTATTCTTAGGATAGAATGAATGCACAATCTTTATGAATAGATATGACATAGTAAAAGCTCTATTCATCCATTCATAGGTAAGAACTGTAATTGCTAAATATAGAACATTTTATATCAAAGAAAATAAAATGATATGTTTGAAAGCCAATGTTTTACAGGAAGTAAGGGTTTCACTAAATGGTCAAACAGGGGAGTTGTGTTTTTGATTTGGAATGTGATGACTTAGATGGTCTTATTTAACTAGGGTTACTGCCTTGCATTGGATATAATAGCCTATGAATTAATTATAAATACTATGCTCTACTTTGGAAGGAAAATTAATTTTTGAAAAATAGAATTGGTGGGGGCATGGTGCTGCCAGCAGGTCAAGCTGTACCTGAGAGGTGAGTGCATCAGCAGCCTGATGGCAACGTCAGACTTTCAGATACCCCAAAATTGCTGCTGTGCCTTTGGCCAGACCCCAACAACTTGGGGCAAAGTTTACCAAGAAAGTAAACGGCCAAAAGTTAGGTATGTGGGAGACACACCCACAAACGACCTCTGGCTCAGCTATGTAATTGGAGGCATGGCCTCTCTGGTTCCTGATTGAACTGCTTAATGGCCATGATCCTAGAATCTCAGAAACGAATCTCGGAACCCAAAGGCTTTTGGCAGAAATGCGTCCTGTTCCTGCAGTAGGTTACTGGCGCTGGGCCACTCCAGATGGGAATAGGTTTCGTGCCTTGGCCTGTTCCCCCTGGCGACCTATTGACCGCCATCATCCAGAGGCCACTGGACAGTCAGTTTTGGGCCTGCAGTTACGAGACACATGGGGCCTCACCACATAGGGGTGGAGCTGACTCTTTCTCCCCATCCCAACGAGACCCTGAGTAGCCGCCTAAAAACGGCCATTCTGGCTCCTGATCAAGCTGATTAATAGCCATGATACTGGAGACTCAGAAACAAAACTTGAAACCCAGCGATTTTTGGCAGAAATGCATCTAGACTGCAAACAAGGTGGGGTGGTCGCCAGCTCAGAGCTTATTGGAAAACCAGATATGGGCCAGCAGTGACAGGGCAACTGCAGTCTCATGGGAAGGGGGGCGGTACTGGCTCGTCCTTCACGCCCTACTGAGGTCACGAGTTGCCCCCCACAAGCAGCTCTCTGGCATGGCCATGGCTCCAGAGGTAAAAGGACTTAATGCAGAACCCGGCAGCTTGCGGCAGAAAAGTGAATGGACTATGCATTAAACTACGGTGCCATGCCTCCCCGGGAGGGAAAAGGTGTTGCTCCCTTACGCCTTTCCCCCCTGGCAGCAAGGTGGTCACCACCTCAGAGCATATTGGAAAGCCAGGTATGAGCCTACGGTGACGGGGAAACTCCAATCTTATTGGAAGTAGTGCTCATTGGAAGTGCTTATTGGAAGGTACCGGCTCATCCTTCACGCCCTACTGAGGTCATGTGTTGCCCCCCACAAGCGGCTCTCTGGCACAGCCATGGCTCCAGAGGCAAAAGGACTTAATCCAGAGCCCCGAAGCTTGCGGCAGAAAAGTGAATGGACCATGCGTTAAACGATGCCGCAATGCCTCCCCAGGAGGGAAAGGGTGTTGCTCCCTTCCACCTTCCCCCCCTCCCCCGGCAGCAAGGTGTCTGCCACCTCAGAGTTTATTGGAAAGCCAGGTATGAACCGGCAGTGAAGGGGCAACTACAGTCTCATGGGAAGGGAGACGGTACCGGCTTGTCCTTCATGCCCTACTGAGGTCATAAGTTGCCCCCCACAAGCGGCTCTCTGGCAGGGCCATGGCTCCAGAGGCAAAAGGATTTAGTCCAGAGACCAGCAGCTTGCAGAAGAAAAGTGAATGGTCCATGCGTTAAACTACGCCGCAATGCCTCCCCAGGAGGGAAAGGGTGTTGCTCCCTTCCGTCTATTGCCCCCCTGGCAGCAAGGTGGCCGCCACCTCAGAGCTTATAGGAAAGCCAGGTACGAGCAGATGGTGACAGGGCAGCTGCAGTCTCATGGGAAGGAGGGCGGTACCGGCATGTCCTTCACGCCCTACTGAGGTCACGAGTTACCCCCCATGAGCGGCTCTCTGGCACTGCCATAACACCGGACACACAGAAACCAATCTCGTAATTATCTGGCTCTTTGCAGAAATCCAAAATCGTGGCTGTGTGACATTATATGATTCTCATAACCAGCTATAGAAAATAAAATATTTCACAATGCCTTTTTCAGCAATTCTGATTTTTTAGGGGGAAATTCTAAACAATAATGGTGCCTCTTTTGTCAAAATAATGAATGCAATCAATGTAGAGAAGAGTTAAGTAGAAATAATTTGCCTCACAGGCATTTGGAGGGGTGGGATGGGGGGGTATACTGGGGTTCTTGGTGGTGAAAAATGAGTACTGATGAAGGGAAAGGTGTTTGATCATTGTATGACCGAGACTTAAACCTGAAAGCTTAGTAACTTTTACCACAGTAATTCAATATATAAATATAAAAATAAAAAAAATTAAGGTGGAGTTCAAGCCCAATTCAATGAGCTAATCAGTGGCTGAATAAATAGCAGTACTCCTACAAAAAAAATAGAATTGGACTTTTAGTGGTGAACTTAATGTAGTATATATACACGTAATTTTTCAATAGTGTTTATCTGACACTTATACAATGTTGTGATACAATGCCATTTTTTTTTTTGCTTTTTGGGTCACACCTGGCAATGTGCAGGGGTTACTCCTGGCTCTGCACTCAGGAGTTACTTCTGGCAGTGCTCAGGGAACCATATGGGATGCTGGGAATTGATCCCAGGTGGGCCGCGTTCAAGTCAAACACCCTACCCGCTGTGCTTCTCTCCAGCCCCTACAATGCCATTTTAATGAGACCTTAAATTATAATAGAATACAGATTACTGCTAAATGTTAGGAGATGAATACAAGAAAATTGTTCTTCCCAAAAGACTTCTTTATTATAGTAGTTGTAATTCATAAACTTTACTAAAAGTAAGGAGTCCACGAACAAGTCAAGAGTAAATATTGGAGAACTATTTTTCAGTGTATCTTTTTGTAAGAGGTGTTAGTGTGTGACCATGAACTTGTGTGGTGTGTGTTTGAATTCAGAAAAGTTAAGTTCTCATTTAAGATAATGGATAAATAATCTTACATTTTTTATAAAATGCTAGAATTTCAATTTGTATTTAATAAATAGATCAATTTGAGGAAATGATGTATTAGTGTTTAGTTTTTCATCTTATTAATATCCTAAAAAAAGTTTCCAGGCAAAATTTTTGCTTACATTTTGCTTTATTTTGACCTAATTAGATGATGATGATGGTTGTACTATAAAATATTTTTTTTAATTTTAGAAGTTATACATTTTCATGGGCTGGAGTGATAGCACAGCGGTAGGGCATTTGCCTTGCGTGCAGCCAGCCTGGCTGAGCCAGGTTCAATTCTTCTGCCCCTCTCAGAGAGCCCAGCAAGCTACCGAGAGTATCTTGCCCTCACAGCAAAGCCTGGCAAGCTACCCGTGACGTATTCAATATGCCAAACACAATAACAACAAGTTTCTAAATGGAGATATTACTGGGCCTGCTCAAGCAAGTCGATGAACAATTGGAGTACAGTGTTGTTTGTTTGACATTTTCATGACCTTACTATTCATAATAACCACAAACAAGACAGTAAAAAGTTCTATCAATCTTAACAAATAAAGCATGGCATGTTAGTATTTTGGAACACTATATTGCATAACAAAAACTGAAATCATTCCACTTAATTTTTTAACTTTATTTAAATACTTTTGTTTACAAATTTGTGTGTAATAGAGTTGTTTTAGATATTTAGTGTTCCAACTCCAGTCCTACCACTAGTGTAACCTTCCTTCCATCATTGTCTCCAGTTTCAAGACTTCCCTTAACAGGCACAAAATAATTTATTTGATATTGCTTGTTACACCAAATTTCTAATTGAATTATCAAAAAATACTTCAGTAAAAGTTGTGAAAATAATTGTATCTCACAACGGAGTCTGTGAAGTTGTCTAAGGATTTACTAAACTCTTTAATATTCAAGACATCTGTGTGACTGTGTTTTTTTTTTGTTTGTTTTGTTTTGTTTTTAATTGAATTTAGATTACCTCTATGCTACTTTCACATCTGATTTGGTGCGCTCCTACTGGGATTTTGTTGTTGCAGAATTTGAAAGTATTGGTGGCCGTGATCCAGGAGATTCAGGAAATGTAGACTTGGGCCCATAAATTTCAGTGACTTGGCTTGTCTTGCATCTCTTTCAAGGTACAGTTTCAAGTCCAGAAACTGTAAATCTGGGACATCTTTTACATGGCAGCAGCTGTGGAATGTGGGTATGGCTACTGGGGCTTCCAGAATTATGGGGAGGATAACTGTTCCCTCTCTGAGAAGACCCCAGAGTTTCCAGAATGAAAACTGGTATACCTGGAATTTTCTTCGGCTTGGCATCTCTGCAGTGATTAGTTGTGAAACAGGCCATTTGCATGCTGATGGCTGTGCCTAGTGGATATGGCTGCTGGACTTCAGCAGGGTGGGGGTTTAGCTCATCCCCCCCATGAGGGCACCCTGGAATTTCCAACCCAAAGAGATGTGCGCCAGTTGTAAAGCTGTGAAGCTGGGCCTTTTTTATTAAAAAAAAAAAAACCTTTCCACTTAGCAACCGTTCCCACTTTTAAACCTTGCCACTTATGTGTCAACTATGCCACTTTAAATCATAAAATTTTATATTAAGTAAAAGGGATTAGGAAATGGAAAAATGAAGGCTTTCTGACAAACTTGTAATTTTCTCTTTATTGATCTAGGTGCTTTTTACATAAATGTGTTTTGTTTGCAAAAATCCTTTTATCTATTTGCATGTGCTGGAGCTATTTGCATGTGCTGGAGCATATCAGGTAAGGCATTTGCCTTGCATGCAGCCGACATGGCCAACCTGGGTTCCATTCTTTTGCCCCTCTCGGAGAGCCTGGCAAGCTGCCGAGAGTCTCTCGCCCACACGGTAAAGTCTGGCAAGCTCCCCGTGATGTATTCAATATGCCAAAAACAGTAACAACAAGTCTCACAATTTGTTGTGAGACGTTACTGGTGCCAGCTCCAGCTAATCGATGAACAAGGGGAGGACAGTGCTACAGTGCCACAGTGCTATTTGCATAGTTATGATTATATTTCTGCTTGTGTATCTCTTTTCAGCAATATGTATGATTTTCCTATTATTTGTAAAAATTCCTACTTTTGTTTGCTTATCTATGATAAATAAATGTGCTAGAATTTTTTCTCCTATACATGTAATTAAATTGATTAATTAATTTTTTGCTCCTTGACATCTCCCAAGACCACACTGAAAAATCTTTCAATGTGATATTCCAAGGATGTAGGCTCCAAGAACCCTACTATACCTGCTAATGACTTCTAAGATGGCTATTTTTTTAAAGCATTTTAAAAAATGCTTTATGCTTTCTCTTACATCAGTGTAAAGTCTCAGAGTATTATTTACCACTTAGAAATACTCTCCCTATACTGTCTGTCCTCTGTTAGCTCTGGAACCTACTCCTAAGGTTTTTCTGGGTAACAGATTTTCAAATGTAGTGAATTCCAAAGTTTTTATCATTACTTTTATTCTCAGATAATTTCTTGCAATTGAATCACTAACTTAACAAGTATTAGATATTATATACAAATATGTATCACATCTTTATATGTCTAAGTATACAATACATACATATATGTATATACATATATAAAGCAAATAAGCTACTTTACATATATATATATATATATATATATATATCCAGGTCAGTCTTTTCCCTCGAATGATGTTTATATTTTTAATTTCTCACATATGATTCCTAAATACACAAAATACACAATTTTTAAAACTACAACTACCTATATGGATACATTATCATTTTTCTGTTATTAAAACATATCACCCACAAGTAATTTAGTCAGTAATTAAATATTCATTTTTTTTTTAATTTGCAGAAAGTTGCTAAAATCTCAGGGCTAGGAGGAATAGAGACATTACCAGTGCCCGCTCGAATAATTCGACGATCAATGGGATGACAGTGATACAGTGACAGCAAACTTGCAGAAAACAATGTCATACATGGTGATGCAAAGTAAATTGTGTTATTACATTACATTTCACCACTTACAAAGCCAACTAACACTCTACAATGATGACATTTATTTGGTTGATCAAACATAACTGATTCCAAATGAATTTTAATAGCACTCATGTTTATTTTAGCTTTTAACCTATGATTTTTAATAATGCTGATTCAAATACAGATAAAGAGATGACAAAAATTTATATTTCTCTTTCTCTTATCTTGGAAAAATGTATAGATTAATTATCACTATTGACTTTTTAATCAATTTTACAAATATAATTTTACAAGGTATTTATTTTCTTTCATTATATATTGACTTGAATTTACCGCAGGTATATGCCTACAACTGTACACATATATGTTAAATGATGAAAATATTTCAATTCTATTCTAAGTATTAAAAACATCTATGGCAATATTTAAGTATTTTGTAATAGTCAGTAGCTTGTCTTAATATAAAAGTTGAACTCTATCACTGTAATTCTTTGTAGTCAGCACTTTTTCACAAATGCTGGGCCCTGAATAACTATACTCATATTTTATATGAAAGAATATTTGACACTAATAATTGAATTATGCACCTACATTTTATGCAGAATTAAGCAAACAGTCCCTTTGGAAAGTTTTATGCCTTTGCGCAAGGAATGAAATTCCAATTTTGATTAAAGATAAACTACAGAATCTTAGCAAATAATTAGAAATGATATTAAAAGAGTCACACTTTATACTTCTCTATCCTTTTTTAAGAATCTCCTTCCTTAGAGATTATATATTATTTCCTTAAGGAGAAAGGACAATCTGACATCTAATTTAAAACGTTGTCCCATGAAAACATTAATATTTACTTCTCTATGTAGAGACTTAAGTGTAATGTTAGAAAACTCGTTTAATAAAGATTGGTGAAATCAACAGGAACTAATGCAGAATAATACAAGATGAGAAAAATGAAACAATGTAATAGAAAAAATAAATCATAAATAACTAAATTCAATTTTAGAAAAATTTCCCTAAAAAATCAGCATTACTGACAGAGAACATATTTACATTTTGAGTTTTAAAAAACATAATTTTAATATAATTTTGAGTATATGTAAAATAAATTTTAAAAATTAAATAAAAAGGGTTAGGTGCATATCAAATTAATGAATCTTTCATAATTTTCAAATCCTACCTTATCTTTTCTAAGTAACATATCATGAGGGGAAATTAAAAAAAAAAAAAGCAGGGCCACCTTGGAGCCCTTTGGAAAGCCAGATATGAGCCTGTTGTGATGGGGCAACTGAAACCTAATGGGAAGGGAGGCGTTCCTGGCTCATCCTTCACTCCTTACCGAGGTCACGAGTTGCCCCCCACGAGTGGCTCTCTGGCTCAGCCATGGTTCCAGAGGCACAAGGACTTAATGCAGAGCCCAACAACTTGTGGCAGAAAAGTGAATGGACTATGTATTAATCCACGCCACCATGCCTACCCGGAAGGGAAAGGGTGTTGCTCCCTTCCGCCTTTTCCCCTCTGGAAAGCAAGATGGCAGCTGCCTTGGAGCCTTTTGGAAAGCCAGGTATGAGACGGTCATGATGGGGTGACTGAAATCTCATGGGGAGTGGGGCTTTCCCGGTTCATCCTTCATGCCCTAACGAGGTCACGAGTTGCCCCCCCCCCCACGAGCGGCCATGGCTCTAGAGCCACAGAAACCAATCTTATAATTATGTGACTCTCAGCAGAAATACTTCCAGTTTTTGTAACCAGCTGTAGAAAACAAATAAATTCACAATGCCTTTTCAGCAGGTCTGATTTTGGGATGTAAACTCTAAATAATAATGGTGCATCCTTTGTTGAAACAATGAATCTAATCAAAGTAGATAGAATGTTAACTAGAATTCATCTGCCTCACAGGCATTGGGAGGGTTGGGGGGGTATGTTGGGGTTCTTGGTGGTGAAAAATAAGTACTGGTGAAGGGAAATGTGTTTGATGATTGCATGACCGAGACTTAAACCTGAAAGCTTGTAACTTTTCCCACAGTGATTCAATAAATAAATAAATTAGTTAAAAAAATATTATACTTAGCATTCCGCCTTACACAGGTTTGTCCTTTTCTTCACAAGAACCACGTTCATTGCTTTTGTTCTTAACATCCACTGTGTATTTAGACTACACTAAAAATTAGTCAAAAAATTTTATTTTTTTATATACTTGTGAAGATTAATTAGTGATTTAGATAGAAGAATGTGGGCTCTCTATGACTCTTTCTCCAGTGTTCTGTGTTCTTATAAATGACTATACCTGTTGGCTTGGAATGTCTCAATTTCATTTTTCCTCTGTACTCTACTTCTGGCAGTTCTCCACATTCTAGCTCCAAGCATAAAGTCACAAATTTTGGGACTTGTTTCCTTCAGTTTTCATTCTCTTAACCTTGGGAATGGAGTTCTCACAATAATTTTCTGCTTCTTTTAAATCTCTAGTGCTTTCAATGGATCGTTTTTACATATTATTATTGGACTTCATTTTCAAAGTTTCTTCAGGCAGGTAATTCAATAGGATCAGTCTTTGTTACATTTAGAGCTAAATTTACATTTATTTATTATGTAAATAATAATTATAGATGCTTGATGCATGTATTTTTTAAATTTTATTTGTCAAAGTCATCTTTATTATATTAAGCATTTATTAAACTCCCACAAATTACATTTAATAAGCAATTACAGTATTGATTAATATGTACCTACAAAGTTATTTGATTATAATAGTTCTAATTTTTGACAAGCTACACTTGCATTGTGATTGTTGTGGATATTTTAATGTCAGCACATTTTTAGAGTAACGGAATCTAATTCAGTTTTAATTTTATTTTGTATTCTATAATAAAATTACTTTGAGATGGAGCAATATATTTTCTTTTATTTCATTAAGTTTCTAAGAATTTTTCCAATTAAAAATACATGGCAGTGGTGATGGTGATTAACTGACTGATTTAATTTCTCTGAATTAGGCCACTAATGGTGAAGCTTTAGAAATTTTTGGTAGTATGTTATGAAATTTGCATGTATTAGTTCAAATGTTTCAAACCATATGAACAATACACTGGTGATAAAACAGAGACTTAGGAAAGTAAAATATCACTTAAATAAAAGTATTCTTATTAAGTATTATCATAAGTATTTGATGACAAACAGTCTTTCAGTAGGACGACTTATTTTTATGAAATTCATGCATAATAATAATAAGAATTCTTTTATGTGAACAATTTTTATATATGCATTTACCTTTATGTTATATTTTAATATCCATAAAGTATTATGCTAATTGTATTTGTTAGTATTAGGTAGATAAAAAACATGGTATCTCTTTCTCTGAGATTATAATATGCCAGTGCTTTCACCCAAAATTTAAACTTTGAGGGACTGGAGCCACAGTACTTCTACTATATGACTCTTGCCTTGCATGAGCTCAATTTCTGCAACCCTGTTTGGTCCCCAAACCCTGCCAGGAGTAATTCATGAATGCAGATCCAGGAGTAAACTCTGAGCACTTCTGGGTATGTCCACAAAAACAAAATTCAAAATTGGTACACGGAGTCTTATAATTATCAGATTTAATTGATAGTCTGCAGAGAAATAATATATACTCGTTCAACTGGCAATAACCAATAAACTACTAATATGTTCTGCAGTTATTTTTGTCTCTTTGGAGTGCTTTTTCAACATGCAAAAAGAAAAATGAAAAGAACTAGACCATAGGAGGAAATAGATGGAATGTCTGTTGTGAAGTACAATTTGCACAGCAGCAAAATAGCAAGGAAAATGTTCTACCAGTTCATTAGCCTAAGCTTTACTTGAAGGTACTGTGCAGCCTTTGGCTAATCGGTTAGTGTCAGAATTTTCTGTACCCCTCACAGTGTGAAAAGAGGAAAAAAATTAAAAGCGTCATACATCTTAACTTTACATGAATAGACAGAGAATCCTCAAAGACGTGGACAATGAATAACTTGCTCCCAGCAATAGACAGGCAATGACAAGAATGAAACATTAATTTGCACTGGAAATTGCGCTTAGAATTAACAGTTCCCTCATGGGTATTGGCACAATCTGTACATAATGAACTTTAAAAGAAACTAGAATTTTTTTTTACAATGTGCTCCTAGCAACACTCTCTCAGATTATATTGATGTTAATTTTCTCTTTCCACTAAGTGAGGTTTTTGGGAGCATATACTGCCAAGGAAATCTGCAACACCATGGGAAATAGAAATGTCAGTCTTTTGGGATCCGTCTGCTTTTATTCTTTCTGACTTCTTCACCCCTTCCCCATATATCCTTCAAACTCCAAATTCACAATATTCAGTTAAATTATCCTGAGATTGTGTACTTATCATTTAGTATGGAGACAGATACTCAGAGATACCTTTTCCAGTTCTTCTTATGCACATTCTTCTCACCTTCCCTACACTACCAGCATTCATATGATAGTTCTATGATCTGATTTGGCATAAGGTTAGGTGTCTTTGAAATTTGTATTAAAAATGATTTTTCCTTTCATTCACATATGAAAAATGTCTTTTTGATAACTGTGATAATTGCTCATAAGAGAATATCGGGAATAACTTGATGAGTGCATATTAAACCACCTACTTTTCAATAAGAATGGAATATATGACATCACTGTTATGCAGGGATTCTGAACAATAATTCCCAAGTATGATTGTAATAGGTAGATTTGCTCAGAACGTGTAATATCTAGAAAAAATATTCTTACCAGTAAAAATGAAGCAATCCAAATATGCATAATGTTTTCAAGTAGCAAAAATATTCCAAACATCAGATATTATTTTATATTTGGACAATTATTTTTTAATATCACATATATACTATTTTCCCCATTTGATTATCTCCTTGCATTTTGTGAGATATTTGATAATAAAATAATGAGCTAAAGATACTCAAAAGATAAGTAAGCCATACATAATTGATGTCTACTTATTCATCACAATTCAACATTTCTTTTTCATCTTAATTTTTTACACAAAAAGAACAATATACATACTTGTCTGTCATAGAAAGAACAAAATAGAGATACAGTTTTATAGGTTGCAACAGTTTCATTATTCTTAACAAGTGTTAAATCCCTATTAAGTCAAATACTTTGAATGCCCAACTTTAATGATATCAATCTCAACAACATACTATTTAGATTATCTTTTGCTCTCAGTCAGCAATAATCAATTCCTTATTGGTTGAGATTTTTATTACTTTGATTTCTTTTGACAATAAAAATTAATTTCATAATAAATGGCAAAATCACACTTCATTCTTTTGTACCAGATCCATACCAACATTTCTTTTCTTAATATGATAACTTGCATACAGTATTCCAGCCTCATTCACTTTTTGTTTTCTTAAATTTTAAATTTTAATGATAATAGTTTTGTCAGTTTACCTTATGCTTTGATCCATTACTCACATTCAAGAGATTCTGTGCTGCATTGACATGATTGATTCTCATTGGCATTCCCTGCTCATTTTACCATACAATAAGATTATTATGTAGGAAAGAGACATTTACATTAGTTGTTGTATTGTCATTTTACAAAGTGCCAGACATATGAGAATATGCAAAAATATTAATTTAAATAAATGAGACTGCTTCCTTTGCATTGATTCTTTATTCTTTTGAAAGCTTATTTTCTTCAATGAAGCAAGATTTTTGATATTTGAATAATTCATTACAGTCTTCCATAAGTAATGTGCATAGTTCGCATATACATAGACAAAATAGGGAGACACTGAAAGAGTATGTATAGAACGGCAAGGTTGATGTTCTCTTTTAGAAGTGTTTATAGTGACGATAGAATCTCTAAGATATTAAGATATCAAGAAAATGACAGCAGTGGAAAGAGAGAAATTTGGGTAATAGAATCTGTGTAAACACACAAAAAATAAAAAGGCCGGCAGTCAGGCCACTCCTCACTCCAGGGAGGTCGATGGAGATGGTCAGGCGAAGGAAGGAAACGAGGCCAAGCTGGTTGGTCTCAGCAACAGTTTATTACATGGAAGAGATGTATGTCATGGAGGCCCCAGGATCTCTCAAGCACGTGCGCATTTGTTCTCTCAGCTTCTGTCCTCAGCCCCATCTTCCCAGGTTCTCTGATGCACATGTCCCCCCAGAGAGCCCCAAAAATCCCCTTATATATGTCATAGTACCTCTAAAGGGCACAATATAGTGATGTCATCAAAAGGGGTTACAGAAAGAAATTGAGGCGGCAAACCATACATTGTTTCTTTATATCTGCAGGCCAGTAATCCTGGCCTCACCTTTTACAAACTACAAGCACTTGGATTAGCACAACAAAGACCAGTCTGCTAGAGCTTGGAATGTACATCTCCAAGATCAGCCTGCCTAGAGTCAGGCATCTACATCCCAAAGATCAGGCCTGGTTTAGCACCTGGGATCTGCATACCTAAGACCAGCTAGGTTCCTGTGAGATAAGGGAAACTGCCTCAATATACTGAAATCATTTACTGTAGGCAGTTTGAAGGGGAGAAAGTTCAGTCTCATCCAAGCTAGTCAGGACACAGAGGACAGTTTCTAGGGCAGATTCTCATTTAGCAGATCAACCCACCCTAGAACAGATTTCCCTGGATGTGTTTCTCCTCTCCTTGTCCGACCAACATATAAGCATGCATAATATAAATCATTTTGTATGGACACAGTAAGAAATACTTTGAGCGTATAGAATTGCTCTCCTAGGGCCATCTCGATCTCAGACTGCAGTGCTCAGGACAAATATCTTTCCTATTCCTAGCAGCAGGGTCCTAGTCTTGCCGTTACTTTTGGATCATGACAGCATTTGCCTATGATCAAACTCTTAACTTATAGTTAAGAATCGTGGCACCTTGGCCTGGCCCATCTCGATGCCAGGGTAGCACATAACTTACCGGCTTTCCCTGGTTCCATCCAGTTCCACGTCGGCACCCTGCTTTTGGGGTGCTAGGAAGTGAGGGCAACTGAAGTTTAAGTTGAGAAGGCAGATGCCCGGTAGTGAATAATATTCAAAGCCAATCAACTCCTAAGTTACAAGGCATAATATTAACAGTCTTCCTGATTCTATACAAAAAGGACCTTCTATTAAAGTAAACTATTCAAAAGACATAAGGAGAGGAGAAAGGCAATATTAACTTATAGTACAGCTTCAGTGTCTAAGAAGGATGAGACCTTACAAATTGGTTGGGGAAAAGAGCACAAAGAAGTAGTTACTGATAAACAAAGTAATGGGAATGACTCGGGAGCACTGTGATGGGTGCTACCTGATAAACCTAAGCTCCTTGTACTCCAACAGAATCCATGATATTTTACCTGGAATAATTAGACAGTATAGAAGAAGCTGAGTTTATGGGGTTTTTTGGTTTTGTTTTTTGCATTGTTTTTGCCTCTCCAAACAATTGATAGAGTTACTAGTAACTGAGATTAAAAAACTGTCACTGTCACTGTCCTCCCATTGTTTATCAATTTGCTTGAGTGGGCCCAGTAACATCCCCATTGGGACAATTGTTACTGTGTTTGGCATATTGAGTATATCACGGGTAGCTCACCAGGCTTTGCCATGCAGGCGAGATACTCTCGGTAGCTTGCCAGTCTCTCTGAGAGGGGTGGAGGAATCAAACTTGGGTCGGCCATGTTGGCTGTGTGCTAGGCAAATGCCTTCCCTGCTGTGCTATCGCTCCAACCCAAGGTTAAAAAAATTATAAAAATAAATTTGGAGAATTAAAACTCTTGAGTTAATTTTAGGGGCCATGAAATTTGGACTATTAATTAAGAAAGAAAGCAGAGAAAATAGTAAAAATTAAGAAGAAATTTCCTAGCCCTGAAGTAGCCCAAAGGCCTAAAGATAACATCCCGTTTGGATGTAAATCTTAAGAGAGAGAGAAACTGAAGCACCACCAGGATACAGAAATCTGCTGTGCACTGTAGACCAAGAACACTTGGAGTAGTTGAATCTAACCTCCCAAAAGCAAGAGTTCATTTTCGTGCCATCTTCTCTTTTTTATTTATAATTATCATATTCATTTTAATAAGTAAATGTTATTATTAATATATTATAATTAATATAAATTTATAGATCCAAAGAGAACTTGCAAAATAATTATAGCAAACTAGTCTTCTGAAGGTGTTAAAAAATCCTTTGGAATTTCTAAAGCTGACTAAGGCAGACAGAGAATTGACTAGTCTTTGACCATCCTATTCATTATTAGTAATAAATTCAAGATGTCCCTTCAACATCATAACTCCAATAGATATTTTCATTGCTTCTGGCTCAAAAGTAAGTCATTGAGGATGAAAATATTTTGTTCTTAAAATAAAGCTTCAATAAGTGAAGTGCCTTAGCCAAAGCTGTCCTAAAAAAGATCCCTAATTTAATATCTAAAATGTTGAACAAATGAAACTTCTCCTGTTAGTACAGTCAGCTAAACTGTCCCCATTAATATAATCCATCCAGGGAACCACAGAGGTCCTACCGGCTCTCATTTCTGCTTCTCAGTTCCCAGACTTGAATATATATCTCCTGTGCATCTACCACTAAGCATTAACTGATCAACTAAAAGGAGAAATGTACTGCCTAAACAACCAGAGACACATAGTACAGGAATCCCCAAGACAGTGTTAAACAGGATTTTCTCCTTAGAGGCCGAAGCTGTGTCAATATGACCTGTATCTTTTCTTTCAGTGAATTTGCTTTACTTTGCTTAAACACATTCACCTTCCTGATAAATTATTTTATTGCCCCTTGGTTTCAACTATAAAACCAAGCTCCCGAAAGAGAACAATGCAGAGTCTCCTGCCCCTGCGCTTGGCTGTCCTCACCAGGTCCCCTAGGAGGGGACAGGTTGAGTGTCTCTCCCCACACCGAGCAGAGCCCGGGCATCTTAAACCTCTGGAATCCAGCCACAGCCTTGATAAAACCACTCTCCACATGCTCAGAGACTCACGCATGAAAGAACTGGCAGACGAACCCAGGTGTGTGGAACCCGGAGCTGAGATCGCCAAGCCTGCTCAGATCGGGACTTGGCCTCCTCCATCCAGATTCCCCATCTTCCAGTAGGTAGGTGTTACACCCATCAACTGCCGTGTAATTCCACCAGTGGCCAAGATCCAGAGACTATAAAACCAAGCTCCTGGAAGCACAAGGCCGCATTTGTAGCCGCACAACCTCTTATTGTCTAGTTTTTGCTCTCAGAAAACCCAGCAGGCTACTGAAAATATTCTGTCTGCATATGTTCCTGACTGAGAACACCTGTAAAGGTGATTAAAGGCTTCTCTAGAAGCCTCCATCGCTCTCGAAGACTCTGGCAAGCTACTGAGAGTATCCCGCCCTCATGGCAGAGCCTGACAAGCTACCCGTGATGTACTCGATATGTCAAAAACAGTAACAATGATTGCCCTCATTCCCCTGAACTTGAAAGAGCCCCCAATATGCCATCGGGCTACACTAGCATGTAACAGGAACGAATGGAACTGGCACTCACTCGAGCAAATTGATGAGCAATAGGATGACACTGACAGTGACAGTGACAGGGGTTTCAACTCAGTTGGACCTGGGTTCAAGCAACTTCTCCAGTTCCTTCAAAAATGGATCAAGAATGTATAGGTATTTAGATTTATAGTGTTTGATGGCGTGATTTTAGTTCTTTATAATTATAAATGAACATTATTAAAAAGTGTCCATGACAATTTCTATTTTCTAGGTTACATAAGATTCCATATTGTAGTGTATTAGATACAAATACAAGAAAATTTAGACCCGTATTTGATTCTTCCCTACCTCTCAGAGACTCAAGCTACAGAGCGTGGCAAGCTCCCTGTGGTGTATTCAATATACTGTTAACAGTAACAACAAGTCTCACAATGGAGATGATACTGGTGCTTGCTTGAACAAATTGATGAACAGTGGGAGGACAGTGCTACTGTGGACAGTGCTACTACTTTTTAAAATATGAATGCAGGTTAGTATATTCACTAACTATTCTTTAAGTTCAAAATTTTATTTCTTCATGTTTTTATTCAGTCATCGTCTCAATTATATCTTCCCATGTCATATTTTAATCAATCAAGTGAATTTTAAATTGCTTTATTTTCTTTAAAAGTAAAATGTTATTGATTCAGCATTGGCTCACAATTTTATGTAAATTTTCGTGGTGCAACTTTTTATTCTTTATAGTTTTTATATTTAGACTAATTTTTAAGGAACCTATACAACATTGTGTGAATGTTAGTCTTTCCCATTAGAACACAATTTCTGTTACCAAATAAAATTTATCTCCATTTAAATATGCTTTTTATATTATGTGATGTGATCATTTGTTATATAATTTATAAATTTTCACTTCTGGATGGGTGTGAGAGCAGTGATAAGTAACCAATTTTTCATCACAAAATGCAAAATTTATTTACACATGCTATCGAACATATTCTAGTTGCTAAGATTGTCACAAGTAAAAATTATTGCTAAGATGGTCATAGGTAAAAATTATTACTTTCCCCAATTCTGCTTCTGGATATTCACAAGAATAATTAAATCACAAAATTTTACAGCACGTAGAAAATTTTGTTTGGAGGGCTGGTGTAGTTGTATAATCTGCTATTTTGCAAGATTTTATGATGTACCAGGGTTGACTTCATGCAAGTAAATGTACTACCTGCTGTACTATCACTCTCACCCAACTTTCGTTTTGTTTTATTTCTATTACTTCTTAGTACTCTTTCATTTTGTCAGCTAAATTAAGTTTGGACATCAGATTACAGACTATTTAATCCAATATGCACTTCATATTAATTTACTATATTATACATGTTAATTAATATAAAATTAACACCTCTTGCAGATTATGTAAGTTTTTAGCTAAACATTATGTTATAAAATCAGAGTACAGATTACAAAATATTTAAGTGTTGGGGCATTTAAAGAGTAAAGTGTATATAGGCGTATTGATTCTCAACACTCCGTATGGTCCCAGAGCCCTGTCAGGAGTGCACAGCCAGGAGTAGTAAGTCCTAAGAATTGCTGGGTATAACCAAAAAAGTAATTATCACCACTCAAGTCACATGAAATATATAGTTCTTTGTATTAAACAATTTAATTACTTAATCCACATGATATATTATTATGTGAATATAAAATCCACATAACAAGTTAAAATATTAGCCATGATCAACACAGAGCTTAAAAATTCTTGGTATAAAATTATCAGATTCAAATGATTTGGAACAAATATCATTCGAAATCTTCACATTCTGTAATTTAGAGCTATCCACAGGTTTTTATATATACATCACTGTATTACTGTCATCCCATTGATCATCGAATTACTCGAGCGGGCACCAGTAACATCTCTATTCCTCCCAGCCAGAGATTTTAGTAGCCTCTTCTTACTAGTCTTTTCCCAATGATCGGAGTCTCTTTCAGGGTCAGGGGAATGAGACCCGTTGTCATTACTGTATTTGGCATATCAAATATGCCACAGGGAGCTTGCCAGACTGTCGGTGAGGGCAGGATACTCTTGGTAACTTTTGGGCTCTCTGAGCGGCATATATTTATATATTTCTCTCTATGATTTGTTGCCTACTGTCTGAACCTCATCAGATATGGTGTAGTAATTGTGAAAAATAGGTAGGAAGTGTCTTATAATGTGTGGCATGGTTCTGGGAGCCTCATTTTATACTCCCATCTGGGAGGAGCATCTGTGAGTTTTGGAGGGTGGCCGATGAGGAGATTATCTGGTGCTGGCAGCGTGTGGTTTCTGGGTGTGATCCCTGAGTCACCGGAGACTGGGGGAAGCAGGCAGAGGATCTCTGTTCCCGGGTCCCACTGAGTCCAGAGTCCAGAGTCACAAAGTTCTGCATTACCTGGGTTCTGTGGGACTTCATTCATGCATGAGGCTTGACCTGAGTGTCCAGAAAGCTGCCTGAAGGGTGGCAGTGGCTGGGTAGTGGAGGTCGGCTGCCGGAGCTGGGGTCCCTTGGCGTGGGGAGGGCTCTCACCTGCCCCACAGCTTATTAAACATACATATATATGTTTAATAATCTAGTTTTGATCATTTGAAAATCATCATTAACTTTAAAATCATACACAATTATATCCGCTTCAAAGTAACATAGTAAATAAAATTAGAACCTCAGCATAAAGGAGTTGAATACAATTTATTGCTACATCCAACACTTCACTATTTTTCAGAGCATGTTGAATAAGAAAAGTAGCTCTCAAAATCTAAAATATGCAATATTCTTACAGACATTCCATAATGAAAAAATATGACTTTGAGTTTGTTCTTAGCAAATGCTTATATTTAAATAGAGCCTGTTGTATACTCTATATTTTGTTTATTCTAATGCTGTGATTTTGTTCTATAACTCCCACAGTGATAATTATAAAGCTGTTTAGATATTTATAATCCCTCAGTAATATTTTCTAATCTCTTGCTTTCCCTATCCGCACATAACTATTTTACAGCTCAGCAGAATTTTTAATCACTTACCTATAATAATGAAATCATTTGAACACAATATGCCTATCAAAGAAGCTAGAGTTACAAATGAAAAATAAATAAATGTAATGATTGTATTTATCATCCTTCTTAGTTTAACTTTGTTTTATATACTCTTCCTAATTCAGCTTTCATTTTTAAATGGGCATGAACTTAAAAATAAAGAACCAAATTGTATTCTATTATTTTCTTCAGGCATTCAAATTCTCAATCGAACATGTATTGTGTATTTAGTATTTGATGTTTTAAATAAAGGGGAGGATATAAAAGACGACATAAGTTTTAAAATCCTGTGACAATATGAATACATTAAGAGTACTGCACACATAAAAACTATGCAAATCCTTGAAATTCTCTAAGTATTCAAGTTTTATAACATCTGCATGCATAATATATTTAAAAAATATATGCCAGTGGGTAAAGAAATTGATATGACCTTTCTGAATATATTTGTATTAGATACTTTTTATTATTTATTGGGGGTTCTGAGTAGAGCACCCCTCCTTATGATTAGGGTTTCTCATGACTCTGTGCTCATGGAGACCTGACAGGACTTGGGAGACCATATTCACTGCCTGGGATCAAAACCAGATTGGCTTTGTATAAGGCAACTCAGTACCTTATCATCTATACTCTCTCTTGCCACATTAAATACATCTTTCATTTGAACTGTAGTTATTCCATAATACTCTTAAAAATAATAACTATAGCAAAATTATTCTTGAACAATAATTTTATCACATACTTATTTAAAAATACTCAATAACAACATGTTAAAATATGAAAATATTAAATAACTTTATTCTAAGAAAATAATAAAAATGAGATTATTATTCCATTTAAAGAACAACCATAAAAATTCAGAACAGATCACTATTACAGAAGTCAGAATGATATATATTATTTATGAGAAAGGGAGCTGACTGGAAATTGGCAAAAACAAGATTTGGAAGCTGGAATAGTCATAAATCTTAATTTGTTTGATGGTTACCCAAATGCTATAGAGTGAAAATTTATTTAACCAACAAGTAGTAATTCTGCATTTTGTCACTATTCACAATTGTCAAGATATGGAAATATAAATATATATAGTATATTATCAGATCCCATGTATATATTGATATATGAATGGATTTAAAATATGATATTTATTTGCATTGAAATATTTTGAAAGCTGGCAAAAAGGTAGTTCTTTATGTTTTATTCTGAAAAAAACATATATGAACCTAAAATATTAGGTGCATAAAATGTCTTACACAGGACAAATGCTCCATGACTCTACTAAAAACTTGTGCATTTAAAATTATATTAATAAGGTTGGTCATATGTTGTATTCTCACCACACACAAAATTTAAGTGTGCATTTTTGTATATAGTTTCTCAATTATTAATTTCCAAAACTGAGTGCCTAAGCCAAATTTCATCTCAAGGAATCCTGATAATAAAGAATCTGGCAGGATACATTTTCTCCAACTTCAAACTGTTCTATAAAGCTATTGTAATCAGCATGGGATGAGGATGGACTCTCAAGTCAATGGAATAGAATTAAACATCTAGAGACAGATCCTCAAAGTAATCATTGACAAAGGAGGAAAGAGCATAATTTCTCTTCAGTAAATGGCTTTGGGTAAACTGGTCACATGCCAAAAAGGTGAATTCAGACCCCCTTTTCAACATCATGCACAAAAGAAAATCAAAATAAAGATTTTAATATCATACCTGCATACATAAATTCTACTGAGAAAAACAGAGAATACTTTATGACTATCTGGAGCAATAGCACAGTGGGTAGGGCATTTGCCTTACAGATGGCCAGCCCGGGTTCGATTCTTCCATCCCTCTCAGAGAGGCCAGCCAGCAAGCTACTAAGTATCCTGCCCACATGGCAGAGAGTGGCAAGCTCCCCGTGATGTATTTGATATGCCAAAAACAGTAATAAGTTTCATAATGGAGACATTATTGGTGCCCGCTCGAGCAAATAGATGAACAACGGGAGGACAGTGCTACAGTGCAGAGCTACTTTATGACATTGAATCTAGAGACTCTTCAGTGATTCATTGTCATTGGTCAAAGAAAAAGAAGCATAAACACTTTGATTGCATCAGACTAAGAAACTGTGTGCTGCAAAAGAAATGATGATCAGGATAAAAAAAAAAAATACACTCCAAAGACTGGGAGAAAACAAGTGCTTACCACTGACCTCAGAATGAGTTAACATCAAGCTGTAGAAAGTCTTCGTAGACCTTTATAAGAAAAAAATCAACTAACCCCATCTTAGAGAGGGGGAAAGAGATGAACAGAAAACTTACTCAAAGAAGACATACAGACGGTCAGAAGTTATCCATTGTAGCCAAAACCTGTACACAAACAAATGTCCAAGAATAGATGACTGGAAAAAAAAAAACATGGTGCATATACCCAGCACTTTTTGTCTGCATTGATTGTGTGTGTGTGTCTGTGTTTAAATTTTAAATTTTATTTTATTTTAGGCATGGTAGTTTACAGTGGTAGAGTTTGTTGTACATATCATTACAGGGGGTTACATTACATCCTCCACCAGAGTGTACAACATATCTCCACCACTGTCCTAATGTCTCCCACCCTTATGCTTTCCCTATGATCCTCTCTTCTCCATAATAAGCATCCAACTAAAGACCAATTTTGTTTTTCTTGCTGATTTTGAAATTTGTTATTAACCTACTTTTTATATCTCATAAAGGAGAGAAATCATTCCGTGTCTATTTTTCTCCTTACTAACTTGACTCAGCAGAATGCTCTCCAGATGCATCGAAGTAGCAGAAACTTATATTATTTCATCTTTTAATATATCTCAGTAATAATAAGTTTTGTATACATACCACTGTTTTCACGTTTTGGCTATAATAAATAGTGCTTCAATGAACATAGGAGAGAGAAAATATCTTTTCTGATTCGAATTTTTGGTCCTTGTGTTAGATGTCCCAAAGTGGAATTGCTGTGTCATACAAAAGCGTAATTCATAGTTTCATGAGGAGTATCCATATTGTTTTACAAAAAGGTTTGACTAGTCCACATCCCCAACACCAGTGAATAATGTTTCCTTTTTTCTAATATTTCTATATCTACCTTCAATGATCACTACTGGCAGGTTTCTGAGACCATCTGGGGTGCTGCAGATTGAAACAAAATAGCCACATGGGAGGAAACCTCAATTCTGACTGTATTACTGAATTAGCTCTGAGTGTCACTTTTTGAAATATTTGCAAAATACAACAAATAGTTCTTAAGTACTTGCATTTTATGAGAACAACTGCCAATCTAGTCACGATAAATATTTGTTCAGGTTCAAAAACTAGAAAGTAGGGAAGCAATAATTTCATTCCATGTTCTTTTTTATTGTCAGGGATTGTATTGTAAGCATTTAATATGTTTCAAGAATATTTAAAACATTCATCACAGAATTCAAAAGTCTACTTCATTACAAAGATTTTGACAAAAATAATACTGTCACTACCCCTTTATTACCCAATTCAATTGCTTAATAATGGTTATTGTAATTCAAATGAAAAAGTTGGTAACTTCCCCTAATCAAAGCTCTACGAAAATATTCAGTTGGGTGCACTAAATTAAGAAGAGCAAAGATGGTTCATGAAAGTGCTTTCACAGAAGAGTGTAGCTTAATCCACTGATGAGAAATATATAAATATCAGCCTTAAACATGTTTTTTTTCCACACAAATTTGTAACAAATTGAGTGGCATGTCAAGAGAGCTCTCACATGTACAAATACTCTTGATCACAGATTCATCTAAGTTAGAAGTGTTATATTTTATTGGGTAATTAGTTTCAAATCTAAAATATTTTCTTAACACTTTGATACAAAGTTATATTTTTTACTTAATATACGGATGTCTAATTTATATAATAAAAATGTTTAATATTAGATGTAGATAAATATATTAAGGTAACTATATTGTTATATGTAAAGCATTTCTTTTTTTAAATTTTTTTTTATTAGTGAAAAACCATGAGGTACAGTTGTAGGTTTACAATTTTTTGTGCTTGGGTTTGATTATACAATAATCAGATACCCATCCTCCACCAGTGCCCATTTTCCATCACCATGGATAATATCCCCCCACCCCCATCCCCCATCCCCCCCTGCCTCTGTGGCAGGGCAATCCCCTGTGTTCTCTCTCTCCTTTTGGGTGTTGTGGTCTGCAAAAGAGGCATTGACTGGCAAACATGTTCAGTCCATAGTCCACTTTCGACATGCATCTCCCCTCCTAGGAGGATCCTCCAAAAACCCTTTATTTGGTGTTCCCTTCTCTATCTGAGCTGCCCTTTCCTCTAGAATGCCCAACTGGCCACTAAGCGGTGGAGTAATCCTCCTGGTGCTGATCTCAGCTATTCTTGGGTATTAATCTCATATTTTGCTACTTTATATCCCCCAGATGAATGCAATCTTTCTATGTCTATCCCTCTCTTTCTGACTCATTTCGCTTAGCATGATACTTTCCATGTTGTACCACTTGTATGTAAATTTCATGATTTCATCTTTTCTAACAGCTACATAGTACTCCATTGTGTAGATGTACTAAAGTTTCTTTAACCAGTCATCTGTTCTTGGGCATTCAGGTTTCTTCCAGTTTCTGGCTATTGTAAAGAGTGCTCCAATTAACAAACAAGTGCAGATGTCACTTCGACTATACATTTTTGCCTCTCTGGGATATATTCCCAGGAGTGGTATTGCTGGGTCAAATGGGAGCTCAATTTCTAATTTTTTGAGAATCGTCTATACTGTTTTCCAGAAGGGCTGAAGCAGTCGACATTCCCACCACAGTGTCTTTTTCTCGCCACATCCGCGCCAGCATCGGTTGCTTTTGTTCTTTTGAATGTGGGCCAGTCTCTGAGGTGTGAGATGGTATCTCATTGTGGTTTTGATCTGCATCTCCCTGATGATTAATGATGTAGAGCATTTTCTCATGTGCTTTTTTGCCATTCGGATTTCTTCTTTGAGAAAGTTTCTGTTCATTCCATTGCCCCATTTTTGGATGGGGTTGGATGTTTTCTTCTTGTGGAGTTTAACCAGTATTTTGTATATCCTGGATATCAACCCCTTGTCAGATGTGTATTCGGCGAATATCCTTTCCCATTCTGTAGACTGTCTTTGTATTTTGGTCACTGTTTCTTTGGAGGTACAGAAGCTTCTTAGTTTAAGATAGTCCCATTTATCTATCTCTGTTTTCACTTGCTTAGACAGTAGCATGGCATCTTTGAAGATACCATTAGCTTCAATGTCATGGAGGGTTTTTCCAACTTTGTCTTCAATGTACCTTATGGTTTCTGGTCTGATGTTGAGGTCTTTAATCCATTTTGGTCTTACTTTTGTACATGGTGCTAGGCAGAGTTCTGAGCCCATTTTTTTGCATGTAGCCGTCCAGTGATGCCAGCACAATTTGTTAAAGAGGCTTTCCTTACTCCACTTCACATTACTTGCACCTTTATCAAAGATTAGATGATCATAAGATTGAGGGGAGATGTCAGTGTATTCAACCCTGTTCCATTGGTCTGCAGTTCTGCCTTTGTTCCAGTACCATGCTGTTTTAATTAATACTGCTTTGTAGTACAGTTTGAAGTTCGGGAGGTTGATTCCACCCATTTTCTTATTCCCAAGAATTGCTTTAGCTAATCGTGGTGGCTTATTGTTCCATATAAATTTCAGGAGTGTTTGCTCCATTTCTTTGAAGAATGTCATGGGTATCCTTATAGGGATTGCATTGAATTTATACAATGCTTTCGGTAGTATTGCCATTTTGACAATGTTAAGTCTCCTGACCCATGAGCAGGGGATATCTTTCCATTTCCTCATGTCCTCTTTTATTTCCTGAAGTAGTGCTTTGTAGTTTTCTTTTTACAGGTCCTTTACTTCCTTAGTTAAGCTGATTCCTATGTACTTGATTTTCTGGGGCACAATTGTGAACGGGATTTTTTTTTTCATGTTGCTTTCTTCTCTCTCACTGTTTGCATATAAGAAAGCCATGGACTTTTGGGTATTGATTTTATAACTTGCAACTTTACTATACGAGTCTATTGTTTCTAGGAGTTTTTTGGTGGAGGTTATTGGGTTCTCTAAGTATAGTATCATATCATCTGCGAATAGTGTGAGCTTGATTTCTTCCTTCGTACCTGAATGCCCTTAATATCTTTTTCTTGCCTAATCGCTATTGCAAGTACTTCCAGTACTATATTGAACAGCAGTGGAGAGAGTGGGCATCCTTGTCTCGTCCCTGATCTTAGAGGGAAGGCTCTCAGGTTTTCCCCATTGACGATGATGCTTGCTGTAGCCTTGTGGTAGATGGCTTTAATTATGTTGAGGAAGGTCCCCTCTATACCCATTTTGGCTAGGGTTTTCATCATAAAGTGGTGCTGGATCTTGCCAAATGCTTTCTCTGCATCTATTGATATGATCATATGCTTTTTATCTTTTCTTTTGTTGATATGGTGGATTATGTTGATTGATTTTCGAATGTTGAACCATCCTGCATCCCTGGGATGGATCCTACTTGGTCATGGTGTATGATCTTTTTGATGAGTAGTTGGATTCTATCTGCTAGTAGTTTGTTGAGGATCTTTGCATCTGTGTTCATCAGGGATATCGGCCTATAATTCTCTTTCTTTGTGGTATCTCTGTCAGCTTTTGGTATCAGTGTGATATTTTCTTCGTAGAAACTGTTCGGAAGTGTTTTTGATATTTCAATTTCGTGGAAAAGCTTAAAGAGGATTGGGAGTAAGTCCTCTTTAAAGATTTGGAAGAATTCACTAGTGAATACATCCGGGCCAGGACTTTTGTGCTTGGGGAGACTTTTTATTACCATTTCAATTTCCTTGATGGTGATGGGTCTGTTCAGGTAATACAGGTCTTCTTGGTTCAACCTTGTGAGTCTGTAGGAGTCTAGGAATTTATCCATTTCCTCGAGGTTTTGATGTTCCGTGGCATAAAGTTTCTCAAAGTACTCCCTGAGGATCCTTTGAATTTCTGTAGTTTCTGTTGTAATGACCCCCTTTTCATTTCTGATTTGGTCTAAGTGTTTTCTCTCTCCCTTTCTTTGTGAGTTTTGCTAGAGGCTTATCAATCTTGTTAATTTTCTCGAAGAACCAGCTCTTGGTTTCATTGATATTTCGGATTGTTTTTTGGGTTTCCATCTCGTTAATCTCTGCTCTGAGTTTTATTATTTCCTTTCTCCTGTTCGGGTTGTGCTCCTTTTTTTGGTCCTTCTCCAAGCTCTTAAGCTGTGAGGTTAGGTTACTTATGTGTGCTCGCTCCTCCTTCCTGAGGAATGCTTGTAGAGCTATAAACTTTCCTCTTAACACAGCTTTTGCTGTGTCCCATAAGTTTTGGTAACTCGTTTTCTCATTTTCATTCGTTTCTAGGAATCATTTGATTTCTTCTTTGATTTCCTGTCTAAGCCACTCGATGTTCAATAGAGCACTGTTTAATTTCCAGGTGTTTGATTTAGTTTTCTGTTTGTGTATGTGATTTACTTCTAATTTCAGTGCATTATGGTCTGAGAAGATTGTCGATACAATCTCTATCTTCTTAATTTTTTGGAGGCATGTTTTGTGGCTCAGCATGTGGTCTATCTTGGAGAATGTTCCATGTATACTTGAGAAGAATGTGTATTCAGCTTTTTGTGGATGAACTGCCCTGTATATATCTACTAAGTCCCTTTCTTCCATTGTTTCCCTCAGATGAAGTATGTCCTTGCTAAGCTTGAGTCTGGTTGATCTATCAAGAGGTGACAAAGCAGTGTTGAAGTCTCCCACTAGTATTGTGTTGCTATTGATGTCTTTTTCCAAATCTATGAGTAGTTGTTTTAAGTATTTTGCTGGTCTCTCATTAGGTGCATATACATTTATTATTGTTAGTTCTTCCTGTTGTACAGATCCTTTGATCAATAAGAAATGGACTTCACTGTCTCTTATGACCTTCCTTACTCTGAAATCGATGTGGTCTGATATTAGGATGGCTATCCCAGCTTTTTTATGGGAGCTGTTTGCCTGTAGGATTGTTTTCCAGCCTTTGACTCTGAGTCTGTGTTTGCTTTGACTATTGAGATGTGTTTCTTGCAGGCAGCAGAATGTGGGGTTCACTTTTTCTAATCTATCCTGCCACTCTATGTCTTTTAATTGGTGCGTTTAGCCCATTGACACTGAGAGAGATTATTGTTATGGGATTTTTTCCCATTGTTCTGTTGAAATTTGGTGTATTTGAGGGGCCTTTCTTGCCTTAAAGTAGCCCATTTAGTTGTTCTTGTAACCACGGTTTTGAGTCTATGAAGTTCCTGAGCTGTTGTTTGTCTGTGAAATTGTGTGTTGTTCCTTCTGTTATGAATGAGAGTCTAGCTGGGTAAAGTATTTTTGGGGAGGCGTTTATTTCATTGAGTTTTTTCATTATGTCCCAACACTGTTTTCGGGCCATGAGGGTTTCATCAGAAAAATCAGCTGTGAATTTTAAGGATGCTCCTTTGTTAGAGATTTCTTTCTTCGCTCTTGCTGCTTTCAGAATTTTGTCTCTGTCTAAGGTTTTGGTCATTTTGATCAGAATGTGTCTTGGGGTATTTTTATTCGGATTTCTTCTAGCTGGTACCCTTCGGGCCTCCTGAATATGGTCACAAGTTTTCTTCAGCTATGGAAACGTTGTAGCAATGATGTCTTTGACAGTTCCTTCTTCATCAAGGTTTTCTTCCTGTACCTCTGGGACTCCAATAATGCTTATGTTACTCCTCTTGGCTTCATCACGATCTTCTCTTGCCATCTGTTCCCGAATTGTGAGTCTCTTTTCCATTTTCTGCTCTTTTCTGGAGAGTCTCTGAACTTCATCTTCGAGCTCACTGATTCTGTTCTCAGCAGCTGTTACTCTGCTGCTGAGGCCTTCCACTGAGTTTTTCAATTCGCCTACGAGATTTTTCAGGTCTGACATTTCTGATTGCATTTTCCTTATTTCTGCCTTTAAATCCTCTTGTCTTCTATTGGCATTGCTTTCCATTGTTTCTTTTAGTTCCCTAAGCATCCTAAGTAGCTCCCTTCTGAATTCCTTGTCAGAGAGGTTGTCTAACACTGCAGTACTGTTGGTGTCATCTGGTCTAGACTCTTCAATAAGAAAGTTTGGTGGGCTTTTGCGTTGCTTTACCACTGTGAAAAGTGTGGTTTGGTCCTTCACGTTCACTGTTACTATTCTGCTTGCTATACAGTGTGTTAAGATAGGCTTATGAGTTATTGGCTACTGTGTTTCTAGTGACTGAGCTAGACTAGAGAATTTTCCATCTAAGAAGGTAGCTTATGGTTCCTATTGCATATGTAGTGGGAAAATATTTCGCGGCCGCATTAGTGGCTGCAGCTCCGGAAAGATTCCCTGGCACTGAGCGAGGAGTTCGGAACGTCGATGGAGCTAACTGTGCATGCGCAGAGAGGGTCCCAGGCCTTTGGGGGCGGGCTGTACCTGGTTGGAATAGGAGTCGTTCAGCTTGGTTGCCCAGAGCTGGGCCTCCGTGCCTGTCCTGCGCAGATCAGGGGAGAAAACCGGCTTTCTGGGAGGTGGAGCTAGCTGTGCATGCGCAGAGAGGGTCCCAGGCCCTTCGGGGGCGGGCTGTACCTGGTTGGAATAGGAGCCGTTCAGCTTGGTTGCCCAGAGCTGGGCCTCCATGCCCGTGCCCGTCCCGCGCAGATCTGTAAAGCATTTCTTAATTCCCAGGTTTTTGGAAAAACATAACCTCATGCCTTTGTCTATCTATTAATATTTAAAATATGTTTTTTCTGTATAATATTGCCAAAATAGTATAATATAAGAAATCACTGATACAAAGGAGACATATATGAAAATATATATACAAAGAGATCTTCAGAATATAAGTGTGGAGTTACTATGTCACAGTAACTTTGGAAAGAGGCTATAATAGTAAAATTAACTTCCTGGAAACAAAGTAGCCTGAGGAGATACAATCTCCAAACACAGTAAATATTGCATTTGCTTGACCCTGGTTTTCAAATTAAAAAAAGGAAAAGAAAATGTTTTCCCATATGTTTAGTACAGCATTTGACATTAAAAAGAAAAAGGCTAACTATACAAACTTTAATTTAGTTTTAGGGTCACACCTGACGGTGTTCAGGATCACATATGGTGTCAGAGATCCAACATGGGCTTCCAGAGAGCAAATCATGTAGTCAACCTGTTATACCATTTCTCCAGTCCTATTATGCAAGTTTCTTAAGGGTTTTGTTGATTTCAACCTTGAACTAAATATGTGTAACTGAAATGCTGCTGATCACTCCAATACCCTCATAAAGCAGCACCCTCTAGTCCTCAGCGACCGTGGTCTCCCTTGACCTCATGAACCTTGGACCTGTGAAGATAAAAAGTTTGTTCTATCAACAAATGGGAAACCTGATGGATTCCTGGGATTGCAGGGATAAGGTACGTATCAAATGTTCACTCAACTCTGATTCTATAGTATGCACGCTGGAGATTTCAAGTATGAATTGGTACATTTCTGGAAATTCCTGGGCACCACTGCTTGTGGCATTGCTGCAGTGCGGGGTTGCCCTTTAGCTCCTGGCACTGCAGTAATGCAACAGTATCATTACATCCTCACCCTCTTATTGGATTGAATTCTCCAGAAGGTTAAGAATTGCAGGTGGGGCACCAGGTATATGGAGAAACATCTTGGAGACACCACCTGCTGGACAAGTGTAAAATATCGGGGAAAAAAAGAGAAATCGGAAAGCTCTGGAAGGGTTTTCTTTTTTCTTATAGCTCTAGGTATCATTGCATGACTGTATCACTGTCGTCCCATTGTTCATCGATTTGCTCGAGCAGGTGCCAGTAACTTCTCCATTTATCCTAGCCCTGAGATTTTAGCAGCATCTCTTTACTTGTCCTTCCCAACACTGCCATATGGGAGGCACTTTCAGGGTCAGGGGATTGAGACCCGTTATTGTTACTGTTTTTGGCATAATGAATATTCCACGGGAAGCTTGCCAGGCTCTGCCTTGTGGGCGGGATACTCTTGGTAGCTTGTCAGGCTCTCCAAGAGGGACGAAAAATGTATATAAGAAAATACAAGCAAGTATATTAAAACCAAATACAGGTATGCTGCTTTAGGTACGTCAGTGGGCTAGACTATAAGAGTTCTCACAGCCACATTCACTCTTCTGAGAGCTTTCTTTTATAGTCTCTGGATCTTGGCCATTGAAGAGATTACATGGCAATAGGGGAAGTTTGAGGGTGTGACTGCCAAGCTACTGGAAAATGGGGGATCTTGGTGGAGGAGGCCAAGTCTCGATCCAAGCAGGCTTGGAGATCTCAGTCCTAGGTCCCACATACCTGGGTTCCTCTGCCGGTTCCTTCATGCGTGAACTTGTCCAAGGGTGTGGAGAGTGGCCTTGAGCATGGCTGTGGCTGGGTTCTGGAGCATTTTGGCTGCTGTGGTTCTGCTTGGGGCAAGGAGGGGAAACTCAACCCGTGTACCTCTGAGGAGTCCAGGTGAAGACAACCTGGCGCAGGGGCAGGATATTCTGCTCTAGATATTTTAGAAAAAAAGTAGAGCTTTACAGTAAGAGATAAATAACCATCACTAAAAGATGCAGGCACAGGGACCACTATCATCTCTCCAATGGTGTAACATTGTTCACTAGGGAAATATATTACCCAAGAGACTAATAAAACTAAATAATCTTATAAATTACATGAAGGACCTAGGGATGACTTGCCAGGAGACCAGCTGTCATGCACTACTCAGTGTGATCCCTGACACTTTTCATTTGTCCAAGAATGATCCCAGTAACCCTGTTGTTTGAGATCCCCCCTACATATCAAACTTTCAGTCTTCAGGAAATAACCAAGTTGTGCAAATACCAAAACTTCAGTGTATGACCCCATAGCAAGGTCCAGACCAGGTATGCAATTCTTGGTGAGTCTCAAAACTAAATGTTTGTCCAGTCCTGGCATAGACAAGGAAGGGAAGGGGAGCAGTTAATTTAAAAAAAAATGTTTTTAAATATGCTGAGAAAGTAATAAATTCAAGAGTTAGATGGAAAATATCAGTGAGAGAAATGTTCCAGGATTCAGAAAGAATATGGATAAGGGACAAAGGGATAGTACAGTGTGTAAGCTTTATTATTTTAAAACTTTATCAACCTCTCTGGAGAGAAACATGTGTTAATCATTGTTGTTTTATGTAAATAATTGATTGTAGATGAAAGCTGGGAAAATAAAAGTAATTATGCCTCCCTTCATTTATATCCTTCCCTTTGTATTTCTGATGTTTTCTGGGGTAACTTTACATCATTCAGCAAGAGTAATAAAAAATTCAACTAGTCTTCTTCCACTCTAAGTTCAGTCTTCCCTAACCCCAAAGATTCCAATTCTCTGAAAGATGGTAATAGGTGATGAACAACAAAAAGACTTTCTAAGTGGCTAATTAAATATATCAAAGAGAAACATACACTTCTATCTTTGCACATTTTATTGCTGTCAAGAAGTTATGAGAAGAAACTCCTACTATCTTGGTTTATTTAAAATGCACATAATGTTAAACATTATATTTGAAATAAATTAAACTTTAATATTCTTTGAAAGAACAATAAAGGATATGGATTGGGGTTCATCAAGTGATTTATTTTACTGCTTTATTTTCTGGGGATAGGTGATCATTACAAATGGACTTCTAACAAAGAGGAAAATGATTTACTACTAGACTGGTGAGATTTCAGGACTTTATTATAATTTCT
This sequence comes from Sorex fumeus, assembly GCF_029834395.1. Taxonomy (NCBI): domain Eukaryota; kingdom Metazoa; phylum Chordata; class Mammalia; order Eulipotyphla; family Soricidae; genus Sorex; species Sorex fumeus. The sequence continues at coordinate 16,267,967 of NW_026606075.1, read as the reverse complement.
GCTCAGTTTATTTTAATTTTATAATATAACACCTTATTTAAAAGATTTTAAAGTAGAGCATTTTTAATAGGCACAGATAACTACATCAAAATGACAAATATATTAGAATTGTTTTATATAATACAATGACAAATGGACAAAAAATAGACATTATTTCATATTATATTCAAAATATATATAAGAATATAGGTAATCTAATAGGAGAAGGAGGATGACATAGTCCTGCATGCCATCTAATCCTGATAACAACTAATTTAGGAGCATGATGCAGGGTAGTTACGTCAGGTGTTTTGGAATGTAAAAGGACAGACTCAAATGAACATGAAGCAAATGCCAAACACTGGGAATAGGGAACTTTTGACTTTGCTCTTTTCTTTTTATTACTGTTTTCCAGGAAGATAGTTGCCCAGCCTCCGGATCAACTCAAAGCAAAACAAAAGCACAATAAAACACAGCAGCCAACTCAGAATCAATCTAGCTGCAGTTAGAAATAAATCAGATAACATTAAAAAACACAACCATGCTGGAATGGTAAACAAATTAATAGAGAAAGAGACAAAAGCAAACAATTGTGCCTGATCATCCCATTTCCCTTTCACACAGTGAAGTGGTTACAAGCATAGTGAATAAACTTCATATAAATAGCATTGGTCAGAGTGGTGATCAGAGAGATTTCTTGGCAGTCAGAACCATCTAATAGGTGAAGCAAATAAGCTTTTCAGCCCAGAATCCAATAGCAAACTTTTGTTTGAGAACATCTCCACCTTGCCTCAGTATAAACACAGATAGTTACTCATCTGAGAAATACTAAAAACTGAACTTGTAACTAGCAACCAAAAAGGATGGAAGGCAGGAAAAAGTGGCTGATGATTGCTGACACAAATGGCAACACATTAAGAAATGTAATCAACACAAAGAAATAAATTATAAAAATTAGATAAATGACAAGTCACATGAATATGTTATTGTAATTTTTTTCAGAGAGGCCTAAAAATTAGCACAGTGATTAGGAGCCTTGCCTTGTATGTAGGTGACCGGAATCCTATGCCAGCATATGATGCCCAGAACACCACCAGAGTTGTCTCCCAAACACAAAATCAGAAGTAAGCTCTTAGGACAACAGACTGCAACCCAAATATCCTTCTTAAATATCTCCTGAAGAAATAGAAGATGACCTATATAGAAAGCAGTACATAAAAATAGGGGTTCTTTTAAATAGTTTGTACATATAGTTTTAAGTCTATAATGATTGAAGTGAGTAGGTGAATTAAATTAAAGAGTTGATACTTTAAAATGTAGTAATGGGACACTTGTGGTCAAGAAAATCTATAAATTGATAAGATATAAGTAAGGAATTGGAAACTAGGGGGGAAATGGACTTAATGGATGACATTAGCAGAAGGATTGATGATTATGGGTTAAAGAAAATAATTTAGTTTACAAAAAGCTAATGCAAAAAAATGCTGACTTACTTAGGAGAGATATGCTCAAAGTATACTAAAGTGTTTACAAATATTTATTTATCATATTTACCTTGAGATTTTAATCCAATTAAAAGTTTTGTTGAATTTCATGCATTTTGATAGTCATTGTGACACATTTCCACGAATTGTCTTTCTGCTTTTCTATTTTGGCATTATTTTATAAAACACAGTTATGAAGAATGGAGTTAAATAATAATGCACCAAGAGCCAAGCAGCATCTAATGAGCAGTTGTGCTGTGCTTATGAGGAAGAGTTCAGCCTTTCCTCTGAAGGGTAAATAGTTCTGAAAGGCACTTCTTAGTGGTCTGTGTTGAATAGATCTACATTTTCTCTCATAGAACCTTTATTAGTACACATTCTAATGATATTTTCTCTCTCTGTCTCTCTGTCTCTGTCTCTCTCTGTCTCTCTGTCTTTGTCTCTGTCTCTGTCTCTCTCTCTCTCTCATTTGGGAAACCTGCATTTATTATCAAGGAATTACATTGTTCCCCAATCCCAGTGGGAGCAAGCTTCATACACTGCCTGGTATGACCCCCAGATGAAACAAGACAAAACCATAACATGATAATTTAAATAAGTGTTTAAGTAGTTCGGGGGGTTAAGGAGGCATAGCTGACCCTTGTTTAATTCTTAACACTGTATCTTGCTCTCCAGCAGCAGTAGAACTGATGATTAAACACAGAGACAAGAGTAAGCCTTGAGTATTGCCAGATGTAGCACAAGGAAGGAAGGAAGGAAGGAAGGAAGGAAGGAAGGAAGGAAGGAAGGAAGGAAGGAAGGAAGGAAGAGAGGGAGGGAGGGAGGTTGAAAGGAGGAAAGAAAGAAAGAAAGAAAGAAAGAAAGAAAGAAAGAAAGAAAGAAAGAAAGAAAGAAAGAAAGAGAAAACGAGAGAGAGAAAAAGAAGAAAGAAAATAGGTCAAACTTTTCAAAACTTGGCTACCATTCTTAATTGGAATGAAGAAAAGAAAACTGTATTGCAAGCAAATTAAACAATGTTATATTCACTGAGGCTGGTAGTTATTTATCAGGGGCTATTTAACTTGCCTATAAACAAGATGATGATATATTAATTACATAATTAAAAGACTAATTGATATGTATATTTGATTATAAAAATTTACTTAATTTAGTTATGTATATACAACTTGCTAAAAGGAAATTATCTATGTACTTTTAAACTTTTTTATAATTATATAAATACCATTTTAGTGTTTATTAATTTAATGATTTCATTATGAGACTAAAAATTATTCTGGAGCTACTGAAATTTTTATTTTATATCAAACCTTGCACACTTAGATTTTCAGTATATCTTTAACTGGTTGTGTTAACTTCAAATTCTAAATACTTTATCATATTTAAGGAGATGGGGAGTCTTGTCTAACAAAATGAATAGTTTCACTTTGTAGTTCTCTCACCCTTGAAGGAATATTCAATGTGACATTCTTGACTACTCAAGGGATAGACAACACAGTCATTTTATAGAATAGAAAAAGTCCTTTAGGAGCTACTGTGTTAAAATGTTTTTCCTATTTTCTAGTGAAAATAGTTCTATAAAAATGAAGCATCAGCTAAAACAGATAAGCTTGAGAACACAAAAACAGAGAATAAAGAAACTGTTTTTAAAAAAGAGAGCAAACAAAACACAAAGCAAAAAATGGAGGGGTAGATTTATAACTTGTGGTTAGTTTGACATATGTTATCGATGTGTAAAAGTAGATGGGACCATACAGATAGTTACATCAGGTAAGGCATATGCTTTGCCTGTGGCCGACTAAAGTTCAATCCAAGCCACCACATGTGGTCCCTGTGCCCATTAGCAGTGATCCTTGATCACAGAGCCAAGAGTAAACCGTGTTAAAGAACTGAGTGTTGTACCAACCTGATTATGTCCTATTTATTCATATGAATATTAATCTTCTGAGAAAAGTTTTTTGGAATGAAGTTATATAATTAACACCTTGATATTTAGAACTATATAAAAGTTCTAAAGTTGGGTTGTAATTGTACTTAAAATTACTAATAAAACTTGTGTTGAAAATATGTTTCATAGTAAGGTATAGGGCTAAACGATAGCACAGCAGGTAGGGCGTTTCCCTTGCATGAGGCTGACCCGGGTTCAATTCCTCTGTCCCTCTTGGAGAGCCCAGCAAGCTACCAAGCGTTTCCCGCCCTCATAGCAAAGCCTGGATAGCTCCCGTGGCGTACTAGATATGCCAGAAACAGTAATAACAAGTCTCACAATAGAGACCTTACTGGTGCTTTCTCGTGCAAATCGATGAACAACAAGAGGACAGTGCTACAGTGCTACAATAAGGTATGATATAGATCTGCTGACTAATGAATATTATGTTTTATATATATCAGAATTTAAGTTCTTTTCACGTTATTCTGAAGACAAGTTTGAAAAGCACAATTGAAAAATTGAAAGGACAATTTCAGTAAGAAAACAGGAATCTTATCATGTACATATTATTTATTAGAAGCAACATACATTAAAATATTACTATCCATAGAGAACTTAAATAGATTTCCATAACAATGTTATAGTTTTAGAAAATAGTTTTTTTCAAAAGATAGTTTTAAAGAGAAAAAATATATTTACATCAGGAATGTATACGAAGAAATGTTAGGTTTTATTTTTAATTCCAAAATACAAGAAAGTTGTTTTTATTTGTTTTCTTCATATTACATTCTAATTATTTTTTAATGTAGGAGTACTGCTATTTATTCAGCCATTGATTATGCTGATTGAATTGGGCATGAAATCCACATTACATTTTTAAAATTCTAGGAGGGTTGAATATGGTGAAGTGTATAGGAGACCATAATGATGATGATGATAATAATAATAATAATAATAATAATATATTGTTGCTTGATTTCTAAATATCCTGAGGTATTTTCCTCTTAAATAATTTTTTTTTGATTTGTGTTTTTGTTTGTTTTGGGTTTGGGGCCACATTCAGCAGTATTTAGATATTACGCTTGACTCTGCACTCAGGAAATACTCGTAGCAAGCTTCAGGGGATCATATGTAATGTTGGGGATAAAAATCCATGTTGGTCAATTTCAAGGAAAGCACCCTCACTGCTGTACTATTTCTTCAGTTCCTTGAAAAATATATTTAAATCTAAATCATATATAATTTATGCAAAATTATTAGGTCTCAACAGTTTAGAATTACACATTATACAGAATTTGCATAATATTTCAGAAATATGAGTCTCAAATTATATATAGCTTTTTATAGGTATTTTATTTAGTGTTAGTATCAGATACTAACCTATATACCAGGTTACATTCTTTGAGCATATTAAGACATTGGGACAAAATTTAAAGAATATTTTGTTTGTCATACGTACACAATCTACCTGTGATACTTTTATGACACTTTTATGACACATGATATTTTATAAAAAATATTCATTAATTCATAATTATAATTAACTCATACTTAAAAGCAAATATTTAACCTATCTTTGATATGCTTGTAAAATATATGAGAGATTAAATTAGATTAGTAAACATGCAATTTCAAATATACTTTACAAGACAAAAATCAGGTTTACACTGAGATATGTCCCATCAAAATCATACTTAACAGACTTTGTCCCATCAAAATCATCTTTTTCATTTTATATATGTCTCTGAATTAAGATTGTTACAAATTATTCTAATTTTAACATATATTTTATTTTATAATGTTTTAAAGCAGGATGATCAGTCAATTATTTTTATATCTGAGCCACAATCCTAGTTATTTCATGTGATTTCTACAAAAATTGCTAATGAGTATATTTTAGAATTTGAATCCCTGCTATTAAGCTCTTTGATGGACACAGGAGATTTTTTTTGCTCTGAGTTCTGGTCTCCTATACACATCACCATATTCATCCCTCTTAGAGCAATAGATGGAGTCCTGGTAGATTGCACACAGATTTTGGTCCTTTCTGTTTTATTTTTAATTTTTTTTTAGTTCTTATTGTGGGACCTATTTTCTGAAACAATGCTACAGTTCTTCTTCATCCTCAGAGAATTCATCCTAAAACTTTTAATGATCACTGAAGGTATGTTCTTGGAACTTTACATTTTATAAAATACAATAAAACCATATGAGAAGGTGAAAGAAACATTTAAAAAGGCTGGTGTTAATTGAGTAACTCCACTTCGGGCTTGAATTATATCTTTTCCCCAAAGGAAGCAATAAAAACAAAGTGAAACAAGTCAAAACCATAAGATACAAAAACTTGATTAAATGCCTGGCTATCTTTTTTACATTAGATACATCTTTGATATTTTAATAAATTAGTCATTCTAGTATTTTATATTATCAAATATACTTTTATTAGTACATAGTTATTAGTATTAATAGAATTAGCATTATATTAATGATATGAATTTAATAGTGAAAATATTATTCTTTATACTTTCCTTTTCTATCAAAATACCATAATTTACAGAGTTGTTCATGATGTAGTTGTTTCAGTCATATAGTTCCAACACCAATCCCATGAAGGTGCAACCTTCCCTCACCAAAGTCCCACAATTAAGGAACAGTGAAGGTGACTGTCAATATTAATTGACCTGATGTATGTGCACACTAAAAACAAAAAAATAAATAGATAATTACATATTATTACTAAATATATGCTATATGTACAAAACATATATAAACAAATACATGTTCATAAGTGCTCTCTCTCTCTCTCTCTCTCTCTCTCTCACACACACACACAAACACACACACACACACAATGGAACTTCTATAACGCCCAAATTGAAAGAAATGGTTCTTAGCATTTCTGATTTTGTACAATCAACTTTTCACATTTAAAATAAATCTTTTCTCTCTACAAGTTGTATGCCATTTTCAGTATCTACAGTATGAATAGCACAGCGGGTAGGGCGTTCGCCTTACAAGCGGCCAACATGGCCGACCCGAGTTCGATTCCTCTGCCCCTCTCGGAGAGCCCGGCAAGCTACCGAGAGTATTCGATATGCCAGACACAGTAACAACAAAGTCTCCAATGGAGACGTTACTGGGCCCGCTCGAGCAAATCGATGATCAACGGGAGGGCCTTTACCTTTACCTTGAAATTTAGAGTATAATTTACTGCTTGAAACAAAGAAAGATATTAAATTTCTGGACCACTTTGTGAATTCATTTGTAACTTCACATATGGGTTCTTTAACTATATATTAAATAATACATAAAAATATTTAATTAATATATTTTAGAATTGTGGAATCTTATGTTCAGGAAATTTCAGAGTGATGAGTAAAGCTTGAGGCTGACAGTTGGATGAAAATGAACTTTAATTCTGTAACTTTTAAAAGGTATTCAGGCAAATAATTAAAGTCTGTTGTAGCAACTTTTAAACTAATTAAAATATGCTGGTTTATAAAATATATAGGTTTCAGGTCAACATCAATCCCCATGTACCACATACGTCCATCAACAAATGCCTCATTTTTATTGAAACCATATTTTATTAAATATCTACTCCATTTTCTTCTATCAACCTTTGTTTTCTTTCCTTATAGTCTGAGTTTGTCTGTGTTTTCTTTTGTTCATATGTTTTATTTACCATATGTAAATGAACTAATTTGGTCATTTAGTTTTATTCATCTGATTTATTTCCCTTCATGTAATCCCAAAAGTTCAACCACTGTTGTTTAAAATTATGACATTTCATATGTCATATGTATAAGTATCATTTTATTTTATACATGTAATATATTTATAAACTTCTTTTTTTTTCAGTATCCCTAAGTGAGCATTTAGTTTGCTTAAAACTCTTAACTATTGTGAATAATGCTATGATAGACATAAGACTGCATAATTACAGAAAGAAAATCCAAACAAATCTGTCTAAAACAGATATGGTAGCATTCCAATAATATATGTAAAGGCTCAATAAAACAATAAAGGATCAACGTAGAACAACGAAAAAGAATAATATAGGAAATGGTTCCCTAAAAATATAAAATAATGTGACGATATTAATATTACGTAAAATAGTTTTGTGAAGTAGAAATACAAAGAGAAAGGAATGGACAGTATATAATACTTTGGCCAACGTACCTATACTTATTAACAAGAGAATACATTCTTATGCATCACTAAACAAGGAACATCAATGATATATATTGACTATTTATAAACCTAAAAAGAAATATCATCAGCTTCTCAATATTGCTAAGGGAATATTGATACTTGAGTCTCACCAGTGAATAAATCAGACAGAAAATTGACATAGAAACAATAGCCTTAAACAGAGTTTGGTTAGTAGGAAAGAACTGATATTTAAAGTATTCTTCATTTCAGACACAAAAGACATATCTCACTCTTGTTCACATGGAACATTCTAGAGTATATATGCAAATTTTGGTACACAGACAAATGTCAATAAGTTTATAAAACTGGAACATTCTCAACTAACTTACTGTATCACAACACTATAGTTCTAGAAATCAATTATAAAAATATTTGAGGAAAATTTCAAATATGTAAAGACCAAAAAACATGACACTGAACAACTATTGGACCAACAAAGGTATAAAAGTAGATTTTTTAAAAACAATCACTGAAACTAAGTGAGAATTAATCTATCAGAACCCACATGAACCAATAAAAGTAGTACTGAGAGGACAGTTCACAGCATTAAATGTTTACATCAACAAAAAAAGTAAAAGATCAATTAAATTACAAGTGAAACTGAAATCACAGAAAATGTTTTTTAAAGTGAAAATAAATGGAATGAACCATTACTAATGCTCATGAGACTATGTAAGAGAAAATCCCCAATAAAATAAGATGGAAAATTAAAAGAGATGTTACTATAGAAATCACAGATATATAACAAAGATAATAATTGGACTACTATGTATACTATTAGATAACTAAGCTGGTTCACTTAGAAGAAATGAAAAATACTTTTAGAATCATACACTCTCCCAAAATTAAATTAGAAAACTATGAAATACAGCCATCTAATAATAAACAAGGACATTGAAATAGTAATATAATAATAATAATAACTTTTCAAAAGCAAAAACATGATTTTCCTAATGATTTCTGGGAAAACAAGCAAACAAAAAAACGTTTTAAATTATCTATTACTAGACTTAGAAATATAGGTCAGGGGTAAAGTGCTTTTCTTTCACCCCTGATTCAATCCCCAGCGGTGCTTATGGTCTCCCAGTCATAATAGTCAGTGATGCTGAGTTTAAGCACCATTGACAAGATTATCTATAACTTATTTTAACAAATTTTTGCCCCAAAACTAAAGAAATGGAAACTAGTGTCACATTTTTGGGATCACTATAGTCCCGTTACCAAAGTGGAAGGTACATCACAAAAGACACTACAAATTAGTATTCCTAGTGGCTATTGATACAAAGATCAACAAAATCTTAGCTAACTGAAGGTGATTTGACTTTGCAAAGATTTCACATTATAACCAAGCAGCAATTCATTAAGGAATGCAAATTTGGCTCAAATCAATAAACGTATTACACCCATGACAAAAGTAAAGAAGCAAAATAGGTATCATGTCAGTAGGTGCAGAGAAAGGGTTTGACAAGATCCAACATCTATCTATTTATGATAAAAAAGTCATTAACATGGGGGATTGAAGGGATATCCCTCAATATAAATTTCATACACAAAAACTTTAAAGTGATCATCATATTAAGCTTTCCCAACTGAGCACAAGACAAAAAGGTTGCTTTAGTCACTAGTATTTAAGATATTTCCAAAAGATTTAGAAAAATAATTAAATAATAAATAATTTAGGAAATTCTTAAGACTGCATGAAAATGTGCTCCATAAAAATGATTTTAAAACCAATACATTAAAGTAGCACTGTAGATCTTTACAGCATACAGCCGGAAGAGAAGGGCCACATGGAGAGCGGGACCCACAGATGCCAGAGAAAAAGAAAAATACAGGTTCCAAAAAGAGTCGAGAACATCGGGAAGTCCCAGATGGGGTAGATACTGCCTCCCGCCTCCCCCAGATGGAACCCCGGTGACCAGAAGCCTCTACAAGCACAGCTGGAGTATGCGGGAACTAGGACTTTTCCTCAAAAGCGCGCGGCCGCATAAGCGGCCGCGCGACATCTCTCTATATACAAAGTGATCAATGGGAAGTAAACCACCCAACGTTTCTCCCTGAAAATCAGAGTTAAGTTTGGAGCACGGCCACAGCCCCAGAAGCACAAGGACTTAATGCAGAACCCAGCAGCATGGAGCAGAAAAGTGAACGGGCTATGCGTTAATCCAGGCCATCATGTCTGCCCGGAGGGGAAAGGGTGTTGCCCCATTCGCCCTCTCTTCTCTGGAAAGAAGGATGGCGGCCGCATGGGAGCCTTGTGGACAGCAGGTATAAGCCGGAGGTGTGGGGGCGACTAAAACCTCATGGGAAGGGGGGCCTTTCGGTCCGTCCTTCATGCCCTACCGAGGTCACCAGTTGCCCCACATGAGCGGCTTTCCAGCACGGCCACAGCCCCAGAAGCACAAGGACTTAATGCAGAACCCAGCAGCTTGGAGCAGAAAAGTGAAAGGACTATGCGTTAATCCAGGCCATCATGTCTGCCCGGTGGGGAAAGGGTGTTGCTCCCGTCTGCCCTCCTCCCTCTGGAAAGAAAGATGGCGGCCACATGGGAGACTTGTGGACAGCAGGTCTGAGCCGGGGGTGTGGGGGCAACTAAAACCTCATGGGAAGGGGGGCATTCCGGTCCGTCCTTCATGCCCTACCGAGGTCACCAGGTGCTCCCTGCGAGCGGCTCTCCAGCACAGCCGCGGCCCCAGAAGCACAAGGACTTAATGCAGAACCCGGCAGCTTGGAGTAGAAAAGTGAACGGACTATGTGTTAATCCAGGCCATCATGTCTGTCTGGAGGGGAAAGGGTGTTGCCCCATTCGCCCTTTCCTCCCTGGAGAGAAAGATGGCGGCCGCATGGGAGCCTTGTGGACAGCAGGTATGAGCCGGGGGTGTGGGGGCGACTAAAACCTCATGGGAAGGGGGGCCTTTCGGTCCGTCCTTCACGCCCTACCGAGGTCACCAGTTGCCCCCCACGAGCGGCTCTCCAGCACGGCCATGACTCCAGAGCACAGAAACCAATTTCTTAACTATCTGACTTTCAGTAGAAATACTTCCAGGGTCAATAAGTAAAATAGCAGAAATCCAAAACCAACATTTAATTCTTGAACCCAGCTGTAGAAAGCAAATCACTTCACAATGCTTTTTCAGCATGTCTGATTTGGTGGTGGGGGGGTAAACTCTAAATAATAGTGGTGAATCTTTTAATGAAACAATGAATCTAATCAAAGCGGTTAGAGTGTTAACTAGAATTCATCTGCCTCACAGGGACTGGGAGGGGTGGGGGGTGGGGTCTTATTGGGGTTCTTCATGGTAAAAAATAAGTATTGGTAAAGGGAAATGTGTTTGATATTTGCATGACTGAGACCTAAACCTGAAAGCTTTGTAACCTTTCCCACAGTGATTCAATAAATAAATTGAAAAAAAAAAAGTAGCACTGTAGTACTGTCCTCCCTCTTTGTTCATTGATTTGCTCGAGTGGGCCCAGTAACATTGTGAGACTTGTTGTTACTGTATTTGGCATATCGAATACATCATAGGTAGCTTGCCAGGCTTTATCTTGTGGGCGAGATACTCTCGGTAGCTTGTCCGGCTCTCTGAGAGGGGTGGAGAAATCAAACTTGAGTCGGTCATGTTGGCTGCGTGCAAGGCAAATGCCCTACCACTGTGCTATCACTCCAGCCCTACCTATTAAAGTATAAATTCATTAAAAGGTAAAGGCCCTCCCGTTGATCGTCGATTTGCTCGAGCGGGCCCAGTAACGTCTCCATTGGAGACTTTGTTGTTACTGTGTCTGGCATATCGAATACTCTCGGTAGCTTGCCGGGCTCTCCGAGAGGGGCGGAGGAATCGAACTCGGGTCGGCCATGTTGGCCGCTTGTAAGGCGAACGCCCTACCCGCTGTGCTATCGCTCCAGCCCATAAATAATAATGTACTCATACTTAAAAGTAAATATTTAACCTATCTTTGATATGCTTATAAAATATATGAGAGATTAAATTAGATTAGTAAACATGCAATTTCAAATATACTTTACAAGACAAAAATCAGGTTTACACTGAGATATGTCCCATCAAAATCATACTTAACAGATTTTGTCCCATCAAAATCATCTTTTTCATTTTATATATGTCTCTGAATTAAGATTGTTACAAATTATTCTAATTTTAACATATATTTTATTTTATAATGTTTTAAAGCAGGATGATCAGTCAATTATTTTTATATCTGAGCCACAATCCTAGTTATTTCATGTGATTTCTACATAAATTGCTAACGAGTATATTTTAGGAAAAAAATACATTACATGATTCTATGCAGAATATTCCAGTTTTTAATTTTTTTCATTAGACAGATCAATAGTAAATCAATACAAAATTTCTTTAAATCAATTCATTCCATTTAAATTCCGGACCTTTGATTTTCAGTTTTTTCTGAAAAACAGTCCTAACATTGTGATTTGCTCGAGCGGACCCAGTAACGTCTCCATTGGAGACTTTGTTGTTACTGTGTCTGGCATGTCGAATACATCACGGGGAGCTTGCCAGGCTCTGCCGTGCGGGCGAGATACTCTCGGTAGCTTGCCGGACTCTCCGAGAGGGGCGGAGGAATCGAACTCGGGTCGGCGATGTTCGCTGCGTGCAAGGCAAACAGCCTACCGCTGTGCTATCGCTCCAGCCCACAATTAACATTGTGATAATTGATCCAGGATGTGTTTCAGTTAGTTTGATTTTCTGTAGGGTATTGCCTGCCTGGCAGTGCCAGGATATATTCCTGACTCTACGCTCAGATGTCACTCTTTGCTGCTTCAGGGAACCACATGGACTGCCAGGATGGAACCTGTGTGGGCTATACATGGACAGGGCAAGTTCTCTCTTTGCTACGCTACCCCTCTGAACCTTATCTTGTCATTTTTCAGTTACCATCTTTTACTTCATTTAGGCTTGTTCCCAGATACTTATTTTTTCCCAAATCTAATTAAAAATCAATTTTTAAAAGATATTTTTCTTCTTCGATGCTCTTGAAGGCATTCCAAGCCACTCTCTTCCTCCTGCGCAGCTCGGGTGACAGGTCATTTGTCATGTTGACTTCTCGACCTAGGTACACATAACTGTTGCATTCGGAGATGGTCTGAGAGCAAATGTAGCATCAGGAACGAGGCTGTTTCTCATAAACATTGTCTTCGTAAGATTCAGCTGTAGTCCTACCTTTCCACACTCATGGTCAAAGTCGGCCAGCATTTGTGCCGCTTGGCTGATGTTTGGTGTTATTAAAAGTGTCATCAGCAAAGGGAAGATGATGTAGTTGCCGACCATCTATCTTCACTCCTATTCCTTCCCATTCCGTCCTCACATGATGTTCTCAAGGGTGGCACTGAAGAGTTTCGGTGAAATGGTATCACCCTGCCCAACCCCTCTCTTGACATCAATGATTACTTCTTTGTAGAATGGTGAGATCCTGGTAGTGAATCAGTAATACAGCTCACGGAGGATCCTGATATATTGAGTTTGAATGGTCTGATTGGCTAGGGCTTCAATGACATCTTCCATCTCAACAGAATCAAAGGCCTTCTTTAAATCAATGAAGGTTAGACAGAGCGGCATCTTGAACTCCCAAGAAACCTCAATGAGCTTGGTTATCCTGTGGATATGGTCGATGGTGCTGAATCCTTTGCGGAACCTGGCTTGCTCGCATGGTTGTCCTTCATCTAGTGTTCTGCCAATCCTATTCAGGATGACTCGAGTGAACAACTTTGTAGATGACAGACAATAGGCAGATCGGGTGATAGTTGCCAATGTCGTGGATGTCTCCCTTCTTGTACAGTAGTACAGTCCTGCTGGTTTTCCATTGGGACGGAACCTTGCATTCAGACAGGTAGCTTGGAACGCCTTCAAGAGCGTCAAAGAAATAGCTAAGAGGATGAAGAACCTCCAGCTCCAGGCACATCTCTTTGATTCCGCTGTTCTTCCTGCATTAACATATGCTTCAGAGACCTGGGCCCTATGCAAACAGAAGAAAGCTATTTGGGTCTCCCAAAGAGAAATTGAAAGAGCTATTTTTGGAGTATCATTTTTCACTCAAATGAGAGAAAGAATCCAGAGTTCTGACCTCCATCAATGATCAAGAATCAGGGACGCTGTCTTGTTTGCCAAGGCGTCAAAAATCTGATGGGCTGGTCACGTAATGAGATGTAGAGACGACCGCTGGACTAGAGCCATTACCGACTGGATTCCATGGGATGTCAAAAGACTCGTGGCCGCCCACCTACCAGATGGTCAGACTTCTTCAACAAGATCATGAACGATCAATTTGAGGCTCTTCATGTTCCTAGAACAAACAGATGCCATTGGGCTACACTAGCATGCGAAGGGACAAATGGAGACGTTTCTGGCACCAGCTTGAGCAAACTGACCATTAACGGGAAGTCAAGTGATCAATTGATCAAGTGATTTTTCTTCTATTTTATTTGTTTCATATAGAAATGCAATACATTTCTGTTTGTTGGTTTTATACTCAGTATTTTAGTGCATTTAGTGTGTATCACTGAAGCGATAGAACAGCGGTAGTGCGTTTGCCTTACAAGCGGCCAACATGGCCGACCCGAGTTCGATTCCTCTGCCCCTCTCGGATTGCCCAGCAAGCTACCGAGAGTATCTCACTCACACGGCAGAGCCTGGCAAGCTCCCCGTGATGTATTCAGTATGACAAATACAGTAACAATAATCTCATGATGGAGACGTTACTGGGCCCGCTCGAGCAAATTGATGAACAATGGGAGGACCGTGACAGAATTGCAATATTAAAACTAGGGCAATAAAATAAATAATTTTTCTTTCCCTCCCACACATTCTTAAAATAAAATAAACACAGCAAAGTTTTAGATGTAAAGGACCAAAATGTAAAAGTTAAACTGACAACATGATTGAATGTAATAATAATGATAGCACAGTCATGTATTAAGTTTTCAATTTGTGGCAGTTACCTTGCTAAAAGTCAACTTATTTTTTTTTATTTATTTTTCAAAACCACTTAAAATGAGTGATATTTTTATGTTAAACTCACAAAGAAAGGTATGAATGCATTTGTTCAGGAAACCATCCTAGACAGAAGACTGTGGTGGGGTATAGTGAAAAAATCTCAGTGAAAGAAATGCCTCACCAAGAATACTTCATCCAGTTAGACTCTTACTCAGACCAGAAGGAACAATACTCTGTTTTATGGATAAACAGCAGCTCAGAAACTTCATAGACTCAAAACCAACCTTAAAAGAACCAGTATCTATATTTCAAATCATAATGCCCAAAAGTAGAGAGAAATTATGGGGGAAATTGTCTGCCATATAGGCAGTAGGGGGGTTGAAAAGGCGGGGTGGGGTGGGGTTGGTATACTGGGAGCATTGTTGGTAGAGAATGTGCACTGGTGGAAGGATGAGTGTTCAATCATTGTATGACTGAAACTCAAACATGAAAGCTTTGTAACTGTATCTCACAGGATTTAATAAATTTATAAGTAAATAAGTAAATAAATAAATAAATAAAAGAAGTCCTGAAGGGGTTACTGTAAGACAAGACAAACCCCTACAAATACAACAAATCTCTGTAGAAAGATGGCGCAAAACCCCATGGCAATAATGCATTTGTTCATGACCAAATATGTAAAGCAAGATTATTAAATTTTTAAAAAGGTAATATTCAAGATTCTCTTGCATCTTTTGGATTCAGATCCACAGTACTGACTACTACTTATTACTATATATTGACTTTTTGGTTAGTTTTTCATTTGGGGAGCCACCCTGGCTGTGCTCGGGCTTAATCCTAGCCACATGCTGTATAAGGGTCACTTTTGTATAAGGCAAGTGCCCTATGGCCCTCCACCAGCCCCAGTACATTGACTTTGTTGTTACTTTCAAGAATTTATTTTCCCTTTCTAGGGGGGCTTTGTGGGCCGTCCCCCACGCCCCACCGAGGTCGCCAGCTGCCCCCCACGAGCGGCTCTCCGGCACGGCCACGGCCCCGGAGGCACAAGGACTTAGCACAGAGAACCAGCCGCTTGGAGCAGAAAAGCAAATGGACTTGTGTTGATCCGCGCCACCAAGCCTGCCCGGAGGGGGAAGGGCGTTGACCGGCCCCCCCGCTCCTCTCTGGAAAGAAAGATGGCGGCCGCACGGGAGCCTTGTGGAAAGCGGGTTTGAGCCAGACTCGGGGGAGCGGCGGGGACCTCATGGGAAGGGGGGCTTTGTGGGCCGTCCCCCACGCCCCACCGAGGTCGCCAGCTGCCCCCCACGAGCGGCTCTCCGGCACGGCCACGACTCCAGGGCACAGAAACCAATCTCTTAACTAGCTAACTTTTAATAGAAATTCTTCCAGGGTCAATAAGTAAAGTAGCAGAAATTCAAAACCGCGCGGCCGCTATTGCGGCCGCGCGACATCATTTTATTCTTAAACCAAGTTGTAGAAAGAAAATCATTTCACAACGCTGTTTCAGCATGTCTGATTGGGGGGGGGGGGGTGGGTCGTAAACTCTAAACAATAATTGTGCATCTTCTATCAAAATAATCTATCTAGTCAAAGTAGATAGAGTATTAACTAGAACTCATCTGCCTCACAAAGAATTGGGAGGGGTGGGAGGTGTGGGTCTATTGGGGTTCGGGGTTAAAAATGAGTATTGGTAAAGGGAAATGTGTTTGGTATCTACATGACTGAGACCTAAACCCGAAAGCTCTGTAACTTTTCCCACAGTGATTCAATAAATAAATAAATTATAAAAAAAAAAAAAGATCATGAAAAAAAAAAAAAGAATTTATTTTCCCTTTCTTTTATACCTGTATGCTGTCACTATAGGGTATAAAGTTAGGTTAGAATAATTCGGAGAATAATAGATCAATTCATTAATATATATTGCACCCTGGATAGATGAATGCAAAGGCTGTTGTTACCTAACAAGCTCTTATTTTGCTCCATGCATACCTGGGCCTTTCCACACATTTCTTTAACCAGGGTAAAATACATGTATATGGCAATGTAAGTTGCCAAAGGACTAAAGTAGCAGTTAACAGTTACCTTTATGTCTGAATGGATATAGTGCAAATTTACTACATTCTCATGTAGTTATAAGCCAGATAAAATGCAAGGATATAGAAAATACTTCCCATATTGTACTGGAAATTTTCAACCACCTATTAAAGATGTTTAATATCTACACCTATGAAAATCCAGTTCAGTAGTATTCCTATGAAAAGTTCTACTTAGAAAAGCTATGTCCATACACTTCCTGAAGATACAAAAATAATGGGCATGATATTTGAAGTCCATACTAAATAAAAACACAGTTCTTATAATGATATTATTGTACATTTGGTAGATCAACCAAAATATTATTTATTTATGGTTCTGAGGCCACACCCAGTAGTGCCTGGGATTTCTCCTGGTTGTGTTCAATAATCACTTCTGGCTGACTCAAGAGACCATATAGAATGCCATATAGAATGCCTTGGATAGAACAGAGTTCTGCCACATGAAGGTAAGTGCCCTAATCACTGTACTATCTCTCATCAATATTTAAAAATTAAATATTTTAATCTAAAAGGCGAAATTTAGTGTACGCAGTAAAAGGTAAAAAATCAATTTCAATTCCCGAAAGCTGGCCCAGCTTCTAACCATTTGACCTTTAAAAAAATCAGGATTTAATTTAAATATAAGATTTAACTGAAATTAAAGATATATATGTCATAAACACACTGACACACACACACATATATATTTATATATACCTGCATCTATGCCTTTGAAGGAAGTATTGATATCTTCTAGTGAAAATAAATTCTACATTTTCCTTAATTAAAATATTTATTACCCAATATATCTTGAATTACTTACTTGATGCTTATTGCATAGGAAGACAAACACATTTGGAAAACATGAAAATGGTTTGTACTTAAGGGAAGGACAAGTGATGGAATAAAGAAGAGAAAACAATAAAAAATGAAGTACAAAGGAAGATAGAAGAATGGAAACAGAAAAGGGGACTATGCCATGGAGAGGGGGAGTGACAGAGAATATGAGAAATGGAGATATGGAGAAGGAAAGTTCCAGAAGAAAGGAAAATATTAAAAAGGCAAGAGAGAAGACCAAGTGAGGCAGCACATTTAACAACAGAATACTGTCGAACTCAGCCACAGATAATAGCATGTTAGGAATAAGATATATTAGGATATTGAAGTAGATAATGAACGTTTGGTAAAAAAGATATGAGCTACTTTCAAAGAGCATGTGTAATTTAAACAGATGTATGTTCAGGTGAATGAAGAGGTAGAATTTTGGACTGATATAGACAAAAGATGTGATGTGTGTGTCATCTTCCCATCTTCCCAGGTTCCCATCTTCCGGAATTGTCGTACCGTATTTGATAGGGTTCAAATATGGTAACACCTACAAGGGTGATTAGAGGTCACCCCAAAAGCCTCTATCCCTCTCGGAAAGACTGGCAAGCTACCGAGAGTATTTCGCCCGCACGAAAGAGCCTGGCAAGCTATCCGTTGTGTATTCGATAAGCCAAAACCAGTAACTACAACTGGTCTCATTCACCTGACCCTGAAGGCTCCACCGACATGGCAGCACTGAGAAGGATGAGAAAGGAGAGGCCGACAAAATCTCAAGGCCGAACTAGGCTGCCACAACGAAGGAAGACAAAAATGATCGTCTGTACTTTCAATGCACGTACACTAGCATCAGATACATCCATTGAGGACCTGATGGTACAAGCGCAAATGATCAAGTACGACATCATTGGTCTGACCGAGACAAGAAGGCACGAATCTCACCATACTGTTTTCGACACTGGAGAAGAATTTTTCCTCGGAACATGCGATAAAAGAGGTGTCGGAGGCGTCGGTGTCCTTGTCAACACAAACTTGGCCAAGAGCATTGATTCATTCGAATGCCTAACAACCGGAATCGGATGTTTACATCTGAATAGATGTGGCTCACTGCCTGCAGTTTCTATCTTCGTTGTCTATGCACCAACATCTCATTATGATGAAAGAGAAATCAAGAAGTTCTCCATGGAGCTGGAGAAGTTCTATAAAGAAGACCACACCTTCTACAAGATCATCATGGGTGATTTTAATGCCAAGATAGGATCGAGAAGATCAGCTGAAGAACTTCACATCGGGACCCATGGTCTAGAATGGGACGAACAGAGTGATAGACTGTCTAAGTTCATCATGTCGACCAAGACCATCCACTGTAACTCACAGTTCCAGAAGGCAGAATCTAAATGTTGGACATGGAAGTCTCCCGGTGGACGATTCCACAACGAAATAGACCACATCATATTCAATCGATGGTTTTGCCTGACCGATGTCGCTGTTGTCCCAAAATTTCGAACAGGATTGGACCATCGTCTCCTTCATGCAAAATTCTACTTAACAGAGCGGGGAGAAAGGGCTGCAAAGTTCAAAAAGAGAACTCCCAGAATGACCACCAACTGGGAACTCTTTGGCACTATTGTGGCAACATGGGAAGATGCCATTTTTGACAACATTGACGAGGAATACGATCGACTGGTTCAGCACCTCCATGAATGTGCAAGGAACACCAAGAGAGAGATAGCCACAAAAAAACTCCTGTCTTCGAAGACTCTTGAGCTAATTCGCCAGCGTGCTTTGGCGCATGCCTCAGGCAACCTTAAGCTAACGTCTGAGCTTGCAAAGCAGTGCAGAGATGTGATCAAGGAAGACCTCAAAGAGAGAAGAACAGAAGTACTGGTAGATGCGGCAGAAACTGGGAAAAGTATTCGTTACGCCCGCCTGTCCTTCGCCAACTACAAGACCAAGATGACTGCCCTCCGAAGTCCTGATGGATCCATCACATCCTCCAGAACAGCAATGGAGAAGATTATCCATGACTTCTACTCAAATCTCTTCGATAGCCATGTGCATTTGCCGACATACCAAATTCCACAGGATGGATATGTCGTTCCCAACATTCTCCCTTCTGAAATCCGACACGCCATTTCATCGGTAAAGAAACAAACAGCACCTGGCCCAAACAAGGTCAGACCTGAACACCTGAAGAACCTGCCGTCAGTACTCATCAATACACTGGCTCGGCTCTTCACTCGCTACCTGTCTGAATGCAAGGTTCCGTCCCAATGGAAAACCAGCAGGACCATACTACTGTTCAAGAAGGGAGACATCCATGACATTGGCAACTATCGCCCGATCTGCCTATTGTCTGTCATCTACAAGTTGTTCACTCGAGTCATCCTAAATAGGATTGGCAGAACACTAGATGAAGGACAACCATGGGAGCAAGCTGGGTTCCGCAAAGGATTCAGCACCATCGACCATATCCACACAATAACCAAGCTCATTGAGGTTTCTCGGGAGTTCAAGATGCCACTCTGTTTAACGTTCATTGATTTAAAGAAGGACTTTGATTCTGTTGAGATGGAAGTGGTCAATGAAGCCCTTGCCAATCAGGGCATTCAAGCCCAATACGTCAAGATCCTCCATGAGCTGTATTGCAGATTCATTACCAGGATCTCACCATTCTACAAAGTGATCATTGATGTCAAGAGACGGGTTCGGCAGGGTGATACCATTTCACCGAAACTCTTCAGTGCCATCCTTGAGAACATCATGCAATGACTGGAATGGGAAGGAATGGGAGTGAAGATAGATGGTCGGCAATTACACCACCTCTGTGTGATGACATTGTTTTAATAACACCAAACATCAGCCAAGCAGCACAAATGCTGGCTGACTTTGACCGTGAGTGTGGAAAGGTAGGACTACATCTGAATCTTACGAAGACAATGTTTATGAGAAACAGCCTTGTTCCTGACGCCCCATTCGCTCTCAACCGAATGACCATCTCTGAATGCAACAGCTATGTCTACCTAGGTCGAGAAGTCAACATGACAAATGACCTGGCACCCGAGCTGCACAGGAGGAAGAGAGCGACTTGGTATGCCTTCAAGAACGTTGAAGAAATAGCTAAGAGTACGAAGTACTTCCAGCTCCGGGCACATCTCTTTGATTCCACTGTTCTTCCTGCATTAACATATGCCTCAGAGACCTGGGCCCTAAGCAAACAGGATGAGAACGCTATTCAGGTCTCTTAAAGAAGAATAGAAAGAGCTATGCTTGGAATATCACGTTTCACTCCAATGAGAGAAAAAATCCGGAGTTCCGACATCCGTCGAAGATCAATTATCAGGGACGCTGTCTCATTTGCCAAGGTGTCAAAAATCAGATGGGCTGGTCACGTAATGAGATTTAAAGATGACCGCTGGACTAGAGCTGTTACTGACTGGATTCCACGGGATGTCAAAAGACCGCGTGGCTGCCCACATACCAGATGGTTAGACTTCTTTGTGAAGATCATGAACGATCGGTTTGAGGCTCTTCATGTTCCCAGAGCGAACAGATGCCATTGGGCTACACTAGCACGCGGCAGGGACAAATGGAAACGTTACTGGTGCCTGCTTGAGCAAATTGACGACTACTGGAAGTTAAGTGATTAAGTAGGTGATAGACAAAAGCACACACTGTCACTGTTAAAAACCGTCCTCCCATTATTCACCTATTTGCTTGAGTGGGCATCAGTAATGTCTCCATTGTGAGACTTGTTACTGTTTTTGGCATATCGGATACACCACCGGGAGCTTGCCAGGCTCTGCCATGCAGGCAGGATACTCTCGGTAGCTTGCTGGGCTCTCCAAGAGGCATAGAGGAATCGAACCTGGGTCGGCCTTATGCAAGGAAAATGTCCTACCCACTGTGCTATCGCAATTTACAGAAGTGAAACATAACTGATCAAAGTCAAAAAGTAAACATTAACAGGTACTGTACGGTCAACAGACATTCATGAAAGCACAATAATGAATACTTTTCCAGTAAGGAAGTTAAAATAGAAGGAAAACATTTGCTTTCTATTAATTCATAATATAAAACCAGAAATAAAAAAGAGTGGAACAGACAGATATTTTTGAAGAGTAATATGATGTAAAATAGTTCTTTAGTTCTCTTTATATCAATGAAAATAATCAAAAGTACTGATTTTTTTCTTAATCATCAATAATTAGATTCTTAAAATTTTGTAGTTAAGAGAGTAATCTTAGTGGCTAAAGAGATAGCATAGCTGGGAAGACACTCCTATTGCATGCAGCCAATTGACATAGGCTTGATCCCACATATCATTTATGACCAACTGAATCCTGGCAGAAAAGATCTCAGGAGAGAGCTAAAAGCAGCACCGGGGGTGCCATCCCAAAAGGAGAGTTTTCTGTTAACAAACCAAACAAGAGAGTGTTTTAAAAGAAAAAAGTTAATAGTTCAATGTAGCTTTAAAGAAATTTCAAGGCAAATGATCCTATAAAGAGGCTAAAGTTTAACCTTAGTGTAAGATTGCAAATTAAAAGAATAAACTTATACCACAATTTGATTAATTAAGACATTGCCATCAATACTTGAAATTTATTAAAAGATGTACTAAAAGATGAAACATGGTGAATTTTCTATATATTTTCATTTTCACTTAAAGGGATAAATTGTAACTAAAGTATTGCTTTCATTTAAAATATACAACTTGTATTAAAGTTCCATTAATTATTCCAACAAATAATAAATTGATCACTTGACATCCCATTACTCATCAATTTGCTTGAGCTGGCATCAGTAATGTCTACATTCATCCCTGTCACGTGCTACTGTGACCCAATGGCATATGCTGGCTCCAGGAACACGAAGAGCCTCAAGCTGATCATTCAGGGCCTTGACCAAGAAGTCTGACCATCTCGTAGGTGGGCGGCCACGTGATCTTTTGACATCCTGTGAAATACAGTCCATAATGGCTCTAGCCCAGTGGTCATCTCCAAATTGCATTCATGTCCAGCCCATCTGATTTTGGACCCCTTGGAAAACAAGACAGCATCCCTGATTCTTGATTGTCGATGGAGGTCACAACTCTGGAATCTTTCTCTCAGTAGTGATTTGTAGGGCCCAGGTCTCTGAGGCATATACTAATGTAGGAAGAACAGTGGAACTAAAGAGATATGCCCAGAGCAAGAGATTCTTCATCCTCTTAGCTATTTCCTCGATGCTCTTGAAGGCGTTCCAAGTCGCTCTCTTCTTTCTGCACAACTCAGGTGCCAGGTCATTCGGCTTGTTGACTTTTTGACCTAGGTACACATAACTGTTGCATTCAAAGATGTTTTTCTCATTGAGAGTGAATGGAACATCAGGAACTAGTTAGTTTCTCATAAGCATTGTCTTTGTGAGATTCAGCTGGAGTCCAACCTTTCCACACTCATGGTCGAATTCGGCCAACATTTGTGCCACTTGGCTAATGTTAGGTGTTATTAGAACGACATCATCAGTGAAGTGGAGGTGGTATAGTTGCCGACCATCTATCTTCACTCCCATTCCTTCCCATTTCAGTCATTGCATGATGTTCTCGCGGGTGGCACTGATCAGTTTCGGTGAAATGGTATCTCCCTGCCGAACCCCTCTCTTGACATCGATGATCACTTCTTTGTAGAATGGTGAGATCCTGGTAGTGAATCCGTAGTAGAGCTCATGGAGGACCCTGATGTATTGACTTTGAAAGCTCTGTTTGGCTAGGGCTTCCATGACTGCTTCAGTCTCAACAGAATCAAAGGCCTTCTTTAAATCAATGAACATTAGACAAAGTGGCATTTTGAACTGCCAAGAAACCTCAGTGAGCTTGGTTATCTAGTGGATGTGGTCGGTCGTGCTGAATCCTTTTCGGAACCTGACTTGCTCGCACCGTTGTCCTTCATCTAGTGTTCCACCAATCCTATTCAGGATGAATAGAGTGAACAGCTTGTAGACGACAGACAACAGGCAGATCAGGTGATAGTTGCCAATGTCGTGCATGTCTCCCTTCTTGTACAGTAGAACGGTCCTGCTGGTTTTCCACTGGGACAGGACCTTGCATTCAGACAGGTAGCATATGAAAAGCTGATCCAGTGTATTGATGAGTACTGATGACAGGTTCTTCTGGTGTTTGGGTCTCACCTTTTCTGGGCTGGGTGCTCTTCGCTTCTTTACCAATGAAATGGCATGCCGGATTTCAGAAGGGAGAACAATGAGAATGACATATCCATCCTGCAAAATTTGGTATGTGGGCAGGTGGACGTGGTTATCAAAGAGATCCAAGTAGAAGTCATGCATAATCTTCTCCATTGCCCTTCTGGAAGATGTGATAGATACATCAGAACATTGGAGGGCAGTCATCTTGGTCTTGTTACAAATGCTTTTCCTGGCTTCTGCTGCATCTACCAGCACTACTGCTCTTCTCTCTTTGAGGTCTTCCTTTATCGCTTCTCTGCACTGATTTGCGAGCTCAGATGTTCGCTTTGTTTGCCTAAGGTTCATTCTCAGCCACGTTGGTGAATGAGCTCGAGAGTTTTCGAAGACAGGCGTCTTTTTGTGGCTATCTCTCTCTAGGCATTCCTCGCACAATCATGGAGGTGCTGAACCAGTCAATCATATTCTTCGTCAATGTTGTCAATGACGGCATCTTCCCATGTTGCCGCAATAGTGTCAAAGAGCTCCCAGTTGGTGGTCATTTTGGGAGTTCTCTTCTTAAACTTTGCAGCCCTTTCTCCCCACTCTGTGAAGTAGAATTTTGCACGAAGGAGATGGTGGTCTGATAGCATTTGGAAATTTGAGACAACAGTGACATCGGTCAGGCAAAACTGTTGATTGATTATACTGTGGTCAATTTCTTTGTGGAACCATCCACTGGGAGACTCCCATCCCCAATGTTTAGATTTGGCCTTCTGAAACTGTAATTTACCATGGATGATCTTGGATGGCATGATGAATTCAGACAGTGTCTCACCCTGTTTGTTCCATTCTAGGCCATGGGTCCTGATGTGGCGTTCTTTGGCTCATCTTCTCAGTCCTATCTTTGCCTTAAAATCACCGACAATGATCTTGTAGAAGGTGTGGTCTTCTTTATAGAACTTCTTCAGCTCCATGTAGATCTTCTCAATCATTTCTTCTTCATCATGATTGGATGTTGTTGTGTAGACAATGAAGATAGAAACTGCCGGCAGTGAGCCACATCTATTCAAGTGTAATCGTCTGATTTGGGTTGTTAGGCATTCAAATAACTCAAATCTCATGGCCACGTTCTTATTGATAAGGACATAGAAAACACCGATGCCTCTTTTGTCACATCCTCCAAGGAGAAGTTCTTCTTCAGTGTCGAAAATGGTGTGATGTGGTTGATGCCTTCTCGTCTCTGTTAGACCAATGACCAGGACCTGGAAATTGAGGTCCTCTGCCTGCTACCACCAATCTCCAGTGACCCAGGGATTAAACACAGACGCCCTACCCTACCTTTCCTGCCTGCTTCCACCAATCTCCAGCGATCCAGGAATCACACCCAGAAGCCCCACCATACCAGTATTAGATAAATACCTCATTGGTAGATCTCTACTACCTCTACTATCTCCACTACCTCCATTACCCAGCTGCTACCACGCTCCAGGCCACTTTCTGGACCACGCAGCTGCACATCATAAGACACTTAATACCCATATTTCAAGATTACCGCACCACATTTGATGGGGTTTAAAGATGCTTTGAACCACGAGAACACCTGCTGCAAGGGTGATTAGAGATTACCCTAAAAGCCTCTATCCCTCTCAGAGAGCCTGGGAAGCTACCGAGAGAATCCTGCCCACACAGCAGAGCCTGACAAGGTATCCGTGGCATATTCGACATGCCAAAACCAGTAAATATAATGGGTCTCATTCCCCTGACCCTAAAAGAGCCACCAGTACAGCAGTGTTAAGAAGGATGAGGAAGGACTGTAGTCTACTTTCAAACATGATTGCCACTCATTGCCTCTTTTGCAAACCACAACAACCAATAGGAAAGAGAGAATAAAAGGGAATGCCCTGCCACAGACGCAGGGTTGGATGTGGGGGGATGGGGGGTGGAAGGGAAACTGGGATCAGTGGTGGTGGAAAATGGGCACTGGTGGAGGGATGGGTATTTGATCATTATATAATTGAAACCCAAGCACAAAAATTTGTAAGTCTACAACTGTACCTCATGGCGTCTCACTAATAAAAATTAAAAAATAAATAAATAAAATAAAGTATATATTAAAAAAATAAGGATGAAGAAGGAGAGGCTGATAAAATCTCAAGGCCAAACTAGGCTGCCAAAATGAAGAAGGATTAAAATGACTATCTGTACTTTCAATGCACGTATGCTGGCATTCGATGCATTCATTGAGGACCTGATGATGCAAGTGAGAAAGATAAATATGACATCATTGGTCTGACCGAGTAGAGAAGGCATCAACCAACAAACAATGACTTATCAAAATAAGGTGGAATGATAGAATCATGAATTTCTTCTTGATAGTCAAGTTAGTTTTCTTAAGTATCTATAATTTAGTCAGCCATTCAGAAGAAAAATAAGCGCATAATTAAATTCTGCCATGTTTAAGTTAATAACTTCTTATTTCAAACTTTTATCACAGCTTAATATTTTGTTAGTCATGTAATTGATTTTTGCTCTCTTTAATAATCTGCTTAAAATATCAAAACAGAAGTCATTGACATTAAGATCTAATATCATTTTTCTTTAGGTAATTTTAAGCATAGTTTCATTTTTTATAGGTATTATATATCATTATATAGGAAATTTATATGGTAGAGCAAAGATAAACTTCCACTGAGCCACAAAATGCTAATAACCTTATTCTTAGGGGAAAGAGTTTGTGATTATTTTCCACTAGGCTGGGTGATTGCTATACTAGAATATACAGTCAAACTCATTTACCCAGTATTCCAAAGAGAGTGGTATTCTTTTGTTGTTTATTTTTGATGGAGACTTAACTCTGCATGTCTGACATTGAGCTGAATAACCCCTGTAGGGATTTGAAAATCCTTTCACAATAGGCAGACATTTTCTATGCATAGGCTGGGAGAACTAGCATGGGTTCAGTGTAAGGAGATTTAAAGAAAAATTATTTTCTTTAAAATGAAATTAAATAATGGATAACACTATGAATTCCAATTACTTTTTGTTAAATATTTTAGTTCAATGACAATAACCAATGTGCTCATTACTAAATGCATAAATAAGGCTGCAACAACAGACAGTTTAATAGGAATGAATATTAGGAGAAACTTAATAACCAATAAAATAATTTAGCTTACAATTCATTTTCCACTGATTTTGGAAAATGAAATTATATGAAAATAACAATATTAACTCAAAATCTTGTAATAGTTTTATCATATTGTAAATATGAATAACATTGAGTATGCTGAATATCTTTCTTTTTTAATTTTCTTAAATTTTTTATTTTATAAGGTAGTTCACAATATTTGATTACATTTAATATTCAAACACCAATCCCATCACCATTACACTTTTCCACTACCATAGTTTGGATGTTTCCATCCCAAGCCCCAATCCCTGTCCCAAAGCACAACCAAAATAGTATATTTTGTGTTGTCTGTTATGAAAAAACGTTGAAAATGTCTACAAAAAAGAATCTATAGTGTAAACAGTGTGAAGATTGTTCTATTTTGGCAGGGTCTATTACGACCTTCTTTAGGATGTCACTAACATGTTGTTAAAGGTTGAGTGATGTGAGCTTTTGTGTATATATATCTGAAAAAAATATATGCATATATATAGCACTGTCCTCCCATTGTTTATTGATTTGCTTGAGCGAGCACCAGTAAAGTCTCCATTATGAGACTTGTTACTGTTTTTTGACATATCGAATATGTCATGGTTAGCTTGCCAGGCTCTGCTGTGTGGATGTGATACTCTCATTAGGTTGCCGGGCTCTCCAAGAATGGCAGAGAAGGAATCAAACTGGGGTTGACCAGTTCGGCTGCATGCAAGGAAAGCGCCCTACCCCCGCTGTGTTATTGCTCCAGTCTCTCTCTCTCTATCTCTCTCTCTCTCTCTATACATATATATATATATATATATATATATAAAGAAGTAATATATATCTATTACTTCTGTGATTGGTTGCCTACTATATGGTGTGGTACTCTTGGAGAATGGGTAGGGACTGTCCTATGATGTATCCAAACATCAAAAATATATCTAATATTTTA
This sequence comes from Sorex fumeus, assembly GCF_029834395.1. Taxonomy (NCBI): domain Eukaryota; kingdom Metazoa; phylum Chordata; class Mammalia; order Eulipotyphla; family Soricidae; genus Sorex; species Sorex fumeus. The sequence goes on along the minus strand of NW_026606075.1, from coordinate 16,240,241 downwards.
ACAAAAAACAAAACCTCTCTAGCTTTGGTAATCTAATACATCAGCACATTTTCTCTGTCAGAACAATCATTCGGACTGCAATATTGCCCTTACTTTCTATTGTATGTCCAAGTACTGTATTCCAATATGGCACAGCATGCTAAACTCAACACTTTATTCCCAGTTACAAATGTGTACAGCCCTATCAAAGTTATTAGGTTAACTAACAAACCTCCCACATAGCTCTGCAATATTAAGTTACTATATATATTTCATATTTTACTAAACATTCCAAATAGATAACTTTAATCAGATCAAAGTAGTTATTAGGTATTACATTGGAATTAATTTCTTTCTTTTTCTTAAACGTGTAATTCACCTTCTAGATATGAACTTTTAAAAATCTTATTCTAGTCATGTATCAATTAAATTTTAGATCAATTCCATTTTTATTCAAAATATTTTAAGGACTCGACATTAACTCAAAGTCAACTCACAAAACAATGCTGTGAATATCAGGTAGCTTGACACAATGAGAATTTAGATATTTCTTCTCTTTACACAGAATAATATATGACGATGACAGCTGAGTTGTTAAATTATGTGGGTATGTTACCTTGCCTTTTTAAATATGCATCAGACAATTAATCAATTGCTACAAATAGGAATTTATACTTAGCATGAAACAAAATGAACACATCTTGCCCCCACTTACATATGTGTGTTCATCACATGTCAAAATTAGTCACAATATGATCAGAAAGCAAGGATATGTGGCACCCACAATTACTGAAAACACATAACTACACGCAGCTGTAAGTGCAATAGTGCATGCTCCTTTTAACATCAGTAAAGGGTTTCTTGTATTCCTCAAGGTATAAAATAAGTTCAGTTTTAAAGAATCAGATATATTGCAACATGAGGAAGATATGCTGCCATATTTTATACTACAAGCTTTTGCACATATTGTTCCTATGCTTAAAATTTATTTCTTATTCATGTTACAATCCTTATTTTAAATAACAGTCTTTCCACCATTGTTGATGCTTTAAATTAAATATTACATTAGAAAAGTCTTATTTAGTGGGAAAACTAGACACTTCATCTTTATTCATACTTTTACCAAACTATATATTTAATAGTACTTACAGTCTATATATTCTTACTAAATTATCTTACAGTTTATAATATTATATATGCACACTATGTAGACAGTAATTTTATTATAAAAATTCTTAGTATTTAAGACAGAATCTATTTCTCTTGAAGCTCTGAAAAAGCATTCATTAATTTACTGAACAAAAATGAAATGAGTCTTATTTTATATGGTGTGCTGTATTACACATCAGAGATGTAAAATAATCTCTTTTAATTTGTCTGAAGAACATCAATTTGGCTCATAGTAACATACTTTACTCATAAAGCCACAGTTCTTTGTGAGTAGAGTTTGTCATCTGCTTTTCCAGAATTGCTCACTAAGGAATATTGGAAAACAAAATATTCTCATCAAATGTCTGTTGGTATCTTGCCCTTGTTATATCCAGTGTGATTTGCTTGGACTTAGTTCATTACCTTTGGCCTCAGGTAGAAGAATGAGGGGGATAAAAATAAAATATATTTTTCATGGTATGAACAAGTGTGTATATGGCTAATGAATAAAAATTATGCATTTATATTTTGCATTATGCAATATGTCTGGTCAAGTGGATAAAATGATATCAAGATGCTTTGCTGTATTGAACACTATAAGTATTGTAAAGAAATATGCTACATAATGAAATTGAATTTTTTCTTAATTTTTTTATTGTTTTTTGTGTCATAGTCAACAGTGCTGTGGACTGATTCCCCATTCCCAGTTTTTTAACTTAAGACTACCTAATCTGATACTAGTCTAGTGACGGTATTTAAAAAAGATAGCTATTTTATATAAAAGATTGATTTTAATTTTGGTTAGTATTTGCTAGGTACAGTTTTCTTTTTTTTGATGAATGTCTTTATATTTATTCATTTATTTTCTTATTTTTTCTGATAGTTGGTATCAAACTCAGGGCTTTACAGAAGCTAAACAAATGCTCTCCAACTAAGCCACATTCCAGATCGTAGCACTGTAGCACTGTCCTCCCATTGTTCATCAATTTGCTTGAGCGGGCACCAGTAATGTCTCCATTGTGAGACTTGTTGTTACTGATTTTGGCCTACCGAATATGCCACGAGGAGCTTGCCAGGCTCTGCCAAGCGGGTGGGATACTCTTGGTAGCTTGCCGGGCTCTCCGAGAGGGATGGAGGAATCGAACCTGGGTTGGCAGCATGCAAGGCAAATACCCTACCCTCTTTGCTATAGCTCTTATGTCTTCATATATTTTTTTTTTGCTTTTCGGATCACACCTGGCAATGCACAGGGGTTACTCCTGGCTCTGCACTCAGGAATTATCCCTGGCAGTGCTCAGGGGACCATATGGGATGCTGGGAATCGAACCCTGGTCGGCCGCATGCAAGGAAAACGCTCTACCCGCTGTGCTATGACTCCAGCCCATTATGTTTTCATATTTTAAGCAAGCTTTTTATAGATAGTATGTATTTGGCAATTAAAGTTTCATTCAACCACCATTGCATATCACTTGTAATCATTGTTTCACTGGCCTTAGCCAGGAAAATTAATGAAATTAATTCGCCAGTGAAATTAATCAAATTAGCATTGAGCTGAATTTTAGATTTATTATTAATATGATTACAGCTAAACCACAGTCATCAAATATCCACAATACCAATTTGTGTTTAGGATTGGATTATCTTTCCAGAGCACTCCCTGATATCACTGGGTTTTAGGTTTTCCTGTCTTTGTTGTGTGTATAATCTCCAAAGGCAGCCAGGGAGAGCCCCAGATGGCTATTCCCCTAGACGCCCATGATTCGAGGTGGGTCCGGGCCACTCCTCCAGGGGCAGCCTGGGCCATGGGGCAGATGGTGGATGAAATGAGGGCCAAACTGGCTGGTTGATCAGTTGCCATTTATTCCATTTTCTCCACGCGCCTGCCCCAGTCCCTCTGTGCCCTCAATTCTAGTCTCACAATGCCCCTTATTTCTGTCTCCTCCTGTCTCTCCCACTCATCTCTCCATGCTCCATCTTGCAACTTGGGCGCTCTCTCTCTCTCTCCCTCTCTCTCTCTCATTCTCTCCCTCTGTGCCTGTTCCTGTATTCTTTTACATTCTTCTCTCTCTTTTCCCTTTGCTAGTCTCTCTACACTCCATCATGCTTCCCTGTTTTCTCTCTCCTCTCTCCAACTCTTCCAGCTCTTTAACTTCCCAGCACTCTGGGCTGACACTGTACCCAGTCAGGTAGCCAAATCAACATTAGAAAGCCCTTCCTGAGGACCCAGCAGGTTCAAAGGAAACACCACTTAAGAGATATTCCAAAGTCCTTCCTGATTGCCCAGGGGCAAAATACCTCTAAAGGTGTTTTTCTCCTTTCCTCAGTCCAATAATTCTATGAACATCTTGATCACTTGATTACTTGACATCCTATTACTCACCTACTTCCTTGATAGGGCGCCAGTAATGTCTCCAACTGTCCCAGTCACATGCTAATGTAGCCCAATGGTGTCTGCTTGTTCTAGGAACATGAAGAGCCTCAAACCGTTCATTCAGGGTCTTGACAAAGAAGTCTGACCATCTCATAGGTAGACGGCCATGCGATCTTTTGACATTCCACAGAATCTAGTCGGTAATGGCTCTAGTCCAGCGGTCGTCTCCAAATCTCATGTGTCCAGCCCGTCTGATTTTTGATGCCTTGGCAAATGAGACAACGTCCCTGATTCTTGACCATCGACAGAGGTCAGAACTCCAATTCTTTCTCTCATTTGAGTGAAACCTGATACTCCAGAAGCATAGCTCATTCAATTCCTCTTTGGGAGACCCGAATAGTGTTCGCATCCTGTTTTCGTAGGGTCCAGGTCTCTGAGGTGTATGTTAATGCAGGAAGAACAGTGGAATCGAAGAGATGTGCCCGCAGCCGAAGGTTCTTCGTCCTCTTAGCGATTTCTTTCACACTTTTGAGGGCATTCCAAGCCGCTCTCTTCCTCCTGCACAACTGAGGTGCCAGGTCATTTGTCAGGTTGACTTCTCGACCTAACACATTACTTGCATTTGAAGATGTCTGTCCTGTTGAGAGTAAATGGAATGTCAGGACAAAGTTTGTTTCTCATAAAAATTTTCTTGATGAGATTCAGCTGTAGTCTGACCTTTTCACACTCATGGTCGAAGTTGGCCAGCTTTTGTGCCACTTGGCTGATATTTGGTGTTATAAGAATTATGTCATCAGTGAAGCAGAGGTGGTGTAGTTCCTGACCGTCTATATTCACTCCCATTCTTTCCCATTCCAATCATTGCATGACGTTCTTGAGGGTGGCATTGAAGAGTTTCGGTGAAATGGTATCACCCTGCCGAAACTTTCTCTTGATGTCAATGATCACCTCCCTGTAGAATGGTGAGATCCTGGTAGTAAATCCGTAATACAGCTCATGGAGGATCCTGATGTATTGAGTTTGAAAACCCTGTTTGGCTAGGGCCTCAATGACTGCTTCAGTCTCCAAAGAATCAAAGGCCTTCATTAAATCAATGAACATTAGACAGAGTCACATCTTGAACTCCCAAGAAACCTCAATGAGCTTGGTTATCGTGTGGATATGGTCAATTGTGCTAAATCCTTTTTGGAAACTGGCTTGCTTGCATGATTGTCCTTCATCTAGTGTTCTGCCAATCCTATTCAGGATGACTCGAGTGAACAGATTGTAGACGGCAGAAAATAGGCAAATTGGGCAATAGTTGCCAATGTTGTGGATGTCTCTATCAACATCTTAATACTAGTTATTTTTGTATGAACACAGTAAGAAATAACATTGAGGCTTGTAGGGCAGCTCTCCTGGGAACATTTTACCACAGACTCAGACTACAGAGCTCAGACCAGATTAATCTTTCCAAACCTTAGCAGGGTTCAAATATAGTTATTACTTTTTGGATCACAACAGCATTTGTCCGTGACTAAGTTCGTAAATTATAGTTAAGCATTATGGCACTTTGGCCAATTTCATCTCGATGCCAGGGTAGCACATAGCTTACTGTTTGCCCTGGTTTCATTCAGTCCCTTGTCAGGACCCTGCCTTTGGGGGGTGCTAGGAAGTAAGGGCAGCTGAGATCGAAAGAACAGATGCCTAGGAGAAAATAACACTGAGAGTCACATTACAAAAGCATAGCATTTACTGTCATCTTGTGTCCATAAAAAAGAATATTGCTCTGAATAAACTATGCAAAGGACTTAGAGAGAAGAGAAAAGCAATATTTATAAGTCAACAGAGCACAAAGAAGTTACAAATAAACATAGAGGAAAGGGAATACTATGATAGGAGCAACTCAATAAACCTTAACTACCTGAGGCTCTGCAGGAAGGACAAAACAGTGTTATCCTACGTTGTGTTATTATTTTACTTCTCTTCCAGCAATTTCTCCTCTTTTCATTAAATATATAATGGTGTGGGGGAGGGAGCTTTGACGAGGAATTAAATAAACTTTGTTGTTTTAAGTAAACTTGAGTTTTAATGGATACCCCATAGACCTATGACTGAAAGTAGTATTTCTGTTTTAATGTCTCTCCTCCAATAATAATTGTGGACCCAGAACCTAATTCTGCCACTGGTAATTTTGCAAATTAATCAGGATTGGTTTTAGCCCTATTTTTTCCCCCTTTCAGCTAGAATGAGTTTGATGCCTAACAGTGACAGATTTCGTTGCTTTTTCTTCAGACTGTAACGGGGAGCCATCGGATAGGTAGTGGTCAATGGTCTGAGTGGAACTTCTTGTCCTGTGTACATAAATGCAGGTGCCCTCTTCCTTATTTCATCATACTGTACCATATCATTTTTATGGATGTTTATAATATTATTTAAGAAGGTCTTGTTGGTTTTGTTCAGAAGAAATCTGCAAGAGAATGGGGTCTCTCAAAACTGTGATCCTCTAGGGACTTCCCTTTGCTCAAAACACTGCACAAGGCTTGAACCAACTCATTAAGTATTCTGGCTGAATTCTTAGAGCTGTCTTGTGTATTTTCCTGAGATAAGCATGTGGTCTTCCTCACTCCCAGCAGGCACCTTTCTTTCTGTATTTGAGATGAGTTCTTTGTTATGCAAACAGCTTTGCAATGGATTTGAAAAATGTCATGGAATTGGAAGTTAACCTGGCTCTTTTAGATAATTTTAAGAATAACACTCCTCTTCACTATGATTCCAAACACAGAAGCCAAAATCCTACATAAAATCTTTTTAATTTCAACAAATCCTGCTTTTCTTCGATGTTTTTGCTTTTGCGTCACAATCTCAATTTGTGTTAAAGATGTAGTATATTCCCCAAGAATATTGAAAGGTATTTTAAGTACTATGTTCCCAAAATTGTTTGTCATTTCTCCACTGTCCTCTGTTCTGTTTGTTCATCTTAAATCTCTATATTGTTTTACCTTTGTTGCCAGTGGGTGATATGACTCCCACTAGCAAAAGAGTAGTGCTGCTTGGGTGGCTTGTACAAAATGGAGAAGAGCGAGAACTCAATTTTGAGAAGGGTGTCTACCATTTCCCTTTTCACTCACTTTGGCCAACCAGAGAAGTGCATGGAAGACATCTAAGACTGGTGATGTCCTCAATGAGCATCTGAAAGATACTTACCAGTTCCTCTAGGGAATCATCAAATCATGCCTGGGTTTTCCTTGTTCCTGAGTTTCCTGGGTATTCTGGTCAGAATAATTGATCCCTGCCACCGTAATTCTTAGATAACTGTGGAACTCAGGCTGTCATAAGGGACTGCATTTTTCAAGGAAAAAAAATTTAATTCTAATTCTCATCCAGGCTTTACAGGTTCATCACCTTTCCTAACAGAAAAAGAATTTCAAGAGGAGACAAATAGTGTAGTAAGACAAGTTTATTCAGGTAACAAAAGGAGGGAAGGAAAGAGTATTACGTATTCAAGAAAGAACACAAATTTCTCCACCGTGGGAGAGAATAAAACACATCCCAAGCAGGGGTGTGCCATAATGGGGATATGTGTCCTAAAGTATGAAAGGATACACCTCAAGGGGATTTGTGGGCAAGCATGCTCCTAGAGCTTACATCTCAAGAGGACATATGAGCTAATGTATGCTTATTCCCCTACCTAGTTAATTTGTATACAGCTGAACAAAACTGTCCCTGGCCAAAGTCCATTGCTAGGATGGATGGTTGCCAAGGGTCTGAGTTTGGAGCAGTATATCATCTTTGTTTGATATTACTAGTAGACAAAGCCATTGTTCCTGCAGTGGAGTCTCTCCTCTAAGAAAGTCATTCTTGCTCATGCTCCAGGTCTGGAATTCTGTATCTCGATAGTTTTTCAGGTTCCTGACCCAGAATCCTTTACACTTTCCCCCACCCCAAAGTCTCCATGCCTTGGAGCTGATTTACATTTCAGACAATTTTTTTCCAACATACATTGTCAGAGCTCCCTTATCTCTCTGCCTTCAACATTCTATTGTTTTTTTAATTCCTATCCATATTTAGATTTAGATGCTTAATAGGTGATTGTCATACCTTATAAACTATTATATTATGGTCTTTTTGCAATGTGTGACTTCTACAAAATGTTGGTGCATATCTCTAAATTATGGACTTTTCTTAGACATATGGATGAAATGATAGATCCAAATCTACTGTAGGTCTATAGTACATATACGTTTTGTTGTGCCATGAAAACTATGATTTTAGATCTTTTGTTAAACCTCAATCCCATCTGATTTATATTATTTATAGATTTATCAAAAATAATAAAACTCTAGCAACAACTTTGCTCTATCTGAATATTTGGGTCCCTTCAACCTCGTGGTAAAGTCAAACTACCTAAAATATTGTTTGAAATGACGTTTTAGAGATAACTAGGTCACCAGGGTCAGACTCTGATAAATGAGATTCATATCCTTATAAGAGAGATCTAGAATTTGTCTGATCTTTTTCCATATAATGTTGTTGTATTTGTTGTTTTACTCCACAAATAAGTGCAGTCCTTCTATGTCTGACCCTCTCTTTCTCATTTCACTCAGCATGATACTCTCCATGTCTATCTATTTATAAGCAAATTTCATGACTTCATCTCTCCTAACAGCTACATAGTATTCCATTATGTAGATGTACCAAAGTTTCTTTAACCAGTCATCTGTTCGAGGGCACTTGGGTTTTGGCTATTGTGAACAGTGCTGCAATGAACACATTTCCACTGTGCTTTTTTGCATCCTTGGGATATATTCCGAGAAGTGGTATTGTGCGGTCATATGGAAGCTCAATTGATAGTTTTTGAAGGGTTGTCCATATTGTTTTCCAGAAGAGCTGGACTAGTGGACATTCCCACCAACAGTGAAAGACTGTCCCTTTTCCCCCACATCCACGCCAGCACTGGTTGCTTTTGTTCTTTTTAATGTGTGCCAGTCTTTGTGGTGTGAGATGATATCTCATTGTTGTTTTGATTTGCATCTCCCTGATGGCTAGTGATGTGGAGCATTTATTCATGTGGCTTTTGGCCATTTGTATTTCTTTTTTGAGGAAGCTTCTGTTCATTTCTTTTCCCCATTTTTTGATGGGGTTGGAGGTTTTTCTCTTGTAAAATTCTACTAGTGTCTTGTAAATACTGGATATTAATCCCTAATCAGATGGGTGTTGGGTAAATATTCTTTCCCATTCTGTGGGCTCTTTCTGTATTTTGGTCACTGTTTCTTTTGAAGTGAAGAAGCATCTTAGTTTGATGTAGTCACTCATCTATGAAGTATAAAACAACATAACATGAAGCTGACACCTAAGGATAGTAGATACATGTGACACGAAGATTGCTTCATAGTTGGAAGCCCACCTCATAAACAGAGGGGAGAAGGCAGCTGCAATATAGAAGGGATAACCAAGAAAATGACGGCTTGAGGAACTGGTAGGGATGGGAGATGTGTGGCAAAGTAGATAACCAAACGTGATAACCTCTCAGTGTCTGTATTGCAAACCATAATGCCCAAAAGTAGAGAGAGCGTATGGGGAATATTGTCTGTCATGGAGGAAGGGGGAGGGTGGGAAAGAGAGGGGGTATACTGGGGACATTGTGGTGGTGAATATGCACTGGTGAAGGGGTGGGTGTTTGATCATTGTGTGATTGTAACCCAAACATGAAAGCCTATAACTATCTCACGGTGATTCAATAAAATAAATGAGTGTTGTGGGTGATTTGGATGAAGTGGGGAACAAAGGAGATAGTCTCCAGGAAGACTATTCCTACCACTCTTCTTGGCCCACCTCAACCACTTAGAGAAAGTCCTCAAAGTGTGTTAGGATTGGAAAGTCTGCTATGAGCACCTATCCGGTACAGACACAACCATTTCCAAGGGCAGCTTTTTTTTCTCCTGTACTCCTGGCGGTGCTTGGGAGACCATATGGGATGCTGGGAATCTAACCCTGGTCTGCTCTGTGCAAGGAAAACACCATACCTGCTGTACTATCGCTCCAGAAGGGGCAGCTTTTTAACTGTGCTGGAATCCCGTTTGTTATGCACAGCTTGGCCACTGGTCCCCACTACCAAAGTTTTCGAGAAGCCATGAAATCAGATGAGAAGAATTGCTCTTCGCAGGAGAAGGAAATCAGTTCAGGATGCCTTCGCACAGGAGTCCAGGAACATTGCCTTACTTTGCAAATAATAATAACAATAATAATAATAATAATAATTATAATAATAAAGCATTAGGAGGAGACAAAATAGTGAAGTAAAATTGTTTTATTTAAAGAAATTTACTTAGGCAATGAAGCGATAGCACAGCAGGTAGGGCGTTTGCCTTGCACACTGCCAACCCGGGTTCGATTCCCAGCATTCCATACGGTCCCCCGAGCACCACCAGGAGGAATTCCTGAGTGCATGATACAGGAGTAACCCCTGTGCAATGCCCGGTGTGGCCCAAAAAGCAAAATAAAAAAGGAATTTACTAAGAGAATTCGAGGGGAGAGATAGAGAGAGGAAGAGAGGTGTGGTACCTCAAAAAGGTAAGCCTTTGCATCTCAAAGAGATGTTATTTTACACTCAATACTACTACAGGGCTATGCAATTTCTTCTTAGAATTAGTATTTCCCAGAAATTCATTGTGAGGTTCCCCTATTTGTCTGCCTACCACATGAAGCTGCAGTGAAAATAGAGCAGTTTAAATAGTAGAAACTCACTAGATACGAATTTTACTATTGACATTATCCTGCACTTTTAGTCTCTAAAACTTTGAGAAGAAAATGTATATTGTCTTTTTTTAAAAATTTTTATTAGTGAAACACCATGAGGTACAGTTGTATATTTACAAATTTTTGTGCTTGGGTAGTGGAAAATGGATCCCAGTATCCCTCCCACACCCATCCCCCCCATCCCACCCTGCCTCTGTGGCAGAGCATTCCCTTTTGTTCTCTCTCTCCTTTTGAGTGTTGTGGTCTGCAAAAGAGGCATTGAGTGGCAATCATGTTCAGTCCATAGTCTACTTTCAACATGCCTCTCCCCTCCTGGGAGTATCCTCCAAAGACCCTTTATTTGGTGCTCCCTTCTCTATCTGAGCTGCCCTTTCCCCTAGAATGGCCAGCTGGCCTCTAAGCTATGGAGTAATCCTCCTGGTACTGATCTTGGCTATTCTTGGGTATTAATCTCCTATTTTGTTACTTTACATCCCCCATATGAGTGCAATCTTTCTATGTCTATCCCTCTCTTTCTGACTCATTTTGCTTAGCATGATACTTTCAATGTGGTACCACATGTATGTAAATTTCATGACTTCATCCTTTCTAACAGCTACATAGTACTCCTTTGTGTAGATGTAGATGTGTAGAACAGTCATCTGTTCTCGGGCACTCAGGTTATTTCCAGATTCTGGCTATTGGAAAGAGTGCTGCAATGAACAAACAAGTGCAGATGTCACTTCGACTATACATTTTTGCCTCTCTGGGATATATTCCCAGGAGTGCTATTGCTGGGTCAAATGGGAGCTCAATTTCTAATTTTTTGAGAAACGTCCATACTGTTTTCCAAAAGGGCTGAACCAGTCGGCATTCCCACCAACCGTGAAGGAGGGTACCTTTCTCGCCACATCCGCGCCAGCATCGGTTGCTTTTCTTCTTTTGGATTTGGGCCAGTCTCTGAGGTGTGAGATGGAATCTCATTGTGGTTTTGATCTGCATCTCCCTGATGATTAATGATGTAGAGCATCTTCTCATGTGCTATTTTGCCATTCGGATTTCTTCTTTGAGAAAGTTTTGGTTCATTTCATTGACCCATTTTTTAATGGGGTTGGATATTTTCTTCTTGTGGAGTTCAACCAGTACTTTATATATCCTTGATATCAACCCCTTGTCAAATGTGTATTCGGTGAATATCTTTTCCCATTCTGTAGACTGTCTTTGTATTTTGGTCACTGTTTCTTTTGAGAATTACAGGCCGATATCACTGAGGAACACAGATGAAAAGATCCTCAACAAACTACTAGCAAATAAAATCCAACTACTCATCAAAAAGATCATACACCATGACCAAGTAGGATTCATCTCAGGGATGCAAGGATGGTTTAACGTTTGGAAATCAATCAACATAATCCATCATATCAACAAAAGAAAAGATAAAAACCATACGATCATATCAATAGATGCAGAGAAAGCGTTTGACAAGATCCAGCACCACTTTATGATGAAAACCCTAGCCAAAATGGGGATAGAGGGGACTTTCCTCAACATAGTTAAAGCCATCTACCACAAGCCTACAGCAAGCATCATCCTTAATGGGGAAAAACTGAGAGCATTCTCTCTAAGATCAGGGACGAGACAAGGATGCCCACTCTCTCCACTGCTCTTCAATATAGTACTGGAAGTACTTGCAATAGCTATTAGGCAAATAAAAGATATTAAGGGCATCCATGTAGGAGAGGAAGAAATCAAGCTCTCACTATTTGCAGATGATATGATACTATGCTTAGAGACCCCTATAACCTCCACCAAGAAACTCTTAGAAACACTAGACTTGTATAGTAAAGTTTAGGCTATAAAATCAATACCCAAAAGTCCATGGCTTTCCTATATGCAAACAGTGAGAGAGAAGAAAATGACATGAAAAAAAACAATCCCGTTCACAATTGTGCCCCAGAAAATCAAGTGCCTAGGAATCAGCTTAACTAAGGAAGTAAAGGGCCTGTACAAAGAAAACTACAAAACGCTACTTCAGGAAATAAAAGAGGACAAGAATAAATGGAAAGATATCCCCTACTCATGGGTCAGGAGAGTTAACATTGTCAAAATAGAAATACTGCCTAAAGCGTTGTACAAATTCAATGCAATCCCTATAAGGACACCTATGACATTCTTCAAAGAAATAGAGCAAACACTCCTGAAATTTATATGGAACAATAAGCCCCCACAAATAGTTAAAGCAATTCTTGGGAAAAAGAAAATGGGAGGAATCAATCTCCCTAACTTCAAACTCTACTACAAAGCAGTATATTGTCTTAGACCACGTAGTTAGTGGCTTATTTAAGTATATGGGCCAAACAAACTAAAATGCAGATGATTTTATTTTTTTGTTTTTCTAGATTTTTCCTATATTTCATTTTTAACTATTTAATTCTAATTTCAGGGGTATTGCAGAAAAATTAATTTCAGTATAAATTTTCAAACTATCACCTAAGGCTGAAATATCTTATTGAACTTTTAAAGATTTTTTTCTCTTCTAGAACAAGAGATACAATTCTTTACTATTAAAAAGAAAATTGTGGAATTATCATATTTGGTGATACTTTACAAGCTGTGAACTATGTTTATAAAGAAACTGGAATTAAATTCATCTTTCCAAATATAGAATAAATGCTCAAAACTATAGAATAGTAATGTTAAAATGTTCCGTAGATACTCAAAGAGAAGAAAATTCAACTATTTTAATATTCTATAAAGATTCTCTTGAAATACAATTTTATTGAAAGTTTGGCCTCACCACTGAATCTTTAAACAACTTTTCATCTTCTCTCTGAGTACTTAGGGACTGAAGGGATAAACCTAGAGGACCTTATCTTCTAGGTATTATTTGAATAAAATGAAATTCAAATAAAGCTTTTAAGAATCTGATGGTTTAATAAAGAATAGCTTTCTTATCAAATAAATAATTACAGCAAAAATTAGTAGCAGTAATAAGTTAGCTATTATATTTTCACAGTTTGTGTTTAAAGATATTGTAAACTAGAGAATGCCAACAGAGATCAAGTGCATTTTAGTCTTTAGAAGTTAAATATCCTCTAGAATATAATAGTGTTTTTTACCCCCATTTTATTTGTAGTAACAGATAATTTTGTTTGTTTCAGCACCAAGGCACTGAATGCAATGAAAGCAACAGTAATGCAAATTTTATTTCTCAATTAGGTTTCATTTGGCAACCACTATAAGCAAACTTTGTTAAATTTTTGCATAAGCTTTTGTTTCATTTTTACAAGAGTCTGTAATTTTAGTAGCGTTACAGTTTTATTTAAACTTAAAAGACAAGGAATAGCTCTCTTTGCTGCAACTGATTTATTATTCATTTGTTCTCAAAATCTAACAACTCATTTCTATTATGAAGAAAATAAAATATATGCAAATTTGATGAGTTCTATCAACTTAGAATTATAGAGAACATCAAAAATCTTAAAAGAAAAATGTAAAAGGAGGACAGAGGGGGAAAAGATGAAGCTGAATGGATAAACGGTCACAGTTCTCCCGTTGTTCATTGAATTTTGCTCGAGCGGGCCCAGTAACGTCTCCATTGGAGACTTTGTTGTTACTGTGTTTGGCATATCGAATACATCACAGGTAGCTTGCCAGGCTCTGCCGTGCGGGCTAGATACTCTCGGTATCTTGCCAGGCTCTCCGAGAGGGGCAGAGGAATCGAACTCGGGTCGGCCGTGTTGGCTGCGTGCAAGGCAAATGCCCTACCGCTGTGCTATCGCTCCAGCCCCTGAATGGATAATCAAGAAAAAATAATTTAATCTATTAATCACACTATCAGTCATTTGGTATTTACAGAATACATAGGAAAACATTTCTAGAACAAAGGAATAGAACATACTGAACATACTCTACTTGATGACAGTAAAAAATGTTAGAATACATTTTCTTTTTTCCTGATGCCGTGGCTTAAGAATAGTTCATGAACCAAAATGAAGACATTTCAATTTATCTCTCTCTTGAAGACCCCATCAACACCGATGCAATAAAAGTCCTATAGTATTGACTGATGAATTGCAGGTGATCATGTTTATATTTTTATCAGCATCCTGTAACCTAGATGAGAAATGATTATTTCATACTGGAATGTTCAGACAAAGGCAAACACCTCCAAAGAAATACAGAGCTATTAACACATTCAAAAATTGAAAATGATTTATCCACAGAATCTAGAATATTCTAATTAAAAGGAAAAATAAAGACAATTGTTAGGATTGAGCCTTTAGGAAACTATCTTTGGACTCCTAAACGTTTAAAAGAATCTCTTTACAATCTAAATTCATAGTCATTTTTATGAGAAAATTACAGCCAAATATTCATAGGAAATTTTTATGTTTAAGCATATATTTCAGTTGTAAAATTCCAGAATACCACAATGTGACTAACCAATGTTTAATTATATGTAGCTACTTTAAATATTGGCTGTATCCAATGAGAAAATCTGGGCATTCTACTACTGTCTCTAAATTTCTTGTCTGTTACTTCACTTACTCCACGTTGTTCTGGGTTCTCCTCAGACTTACTCTAAAAATAAAATATTTGGTCTTTCACATTCTGTGCATTCATATTAAAAATTTAAGAAAAGAAAATGTTATTCATATCTAGAATATATTATTCTAAGTGAAGTCAGTAATAAGGAGGCGTACAGATATAGAATATTGTCTCTCATATGTGGAATATAAAGAAACATAGTAGGAAATACCAAATGGTCAATAGCATAAGACCCAGTGAATAAATCCATAAAACTGAATATATCAAGACAACAGAGGAGGGGTGGAGGGGAAGAGGCCCTTGAAACATCAGAGGGAGGAAGCGTACACTATGATTGTGGATATAGTATTGAAAGACTTAATGCCTGTAATCTTATAAAAATTGTAAATCCCAGTGCCTACATAATGCTTTGGAGTTTCTATTTTGTGGGGAATACACCCAACTGTTCTTAGGATTTCACTTACTCCTGGCTTTGTGCTCAAATCTCAGTACTTATGGGACTCGGGATCCATACGTGGTGCCAAAAATTGAAGCTGGATAAGATACATGTAAAGCAAGTACTTTACCTGATGTACTATCTCGCTGGACCCATATTTACTTCTTAAGATGCAAACTTTTGCCAGGGAAAACAGTACAAGGGGTATAACACTGTTCATAATAAAATTTAGGTCTGCCAAGACAGTACCTATGTCTGGGGCATATGCCTGGCACATGGGGGCACATAGTTTGATTCTAAGCATGGCTTTATTCCATTCCTTCCAGGTGTGGCCACAGTGGTGTGGCCACAGCAACACTGGGGCCCAGCACAACAGCAATCTCAGGACTGAGCACTGAAATGCTCTGTTCACAGAGCTGGATGGAGTTTTTCAGGGAGTGGCTCCCAGGCCTTCTGAGCACTGCTTAGAAGGCCTGGCAAAATAAATTTTAAAAAAAGTCAAATAAATAAACAATATAGTTAAAATATATTCATATTTCATTTCATTTCATTTCATCATCCTGTTATTCGTCGATTGCCTCGAGCAGGCCCCAGTAACGTCTCTTTCATCCTAGCCCTGAGATTATATTCACGGCTCTTTAGGAGAATGAGACCCATCATTGTTACTGGTATTTGGCATATTTGGTACGCCACGGGGAGTTTGCCAGACTCTGCCCTGTGGGCAGGCTACATTCAATAGCCTGCAAGTTTGTCCAAAGTAGGAATAAGACAATAAGATGTCATAAAGAAAAGTTTTGTTAAGATGTCGCGCGGCCGCGAATGCGGCCTCCAAGGGACCGCGAATCCCCTCCAAGGGACTCCGGGAAGGAACACCCAGGCGCGGGGGCAGAGACTGCACTGTTCTCGTCCGGGTTCTGGATTTTAAAGTCTCTGAGTCTTGGCCGCTGATGGGATTATACGGCGCCAGGGGGCCAGGTGGTGGGTGTTACCCCCGCCTACTGGAATTTGGAGGATCTGGGTGGAAGATGCTCGACTCCAAATCGAGTAGGCTTGGAGGTCTCGGCCCCGGAACCCGCGTGGCTTTGTCCCTCTGCCAGTACCTTCAGGTGTGCGGAGAGTGGTCTCAGCATGGTGGTGGCTGGTCCTGGAGGTCTCCGGCTGCCGTAGCCCTGGCCGGGGCGGGGAGGAAAGCTCAACCCGCTCCCCTCCAAGGGACTCCGGGAAGGAACACCCAGGCGCGGGGGCAGAGACTGCACTGTTCTCGTCCGGGTTCTGGATTTTAAAGTCTCTGAGTCTTGGGGGCTGATGGGATTACACGGCGCCAGGGGGCCAGGTGGTGGGTGTTACCCCCGCCTACTGGAATTTGGAGGATCTGGGTGGAAGATGCTCGACTCCAAATCGAGTAGGCTTGGAGGTCTCGGCCCCGGAACCCGCGTGGCTTTGTCCCTCTGCCAGTACCTTCAGGTGTGCGGAGAGTGGTCTCAGCATGGTGGTGGCTGGTCCTGGAGGTCTCCGGCTGCCGTAGCCCTGGCCGGGGCGGGGAGGAAAGCTCAACCCGCTCCCCTCCAAGGGACTCCGGGAAGGAACACCCAGGCGCGGGGGCAGAGACTGCACTGTTCTCGTCCGGGTTCTGGATTTTAAAGTCTCTGAGTCTTGGGGGCTGATGGGATTACACGGCGCCAGGGGGCCAGGTGGTGGGTGTTACCCCCGCCTACTGGAATTTGGAGGATCTGGGTGGAAGATGCTCGACTCCAAATCGAGTAGGCTTGGAGGTCTCGGCCCCGGAACCCGCGTGGCTTTGTCCCTCTGCCAGTACCTTCAGGTGTGCGGAGAGTGGTCTCAGCATGGTGGTGGCTGGTCCTGGAGGTCTCCGGCTGCCGTAGCCCTGGCCGGGGCGGGGAGGAAAGCTCAACCCGCTCCCCTCCAAGGGACTCCGGGAAGGAACACCCAGGCGCGGGGGCAGAGACTGCACTGTTCTCGTCCGGGTTCTGGATTTTAAAGTCTCTGAGTCTTGGCCGCTGATGGGATTACACGGCGCCAGGGGGCCAGGTGGTGGGTGTTACCCCCGCCTACTGGAATTTGGAGGATCTGGGTGGAAGATGCTCGACTCCAAATCGAGTAGGCTTGGAGGTCTCGGCCCCGGAACCCGCGTGGCTTTGTCCCTCTGCCAGTACCTTCAGGTGTGCGGAGAGTGGTCTCAGCATGGTGGTGGCTGGTCCTGGAGGTCTCCGGCTGCCGTAGCCCTGGCCGGGGCGGGGAGGAAAGCTCAACCCGCTCCCCTCCAAGGGACTCCGGGAAGGAACACCCAGGCGCGGGGGCAGAGACTGCACTGTTCTCGTCCGGGTTCTGGATTTTAAAGTCTCTGAGTCTTGGCCGCTGATGGGATTACACGGCGCCAGGGGGCCAGGTGGTGGGTGTTACCCCCGCCTACTGGAATTTGGAGGATCTGGGTGGAAGATGCTCGACTCCAAATCGAGTAGGCTTGGAGGTCTCGGCCCCGGAACCCGCGTGGCTTTGTCCCTCTGCCAGTACCTTCAGGTGTGCGGAGAGTGGTCTCAGCATGGTGGTGGCTGGTCCTGGAGGTCTCCGGCTGCCGTAGCCCTGGCCGGGGCGGGGAGGAGAGCTCAACCCGCTCCCCTCCAAGGGACTCCGGGAAGGAACACCCAGGCGCGGGGGCAGAGACTGCACTGTTCTCGTCCGGGTTCTGGATTTTAAAGTCTCTGAGTCTTGGCCGCTGATGGGATTACACGGCGCCAGGGGGCCAGGTGGTGGGTGTTACCCCCGCCTACTGGAATTTGGAGGATCTGGGTGGAAGATGCTCGACTCCAAATCGAGTAGGCTTGGAGGTCTCGGCCCCGGAACCCGCGTGGCTTTGTCCCTCTGCCAGTACCTTCAGGTGTGCGGAGAGTGGTCTCAGCATGGTGGTGGCTGGTCCTGGAGGTCTCCGGCTGCCGTAGCCCTGGCCGGGGCGGGGAGGAAAGCTCAACCCGCTCCCCTCCAAGGGACTCCGGGAAGGAACACCCAGGCGCGGGGGCAGAGACTGCACTGTTCTCGTCCGGGTTCTGGATTTTAAAGTCTCTGAGTCTTGGCCGCTGATGGGATTACACGGCGCCAGGGGGCCAGGTGGTGGGTGTTACCCCCGCCTACTGGAATTTGGAGGATCTGGGTGGAAGATGCTCGACTCCAAATCGAGTAGGCTTGGAGGTCTCGGCCCCGGAACCCGCGTGGCTTTGTCCCTCTGCCAGTACCTTCAGGTGTGCGGAGAGTGGTCTCAGCATGGTGGTGGCTGGTCCTGGAGGTCTCCGGCTGCCGTAGCCCTGGCCGGGGCGGGGAGGAAAGCTCAACCCGCTCCCCTCCAAGGGACTCCGGGAAGGAACACCCAGGCGCGGGGGCAGAGACTGCACTGTTCTCGTCCGGGTTCTGGATTTTAAAGTCTCTGAGTCTTGGCCGCTGATGGGATTACACGGCGCCAGGGGGCCAGGTGGTGGGTGTTACCCCCGCCTACTGGAATTTGGAGGATCTGGGTGGAAGATGCTCGACTCCAAATCGAGTAGGCTTGGAGGTCTCGGCCCCGGAACCCGCGTGGCTTTGTCCCTCTGCCAGTACCTTCAGGTGTGCGGAGAGTGGTCTCAGCATGGTGGTGGCTGGTCCTGGAGGTCTCCGGCTGCCGTAGCCCTGGCCGGGGCGGGGAGGAGAGCTCAACCCGCTCCCCTCCAAGGGACTCCGGGAAGGAACACCCAGGCGCGGGGGCAGAGACTGCACTGTTCTCGTCCGGGTTCTGGATTTTAAAGTCTCTGAGTCTTGGCCGCTGATGGGATTACACGGCGCCAGGGGGCCAGGTGGTGGGTGTTACCCCCGCCTACTGGAATTTGGAGGATCTGGGTGGAAGATGCTCGACTCCAAATCGAGTAGGCTTGGAGGTCTCGGCCCCGGAACCCGCGTGGCTTTGTCCCTCTGCCAGTACCTTCAGGTGTGCGGAGAGTGGTCTCAGCATGGTGGTGGCTGGTCCTGGAGGTCTCCGGCTGCCGTAGCCCTGGCCGGGGCGGGGAGGAAAGCTCAACCCGCTCCCCTCCAAGGGACTCCGGGAAGGAACACCCAGGCGCGGGGGCAGAGACTGCACTGTTCTCGTCCGGGTTCTGGATTTTAAAGTCTCTGAGTCTTGGCCGCTGATGGGATTACACGGCGCCAGGGGGCCAGGTGGTGGGTGTTACCCCCGCCTACTGGAATTTGGAGGATCTGGGTGGAAGATGCTCGACTCCAAATCGAGTAGGCTTGGAGGTCTCGGCCCCGGAACCCGCGTGGCTTTGTCCCTCTGCCAGTACCTTCAGGTGTGCGGAGAGTGGTCTCAGCATGGTGGTGGCTGGTCCTGGAGGTCTCCGGCTGCCGTAGCCCTGGCCGGGGCGGGGAGGAAAGCTCAACCCGCTCCCCTCCAAGGGACTCCGGGAAGGAACACCCAGGCGCGGGGGCAGAGACTGCACTGTTCTCGTCCGGGTTCTGGATTTTAAAGTCTCTGAGTCTTGGCCGCTGATGGGATTACACGGCGCCAGGGGGCCAGGTGGTGGGTGTTACCCCCGCCTACTGGAATTTGGAGGATCTGGGTGGAAGATGCTCGACTCCAAATCGAGTAGGCTTGGAGGTCTCGGCCCCGGAACCCGCGTGGCTTTGTCCCTCTGCCAGTACCTTCAGGTGTGCGGAGAGTGGTCTCAGCATGGTGGTGGCTGGTCCTGGAGGTCTCCGGCTGCCGTAGCCCTGGCCGGGGCGGGGAGGAAAGCTCAACCCGCTCCCCTCCAAGGGACTCCGGGAAGGAACACCCAGGCGCGGGGGCAGAGACTGCACTGTTCTCGTCCGGGTTCTGGATTTTAAAGTCTCTGAGTCTTGGGGGCTGATGGGATTACACGGCGCCAGGGGGCCAGGTGGTGGGTGTTACCCCCGCCTACTGGAATTTGGAGGATCTGGGTGGAAGATGCTCGACTCCAAATCGAGTAGGCTTGGAGGTCTCGGCCCCGGAACCCGCGTGGCTTTGTCCCTCTGCCAGTACCTTCAGGTGTGCGGACAGTGGTCTCAGCATGGTGGTGGCTGGTCCTGGAGGTCTCCGGCTGCCGTAGCCCTGGCCGGGGCGGGGAGGAAAGCTCAACCCGCTCCCCTCCAAGGGACTCCGGGAAGGAACACCCAGGCGCGGGGGCAGAGACTGCACTGTTCTCGTCCGGGTTCTGGATTTTAAAGTCTCTGAGTCTTGGCCGCTGATGGGATTACACGGCGCCAGGGGGCCAGGTGGTGGGTGTTACCCCCGCCTACTGGAATTTGGAGGATCTGGGTGGAAGATGCTCGACTCCAAATCGAGTAGGCTTGGAGGTCTCGGCCCTGGAACCCGCGTGGCTTTGTCCCTCTGCCAGTACCTTCAGGTGTGCGGAGAGTGGTCTCAGCATGGTGGTGGCTGGTCCTGGAGGTCTCCGGCTGCCGTAGCCCTGGCCGGGGCGGGGAGGAAAGCTCAACCCGCTCCCCTCCAAGGGACTCCGGGAAGGAACACCCAGGCGCGGGGGCAGAGACTGCACTGTTCTCGTCCGGGTTCTGGATTTTAAAGTCTCTGAGTCTTGGGGGCTGATGGGATTACACGGCGCCAGGGGGCCAGGTGGTGGGTGTTACCCCCGCCTACTGGAATTTGGAGGATCTGGGTGGAAGATGCTCGACTCCAAATCGAGTAGGCTTGGAGGTCTCGGCCCCGGAACCCGCGTGGCTTTGTCCCTCTGCCAGTACCTTCAGGTGTGCGGAGAGTGGTCTCAGCATGGTGGTGGCTGGTCCTGGAGGTCTCCGGCTGCCGTAGCCCTGGCCGGGGCGGGGAGGAAAGCTCAACCCGCTCCCCTCCAAGGGACTCCGGGAAGGAACACCCAGGCGCGGGGGCAGAGACTGCACTGTTCTCGTCCGGGTTCTGGATTTTAAAGTCTCTGAGTCTTGGCCGCTGATGGGATTACACGGCGCCAGGGGGCCAGGTGGTGGGTGTTACCCCCGCCTACTGGAATTTGGAGGATCTGGGTGGAAGATGCTCGACTCCAAATCGAGTAGGCTTGGAGGTCTCGGCCCTGGAACCCGCGTGGCTTTGTCCCTCTGCCAGTACCTTCAGGTGTGCGGAGAGTGGTCTCAGCATGGTGGTGGCTGGTCCTGGAGGTCTCCGGCTGCCGTAGCCCTGGCCGGGGCGGGGAGGAAAGCTCAACCCGCTCCCCTCCAAGGGACTCCGGGAAGGAACACCCAGGCGCGGGGGCAGAGACTGCACTGTTCTCGTCCGGGTTCTGGATTTTAAAGTCTCTGAGTCTTGGCCGCTGATGGGATTACACGGCGCCAGGGGGCCAGGTGGTGGGTGTTACCCCCGCCTACTGGAATTTGGAGGATCTGGGTGGAAGATGCTCGACTCCAAATCGAGTAGGCTTGGAGGTCTCGGCCCTGGAACCCGCGTGGCTTTGTCCCTCTGCCAGTACCTTCAGGTGTGCAGAGAGTGGTCTCAGCATGGTGGTGGCTGGTCCTGGAGGTCTCCGGCTGCCGTAGCCCTGGCCGGGGCGGGGAGGAAAGCTCAACCCGCTCCCCTCCAAGGGACTCCGGGAAGGAACACCCAGGCGCGGGGGCAGAGACTGCACTGTTCTCGTCCGGGTTCTGGATTTTAAAGTCTCTGAGTCTTGGCCGCTGATGGGATTACACGGCGCCAGGGGGCCAGGTGGTGGGTGTTACCCCCGCCTACTGGAATTTGGAGGATCTGGGTGGAAGATGCTCGACTCCAAATCGAGTAGGCTTGGAGGTCTCGGCCCTGGAACCCGCGTGGCTTTGTCCCTCTGCCAGTACCTTCAGGTGTGCGGAGAGTGGTCTCAGCATGGTGGTGGCTGGTCCTGGAGGTCTCCGGCTGCCGTAGCCCTGGCCGGGGCGGGGAGGAAAGCTCAACCCGCTCCCCTCCAAGGGACTCCGGGAAGGAACACCCAGGCGCGGGGGCAGAGACTGCACTGTTCTCGTCCGGGTTCTGGATTTTAAAGTCTCTGAGTCTTGGCCGCTGATGGGATTACACGGCGCCAGGGGGCCAGGTGGTGGGTGTCATATTAAAAAGTAAATGAATAAAATCTAGAAACCTCAAGTCTGTCACATTCATCTCTGATATTTCCGAACTGAAGCATACCTGCTTGTTAAATCACAGTCTTATCTAAGGTGTGACCGATCTATAGCTCCTTCTAACTAACTTGGAGCCTTAGAATCAGTGAGAGCATATCTGTTTGCAGTGTTGTGTTCTTCTCCTACCCCTGAAATTTACAAATCCTTAGAAGCCTCTAAGAACATCCGCCAAATAAGTTAATAAATAGATGAACAAATAAATCATAAAGCAGTTGTTATCTAGCTAGATTCTTTAACATACTTTGTAACTTACATTTTTGTGTTATTTTTCGTTTCTAGAATATATCTCATATGCCACTATTCCATTTTATCTGTGCCTAAGGAGTTAAATCAAGCAGAGAGCTTCATCTGAAGTCAAAAAGTCTAATCCATTGAGCACACAAAATGGAACATATTTTATACTTAATGAAGAAGTATAGAAACCCCATCCCGGAGCTCTGGTCAAATTACCTAATTCTCAGATGGCTGTTTTGCCTACTTAACTTCTCTATGCAGTGACTATTACTTTTAGTGTTTTTCTCCAGCTTTTAACTACTATTTAAAATTATTTTGTGCTTTCATTTGTAACTACCTAGGGGTGAAATGCAACAGCTATTTTTGTGGTGGTTAGAGTGGTCCCTGAAGAAATGCATTTAAATTTGCAAAGTACTTTTGTTCCTTTTGAGACTTAAATTACTGCTCAGCAAATGTAGCATACCGAAAATGTCAATGCTGTTGTAAAATAACGTATTGAGAAAGATTATAGACTTGCCCAAGGTTACTAGTTTTGATTTTATATTCACAATTCTGTTTTGTACTAAACATCTTCCCTTTGCATTAAATTAAAAACTTTAAAGCGATTTACTAGTTTTCCATTCCAAATACAAACTGTTTAAACAGTGGAAAATTTTAAAATTATTTTACAATAATAATGCCATTTTGGATTCTCAATCCCCTTTTAAATAAATTCTACTTAGGGAATCATTTGAAAAAAAACAATAAATTCAAAATAGGCAACAATATTTTAATGACTCACATCAAATTATCTACACATTTTTTTTGCTTCTTTTTTGGTCAAACCCGGCAATGCCCAGGGTTTACTTTTTGCTTGTACTCAGGAATTACTCATGGCGGTGCTCAAGGCGACCATATGCGATGCTGCAATTTGAACCTGGGGAGGCTGCTTGCAAGGCAAGCGTTCTACCCTCTATGCTATCGCTCCAGACCTAGCTACACATTTTTTATTGAAATGTTTATTTTTTGTTGTTGATTTCATATTTTGGAATATTTGCATGCTAAACCAAATGGCTATGTGGTAGATAAAATCATCCCACCAAATTGGCTCATTAGTAAGTCCTGTTCAACTAGTATGACACCGTATGAACATCCCATGCCCTCAAAGTTTTGAACCTAGTAAGAAAAAAAGTTTTGAGCCTAGTGAGAGGGAAAAAAACAAAATAACTGATGTAAAATATGTACACACACACACACACACACACACACACACACACACATATATATGTATATATATATATGTAAAGCCTGTGACAAATATTCTACATAATTGTTAAAAGTTGCAGAGCAAGGCTGGAGGGATACCAAAGGTCTTAAGACTCTCGCCTTTCATGCAGTTGATCTCAATTTGATCTGGGCATCACTGCACAAGGTTTTGACAGCACCACCAGAAGTGATTCCTGAGCAACGGGATATGTATGGCCAAATACCACTGGGTGCGACCCACCAAATTAAAAGAAGCACCATAGAACTGTCCTCCCGTTGTTCATCGATTTGCTGGAGTTGGCACCAGTAATGTCACCATTGTGAGACTTCTTGTTACTGTGTTTGGCATATCAAATACATCAGTGGTAGCTTGCCAGGCTTTGCCGTGGGGACTCGGTAGCTTGCTGGGCTCTTCGAGAGGGACGAAGAAACGGAATCCGGGTCTACTTAAAAGGAAAAAAAAAAGCCACTGAGCTAGGAAGATAGCTCAAAATGCTACTGAGCATACCTTGCATACTGAAGGACAGGATTTGGTCCCTAGTACTTCAAGGTCCCCAAACATAACTTGGATCGACTCCCAAGAAATCTACCACATACTGGAGTAGCCCCTGAGCATGCTCCAAAACAGAAGGGGGGTGGGGAATCTTTCTGGAGAGGATTGAGTATATTACACTGCTAAAGGAATATTGGAAGTGGAATAGAGCAAAATGTTTCTTGTAGTTAACCAAGATGAAGCCTCCTACACGAATATCTGTGACTATCTCAAAAGTCTGACTGATTTTGATTATGGGCAACTTAATGAATCTCGGCTCCCTAATTGGGTTCTGAAGCATAAGTTGAAAAAACAATATAAGCTGAACTCCTAGGGGGAAAAAAATCTTGAACTTTTTCTCTGTTTCTTAAAGTTGTAACTAGTCTGACTTTGAAGTGAAAGTAGCCAAGAAAAAAAAAACACTGTCTAAGTGACTAAAGAAAAAAAACAAAGTTATTTTAAAGCACTGCTAAAACTCCTTCGATGACTTATTACACAATTTTTAAAGGCTGTAGAGCCATGCTGGAGATATACCAACGGGTTTAAGACCCTTTGAGAATGATTTCTTAGAGTAAAAAATATATTTATTCTTTGTTCTTTTTTCTATATAAACTTTTTGGAAACAGTGCAAGGAAGCTGGATCTCTAGGTCTTGCTTTTGCTATTTTCCAACATCTTACCTTTATATTTCACAATTAAAGCATTTTCCCTATTTACTCACTCTGATTTTATTGGTGCCACTAGGAGAAATACAAATAGGTTGCTTAGTTCATATTAGTGAAATTATATTAGTGTAATTATAATATTATTTATGTAAGTTAATTCTTATTTATTTTCATTTTATCTTCCATTGACTATTTGTGCATAGAGAAAAATTAAATGTGGCTAATATTGAAGGTTCTAATCATAAAGTTGATTAGAGTACAATACAATAAAGTAAATTATCTTTAAACAAATTACATATCCTTTTGTTTTTTGTTTTTTGGGTCACACCCAGCAATGCACAGGGGTTACTCGTGGCTCTACACTCAAGAATTACTCCTGGAGGTGCTCAGGGGACCATATGGGATGCTGGGAATCGAACCCAGGTCGGCCACATGCAAGGCAAATGCCCTACCCAATGATCTATCGCTCCAGCCCCCAACAAATTGCATATCCTTTTATCCACTGGGATAAAATGTACAATTGCATGGTAGAAATATAAGAATAAAATGATTAAGTCTTATTATGTCTTATAAGTCACAAGTTTGCTTTCCAATCATGTAGATTCATTTTATTTATTTTTTCTTTTTTGCACTGAGTCTCCTCAGTGGCTTTGGGACCAGCTTAGCCAGTTGAGCCCAGTAAGTGGTAGTTAGAAGGTCTGGTGCTTCAAAAAGATGATGTGGTAATACTTGAGCCAGGTTAGGGAATATCGAGGCTACTCTTGATGGGCAGTGAAGGATGGCAGTAAGCATCAAGCTTTAGTATTAGTGCTTACTGTCCATAAAGTGTACCACAACCTTTCAAGTATCCCCCTGGCAATTGCAGTAATTTTTGTAATTGATAGAAACAGTGCGTGCATAATAATGAACTTTTCAAGAACTTCTATACTTTTCTTCATGGTGACTATGTCAATTTACATTTGTACTTACACTGAAATAGTATTCCATTTCTCCATGTCCTTCTCAACAATCGCTATTTTTGTCTTATCATAGCCATACTAGTGAGTGTGAGATGATACCTAATTGTGGTTTTGATTTACATATTTTCTGATAATTAATGATGTTAAGTACCTTTTCATGTAGCTGTTGACCATCTGTATATATTTAAGAAAATTTCCATTTAAATACTCTGCTTGTAAATCAAATGCCTTTATTCATATTTTAAGTTAACTTTTCTTTTGTTAATGAAAATGAAATTTGTTTTTTAACAATTATATTGTCCTATATTTACTTTTGTTTTTGTTTCTTTGTTTTAGGAATCAAGCACCCCCTTCAAAATTTGAATCATACATATGGATATAATTCTCTATATTTTTTTTCTTTTTTTATTTCATTCACAGCCAATAGTACTCAGGGGCTTTTTTTTTGCTCTGTTCTTGAGGATAATTTTGTTCATCAGGTACATAATAGCAACACTTTCTCCAAATAACATATTATGAAGACAGTTAAAAGAAAATGTAAAAAAAAATTTTTTTCTTATAGCTATAAGAGCAAGCATTTTTTGCAAAGCATTTTTTTTGCAAAGACATATATGATAAAAGCTGTCTTCTAGAATATATTTTAAAAAGTAATTAGTCCATGAAGATGTTTTTAAGGGCCATATCACATATTTCACATGTGTAAAGCTCTTAAGTTGATAACTGACAAAATACACACATCAGCAATAGTAAAACAACTTTATTATATTAGATCAAAGACCTAATTAGACATCTCACCAGAGAAAACGTAAAGGTGTTAAACATATTAAACAATGTACCACACTATATCACCAGAATGAACACAACAATGATATGGCTCTAAAATCATGAATAACAACCCAAAATGCTGGAGATGACAGTATGGTACAAAAACTTTGTAAAATGTTTTGGCAGTTTTAACAAAGGTAAATTTACTATCAGTGTGAAAAATAGCAATTTATATCTTTGGTATTTATCCAAATATGTTGAGTAGACAACTAGACTGCTTTTTACTTTCTGATTTTTTTAATATTAATATTATTTCTCCAAACTAGTTAAAGCATTAAAGACACTGTTTTTCTCTTATGGTAACCTGAATTCAATCAAAGATAAAATTCGCTTTGAGAGCCAGAGAGATATTACAGTGGGTAAGGCAGGCACTGGTCTTGAGCAACTAACTCAGTTTTCATCTGTGGCACCACATATGATCTTCTGAACTTCATCAGAAGTGACCACTGAATGAAGAGCTAGAAATAACCACTGAGCACAGTGGCTGTGACCCCAAAACAAAATAATAATAATAATAATAATAATAAATTAAATTCATTTGATTTCTAATTTTACTATAGGTACACCGAATACACTGGGTCACTTTAATGGGATAAAACTTATTTCAAATGGCTTTGAGTATGGAATATTTAGGATTTTGCTTTCTACAAACTGGTAGTCTAGTGATAGCAATGTTTAAACTATTGAAAATGTCCTTCTATGTTATATTTATAGACTTGCTTTGGTAGGTAAATTTTTGTTATTTATAGCTTCTGTTCATTTTATTGCATCATTTTATTTTTAAAATGCCCATTGTTTTTATATACTTTGAAAAGTAACGAACATTTTAATAATTCTATTTATCATTGCAATTTGTTTTAAAACATAGACATTATTTTAAATTTTAATCTTATCTGTATTATCTATATGTTATAATTTTAGTGAAGTCACAGTATATCATTTGACTTTCACTTTTCTAGTGATATTTTTGTATATTCTCCAAATAAAAGGGCTGGAGCGATAGCACAGCCTTACAAGCGGCCAACATGGCCGACCCGAGTTCGATTCCTCCGCCCCTCTCGGAGATCCCGGCAAGCTACCGAGAGAATTCGATATGCCAAACACAGTAACAGCAAAGTCTCCAATGGAGATGTTACTGGGCCCGCTCGAGCAAATCGACGATCAACGGGAGGGCCTTTACCTTTACCTTTACCTCCAAATAAAAGTCATCTTATTTAATGTGTCAATTTGCTGTTTCCTATATTAATATAAGATGTTTAGGTAAAATCAAATTATCTTTCTTCAAAC
Organism: Sorex fumeus; assembly: GCF_029834395.1. NCBI lineage: Eukaryota > Metazoa > Chordata > Mammalia > Eulipotyphla > Soricidae > Sorex > Sorex fumeus. The sequence goes on along the minus strand of NW_026606075.1, from coordinate 16,212,146 downwards.
TATTTATGATATGATAGCTACCAAATATAAAATATTTTTGAAGTAGTATGAAACTCTATTTAGCTTTATATGTCTTATATTTTTCTAACTGCTTATTTTCAAAATTGTTAAGTCTGCAAATTAAAAAGTATGCTCTTCTTGCATCACACTTTGAAAACATAGCTTATCAGACATATAATGTAATATACCCAAAGACAGACGTTTTAAAGCAAGGGACTAGATGGTGAATTCCATATATTTCTACAATCTCAAAAATCTATGTATTTTCACAAATTCTGAGGAAAATAAACTTTTTATTGGTAACTTCAATATATATACAAACTCACAAACTCACACTATTTTTATCAACTTGTATTGAATATTTAGAGGGTAATTCCTAGGCATAGCATTTTCATTTTCTTTGTCAATTCCTGTAAATTGAATGAAATTTGCTAGAATTTATATTTGTTGGCTCTATTGAATATATTGGCAAAGTCTTGTTTGGTTTTTGGTACTTTACGTTCTATGATACTTTGTTAAATTCTTCAAAAGAAACCAAAACACATAATAGCTAAGTTTTGTTCTTGCTGTAATTGCACACATCATCAGGTGTATATATGTGGAAAGTATATTCATTGACAACTGATTTATATTTAAAAATCCTAAACCAAATGGAAAAATCCAAGACAATTTATTATCCTGCCTTTTCTCATTTATATACTGGTCTACGTGTTTTACACTTAGAATTTCTTTCTTCAAGCCACAGTTATTAGTGTTGGCAAGAGAGACACTGCGGAGGTAGATTAAGGTGCATGTAGTCAACCACAATTCAGATCTGTGGCACTGCATATGATACTTCAAGTACTATAAAAGGTCACTCCTGATGTAGCCCCAAAAAATGAAAAGGAAAAAAAAGAAAAGGAAATAAAAGAAAAGATATCCTTTGAGTCAGACACATAGTAGATTAATTAGGCACCTGCCATGTACAGCCTTGGTCCCTTACATATTTGGGATTTGATTCCCAAATCCCTGACAGGAACACAAAGCACGGAGCCATGAATAAGTTCTGAGCACAACTAGGTGTGGAAAGGAGGTAAAGATATAAACAAAAAAATTGTACTGTTTTCCAGATGTTTGACTGGTATTAAAACAGTATCTGTTTACATATTTTCTTTTTCACTTCATAGTGGATGTTGGATGACATCTTAGTAAATCATTGAAGTTTCAAGTTTTTATAGTTTTTATAACTATTTCTCCCTACAAACAAACTTATAAACTATGTATGTGTATAAACACGTATATACATTTTACATAAGGTATCATATATAATTTAATTTTTAGTATAGCTCTGTAGCACTGTCCTCCCATTGTCCATCGATTTGCTCAAGCAGGCCCAGTAATGTCTCCATTGTGAGACTTGTTACTGTGTTTGACATATCTAATGGTTAGCTTGCCAGGCTTTACCATGAGGGCGAGATACTCTTGGTAGCTTGCCCAGCTCTCTGAGAGGGGCAGAGGAATGGAACCTGGCCTGCCCAGGTCGGCCTTGTGCAAGACAAACGCCCTACCGCTGTGCTATCGTTATAGCCCGATATTTAGTATACACATGTTTTAAATTCATACAAAATTTAAGCTAGTTAACTAATGAATAATTACTTTACATATTGATAGTTACTTCCTAAAAGTTAAGAAGAATTTTTACAAATGCAATTCAATACCAATATCACTACAAAGAAAAAAAGAGCAGTTATGCTTTACTCAAAAGACATAAAACTTCTTTTCAATTATGTTTAAGCCATTCTTTATTGCTTGTGAAAAGCATAATTAATGCAAAGACCAATATCATGTTCCTACCTTAATATATAATCTGTGTTAAGGGCCAGGCAATTTTTTGTCTGTTTTTAGAGTGAAAATTATATGACTCATGCTATAATGTATAGCGTACTGCTTTTTTTGGATACCATATCTAACTTCATTTTAATCAAGTTTTAACTACAAACAATATGTTAAGGAAAATTCATTCCTATGTTGAATGTTCCCGTATTTACTACTTTCTCCTCATCTTTAAAATTTAACAATTAATTGAACTCATAAATATAAAATCATAATATATGCAGCATTTCCATAGTTGACAGGTAAAATTTGACAAAGGAGCACTTTATATCAATTTTAAATACTAGAAAGTGGACACCAATTTGAAGTGATTAAACATCTTTGAACATCTCTCTTTAGAAAAATGAGCAATAACTAAAAGACAATTGCTGCTGAAGTAAACTCAGGCTCATAGTGTGTGTAAATCATGTAGTTGTTCTAGTACTCAGAGTGCACTGTTTGTATACAGAGTCACTTTCTAGGCAAGTCACATAATCACTTTGGGACAAAGTTACGCTCATTTTTAAAGTAAATATGTATAACTAAATGATTTTTTGAATCTCCTTTGTCGTAAATTATTCTCAATAAACCAATTTGATGTTTCTTTTCCATCTGTGTACATCTGGCATTTTCTTTTTATAAGACCATATATATATATATATATAAATTTTCATAAAAAGAAAAGTGTTGGGAAAAGAAAACTACTTCTGAGTTCTCAAGTTGCAACAGATGGAGATATACACTCTTATGGGCGAATTTTAGCTCTGACAATAATATGTTAAATTTTAACCCCTGGTACTGTGAAGGTAATTATCTGGAAATATGGTTGCTACATTTGTATTCAAGTATAAATAAGGTCCTTGTGTATGGAGTTCTAAGCTTTTTTTTTTTTAACCAGAGTTCTGATACAAAGAAGGGAACTTTTTTCAACATATAGGCATACATGAATAGAGGGAATCTGAGGCACATATTAGTGTGATTAACATACAAATCAATGAACATCAGAATCTGTATAAAGAGTCTAAAATCTGTCAAGGGAAGATTTCCTTTCCTAGAACCACCAAAGGTACCATAGCTCTGCCCAGACCTTGATACTGAATATATAGTCTCCATCACTGTGATGGAACAATTTTCTGTTATTCTCATTTATTATATTGTGGTACTTTATAAGCACAGCCCTGCCCCAGGGAGTAAACGACTAATCTATCCTCATGAATATTATTAATTTGTACTTTAAAAATTCATTGAGAAAAGTAGTAGAAACACAGCCTCTTCCTGTGTAAGCAAATAAGTGGTGTAAATTCCATGTGATTATTTAAAAGCACGTTTATTTGGTAGGGCATTGCATACTTTTCCTGTGACTGCTGTAACTAACAAGTCACCACAAATGTAGTGACTTAAGACAACAGAAATTTTTTGAAAAAAGTATTCTGGAGGTCTGTATCATGATATCAACAAAACAATATTCTCTTGGAGGATCTTCCAGCTTCTCAGGACTATTGATATTTTTTCTTTTTTTTCTTTTTATTAGTGAGACATCATGAGGTACAATTGTAGACTTAAAAATTTCTGTGCTTGGGTTTCAATTATACAATGATCAAATACTCATCCCTCCACCAGTGCCCATTTCCTACCACCATGGATCCCATTATCCCTCCCACCCCCCACTCCCCCATCCCACCCCACCTCTGTGGCAGGGCATTCCCTTTTGTTCTCTCTCTCTTATTGGGTGTTGTGGTTTGCAAAAGAGGCAATTGGTGACAATCATGTTTGGTCTATAGTCTACTTTCAGCATGCTTCTCCCATCTTGGGATTGATTTTTTTTTACTTACGTACACATCATCCTAATTTCTGTCTCATGATAAAATGGAGCGATAGCACATCTTAGGGCATTTGCCTTGCACGCAGCCAACATGGCCGACCCGAGTTCAATTCCTCTGCCCCTCTCAGAGAGCCCGGCAAGCTACCGAGAGTATCTCGCCCACACGGCAGAGCCTGGCAAGCTCCCTGTGACATATTTGATATGCCAGACACAGTAACAACAAAGTCTCCAATGGAGACGTTACTGGGCCTGCTCGAGCAAATCGACGAACAATGGGAGAGCCTTTACCTTAAATTGGTTAAATTTCTTCTCACTCATATGAACTTGACTGTATTTAAGGTCCACTGAATAATTCAGAATGCATTCTTCCTCTTGAGAGCTTTAATTTATTTCATACATATGAAATAAGTTATCTATAACCCAAAGCGTAATAGGGTTACAGGGTAATATTCATTGCTTTGGAGAATAAAACAAGGATATATTGATACACACACACATATATACATATATATATATTTGAGAACATAATTAAGGCTACTTGAGTGACATCACACTTCATATACATACCATACTTTTAATTCATTAGTATTATTACTTACATGAGCCATTCTGTTCCATTGCCTTCTTATTTACAATTACATATAGATGCAATTTAAAGTATTTTTTCTGAGATAATTTTAATTTCTATTGGTTGCTTGGTATATGCTTTATAAAACTGAAGAGGAAATGTGTTTAAAGTCATAGCATTTTCGTATGCTGCTTTTAATCTTCCAACACAAATATTTTAGTGATATCAACAACTGATTCTAAGAACTGCAAAAATAAAAGACAAGAACACCAACTCAGTATTAAAGAAGTACAAAGTTGATAGAAAATTCAAAACTTACAATAATGCTACAATAACTAAAATATCGTGGTATTGGGGCTGGAGCGATAGCACAGTGGTAGGGCGTTTGCCTTATAAGCAGCCAACATGGCCGACCCGAGTTCGATTCCTCCGCCCCTCTCGGAGAGCCCGGCAAGCTACCCAGAGTATCTCGCCCGCATGGCAGAGCCTGGCAAGCTCCCCGTGACGTATTCGATATGCCAAATACAGTAACAACGAAGTCTCCAATGGAGACATTACTGGGCCCGCTCAAGCAAATCGATGATCAATGGAAGGGCCTTAAATAAATCAATGGATCCTTATTCTACAGGAGCCCATAAAGAGACCCCTGTAATCACAGTTAATTGATCTTTGACAAAAAGAACAAAATCAGTGCAATTTACTAGAGCAAACATAATAACTGTAAAAATGCAGGAACAACTGCTATCTATATGTTTATCAATCAATCAATCAACTTATATTCCCATCTATATGGATAAAGCCATCATCAATATATATGATAACTTATATATATTTGTAAAGGATTTATATATAGACCTCATGGCCTTAACAGAGTGGATTGATTATAGATAATAGACCTAACTCTAAGATAAACAACTAACTGTGAGAAAACCTAGTCAGGTATGAAAGATTTTCCTCCTTTTCTCTAAAGAATGATCCTGTGATTCTTCGGTTTTAGTTTGCTTAACATTTCATTGACTCAAAGAGTAATGATGAAATCAAAGTTGATCAGTTGAAGAAATCAAACTGACTTTAGGTACAAATGATCCAATTAGATATTCTGGAGCTTTGTGTTTGCTAGACAATGGGCTTGAATATTGTATTATCTTATACTCCTTAAATAATATGTCATTCCTAGGGAGGTACCTTGGGAATGGTTGTCAAAGTACAGCCCTACATATGAAACAATTCCTGAAGGTACTGAGAACCAAATGCTGAAGCATCATGATCATCAAATCATGCACATCAAATTGTCATCCTACTACGTTTAAACTTTATTAATGCTCACCCTTGTAGTTCATTCCATTCAGACCTCACTGAATCTCCCACCTGTTATAGTCTTTGAAAATTGACCTGAACTTTTCTTCCATCTGAGATATTTTTTAGCAAATTTCATTGTATTCTATTTTGCCATACTAATGAGTGTTTTCAGTACCATTTAACTGGCACAGTAACCAATATGCTGTCTCAGCAATTACAGTCCCTTTGCTCTCTCTTTTGCCATAGCCTTTATCATTTTATTGTATAAAATATGTATTGTTTATTACAATTATTATTTATTTATTATCTGTCTCATCTGCTAAAACATAAAATTAAGAAGGGCAGGTACTTTAATATAAAGTATTTCTTGATATAATCAGCATAAACTTAACATGATAAACATTATCCTTACAAAGTTTCATTTTTAATCTATAGTATATAAATATAATTCTGTCATATACTACAATCTGACATATAAGAAACATATATATGTAAATCTATATTAATACAGCTTATTCTAAATCTTAATGTTATGGACTAGAATTCCAAAATTAACCAGTGTTCAGTGTGAAGGTGAATCCCAACCTAAATATTTTGAACCTTGATAAAAAGAGAGAATAAGTATTTTAGATTTAGAAGATCAGTGCATTCATTTGATCTCACCACTTGTAGCTGTAGTGACTTTGGTTTAGGAAAAATTTCAAGTGAGCTACATGATTTATATATTTGGTTCTCTCACCTATTTTATTTTAATTTAATTAAATCCTACCCAACCCTCTAGATCAATTTCAAATGTTGCTTTTTTAATTAAACTTCAGAGTAACCTGACCTGTTTCTCATATGAACGTGTCTAATGTTCAAAGATACTTGTTTTCATTTTTCACATGTGAGAATGTTCACAAATAACTGTAGATTATGTTTGCTATTTAAAGTTAGTGTTTTATGGTGGAGGGATGGGTATTTGATCATTGTATAATTGAAACCCAAGCACAAAAATTTGTAAGTCTACAACTGTACCTCATGATGTCTCACTAATAAAAATTTAAAAAAAATAAAGTTAGTGTTTTATTCCTTTAATCTTAAAACCTCTAGCAACACTGCTTAATTTAAATTATACACAACTTTGATTCATTTTTCATTTCGTTCATTAAAATTAGTTCCACTTGTGCTCTTAAAAGAATTATTGTCATTAAATATATGTAATGCAGATAAGATATGTGCATTCTATAAAAAAGCACATTTGTATATTATTTTAATATATTTTATAATTTCATGCTGAAATATGTAATTTTTTATAAAAACCTAGAAAATATTAACTTCAATTAAAAAATTCTTATTTCTAACCTGTTACTTCTATAGTTCTTTTAAAACATCTTTTCTCTTCTGAAATATTTTCGTATATTTGGGGTATTTTGATTATTTGAATAATATTTTGTCTATACAATGTATTTCTTCAGCTGCCAGATCCCTGGCGGAACCCTGGTTGGGGGTGGGGAGGAAAACTCAACCTGCTCCCTTCCAAGGGGCCCTGGTGAGGACAGCCAGGCGTGGGGGCAGGAGACTCTGCGCTGTTCTCTTCCGGGAGCTGGGTTTTATAGTCTCTGAGTCTTGGCCATTGATGGGATTACACGGCACCAGGGGGCCAGTTGGTGGGTGTGACAACTGCCTACTGGAATTTGGAGGATCTGGGTGGAGAATGCTCAGCCCAGATCCGAGCAGGCTTGGAGATCTCAGCCCCAGGACCTGTATGCCTTTGTTCCTCTACCGGTACCTTCATGCGTGTGGAGAGTGGTCTCAGCATGGTGGTGGTTAGTTCTGGAGGCCTTCGGCTGCCGGAGCCCTGGAGGAGCCCTGGTCAGGGTGGGGAGGAAAACTCAACCCGCTCCCCTCCAAGGGGCCCCGGCAAGGACAGCCAGTTGCACAGGTCCCGGGGCTGAGATCTCCAAGCCTGCTTGCATCGGGGCTGAGCATTCTCCACCCAGATCCTCCAAATTCCAGTAGGCAGGGGTCACACCCACCAACTGGCCCCCTGGCGCCGTGTAATCTCATCAATGGCCAAGACTCAGAGACTATAAAACCCAGCTCTCGGAAGTGCGCAGCCACGACATCTTATTATCTCATTTCTACTTTGGACAAACTGGCAGGCTACCGAATGTAACCTGCCCACACGGCAGAGTCTAGCAAACTTCCCGTGGTGTACCCAATATGCCAAATACCAGTAACAATGATGGGTCTCATTCTCCTAACCCTGAAAGAGCCGTGAATATGGCACTTTTTAAAAAAAATCTCAGGGCTAGGACGAAGGAGAAGCTACTGGGGCCTGCTCGAGGCAATTGTAGAACAACAGGATGGTCGTGATCGTGATCGAATGTATTTCTTATCAAGGAAATATTTCCAAGTCATAGTATAATTAACACTAACTCAAAAATTAAACATTACATTAAATAAATAAGTAGCACTGTAGCACTGTCCTCCCGTTGTTCATCAATTTGCTCAAGAGGGTATCAGTAATGTCTCCATTGTGAGACTTGTTACTGTGTTCGGCATATCGAATACATCATGGGTAGCTTGCCAGGCTACCGTGCAGGTGAGATACTCTTGGTAGCTTGCGGGCTCTTCGAGAGGGGCGGAAAAATAATAGTACAGCAGATAGAGCATTTGCTTTGCATTCAGGTGAGCTAGGCTCAATACCCAAACACCAAATATAGTCTGCAAAGCCCACCAGGAATGATCCCTGAGCACAGAGCCAGTAGTAAGCCCTGAGCACTAATGGATGTGAACCAAAAAACAAACAAGCAAATAATAAATTAAAATGTGTTGGATATTAGCCCTAAGTGTTTTAGGCTGTTTTAGGTGAATTACCCCTTTTCCTCCTCCCAGAGAATCTTGTTGTGGCCTTGCTAGCATCCCTAATGACGCTTCATTTGATCACTTGACATCCTGTTACTCATCGATTTGCTCGAGTGGGCACCAGTAATGTCTTCATCAGTCCCTGTCTCATGCTAGTGTAGCCCAATGGTGTCTGCTCGCTCCAGGAACACAAAGAGCCTCAAACCATTTGTTTAGGGTCTTGACGAAGAAGTCTGACCATCTCAGAGATGGGTGGCCACGCATTCTTTTGATGGTCCGTGGAATCCAGTGGATAACAGCTCTAGTGCTGTGGTTGTCTTCTTGCATGATCCCTAATGTAGTTAAAGTTAACCTTTAACCTTTCCTGTGTATGTTACCTTCCATTCTCACAATCCCCCAAGTCAGTCTTGATTACTTATAAGCCAAAACTTTCTTGTTATTTTGAACTTTGTATTTGTAGTGCTTTGTATTTGAAGTGTTGTGTATTTGTACCTGCTTTACTATTTCCCCTATAGCCTTTTTATATTTTACTATAGAGCAATGCTCTTTGGTTAAACACAGAAAGACTATTAATGCTCTGCTCCTACTATTTGGGAGTTGATAGACTCTGAATTATATCTTCTCCTGGACATCCATCATAATTACTTGATGCAGGCTTCAGTTGCTGTAGTTCCTAACACCCCAAAGGGGAGGTCCCACCATGGGACTGGGATGGATCCAGGGTGAATGGCAAAGCTATCCCAGAATTGAAATGGGACACTCTAGAAAGCATAAATGCATGGTCTTGATGCAAGCTGTTATGACTTAGAGATAGGATGCCCATGGGGAAGGACAAGCTGAACTGGCCTGAGGACTTAGTGTGGGATATATGGTAAAAGCCTTGCTTGCTCTCAAAGCCCAAATAACTGAGTGTTGAAATCTTTGTCTCTTACTGCGTTTATCCAAACTGCAAATATTGGAAGATAACTTATACAACGAGAGGGAAAGATAAAAGCAATGTAGATGTCCCTGGGAGACAGAGTGTCTCCTTGCATTAATCTCCCCAAAAGAGAAGTTCCTACATTTTATCTATGTAAATGATCTATGTAAATTTCCAGATTTTTTACCTTTGTATATGATCGATCACACTAAGATCCTTAACTCAACCTCCCTCAGATGTTCTATAAGTATGCTATCAGCTCTGTATTAAACGGGCCATTTTTACCATCAGGCTATGGTCCCCCATCTCCCTGTCTCTCTGTCTCTTTGCTAGGGATGCCTGGAGAGGACGGGAGGTGGCTCTGGGACATCCGAACACAGGTAGTGTTGCCACAGCAGCACGCCCTTATTATTTGGTGAATTCACAAAGATATATTTAGTATAGTAGTTTAAAAATATTTAGACATTTTTCTCAGTAGTTCTAACTTTGAAATTCTACAGACTATAGAATTTTATGGGCTGGAGTGATAGCACAGCGAGTAGGGCATTTGCCTTGCACACAGCCAGGTCAGCTGAACTGAGTTCGATTCCCCTGCCCCTCTCAGAGAGCCCGACAAGCTACCGAAAATATCTTGCCCGCATGGCAAAGCCTGGCAAGCTACCTGTGACGTATTCGATATGCCAAACACAGTAACAAGTCTCACAATGGAGACATTACTGGGCCAGCTCTAGCAAATCAATGAAACATGGGAGGACAGTGATACAGTGCTATAGACTTTTATATATAAAAAGAATTAAAGAAATAAAGGTAAATCTCCTTTATATGTACTAATAGGCAAAAGAAACAAAAATCTAAGAAATATAGTGGAGAGGGATTTTGTTGAAATATTTGTGTTGAATACAGCTAAAATTACATCAATTTATATTCAGTATTTTTTCTGATTTTGAAATCTTCAAATAGTTTATCTTTTAGAATTAGGACTAATAATTCAAGAATTTGAGATGATTTACTAAATAACACATATACCACTCAAAATAATACCACAGAATTATAGTAAATTACTAAAATATTTTTTCTTGCATTTTAGCTACTTTTATACTGTATTGGTTATAACAAGCTTGATAATTTTGATAGCCACAAAATTTAAATAATTATGTCTCCAAAAAGTGTTAACTTAATTTGTAGAGCAATTGGTTAGCTGATTATTGTCACAACTTTATCAATTGCTTTGATAGCACAGCAGGTAGGACGTTTGCCTTGCATGCAGCCAAACCGGACCTAGCCAGGTTCAATTCCTCTGCCCCTCTAGGAGAGCTGCCAAGCTACCAAGAGTATCAACGCCTGCATGACAAAGCCTTGCAAGCTACCCATGACTTATTCAATAGCAACAACAAGTCTCACAATGTAAACGTTACTGGTGCTCACTCGAGCAAATCCATGAACAATGGGAGGACAGTGCTACAGTGCTACATGCTGTTTTTCTGAAAATACCTTTTTTTTAAAAAAAATGATGTAAATAGAATACTCTTCTTTCTCTCATAACTGGAAACAAGGAAAGTGAAGTCAGGCGATTTAATTAAGCAATTTCACTTTACACAAAGATGTAGAAGCAAAATTGTTCCGAAGTTAAAGTCAAAAAAATTGTATTCAAGACTACTGCAGTAGAGAAAACAGGCCAGGATTCAGTTTCAGTTCAAGACAACACAACTCACAGTATCTCTAAGTTTGGAGTGAGAGAATGTAGACCATCTTGTTTTTCTATTTAATTTTAACTGAAGTAAAAGTAAGCATTTTTGTATGTTTGTGAAAAGAATGTTTTTTATACATAAAGCAAGTTACCCCACAGATGTCTTGATCTAACTCTCCTGTAGAAACTAGGATATTGGATATCATCGTTGTTGTTTATATTTCAAAGAGATCATTATCCATTCTTAGGTGATGAAACTATAACGAAACTTTGAAAATAGCAAATAAATAACTGACATTGTGTGTGTTTGTGTGTGATTTAAAGTAAAAGCTCTAAGAACAGAGAAGCTGAGACCTATTTAAAGTGCTCTCAATCTAGAGGAGTTAAAGGTTTTTTGGTTAGTAGATTTAGTTTCCCTTATCAATAAGTTAGCTTAAATGAAGGTTAATAATAATCTTCCAAAATAAATAGTTGTTAATGTACTTTCAAAATTTACAATATTAATACATGCTTTCAAATATTACCACAGTAAATTTGTTAGCCACAATTTATCATATAATTTATTCCTAGAACATAATTATTTGATTTACATTGGAAAGTTTTATATTTGACTACTTCTATAAAATTCCTCAATATATAGACCTTTGACAAACTACAAAACAATGTTTTCTGTTGTGTTTATCTTCTTGAATATATATATATGTGTGTGTACATTTATAATATACATATAGATAAATATATGCCCATATTTTCTTTATCTATTAACCATTAATTTGGTTTCTAGCCTTGGATACTTTAAGTATAAATGCTATATTGAACACCAGAGTGCAGATAGTTTTCTAAAATACCAATTTTTTTTCCATTTTATCTTTACCCAGAAGTTGGTTGTTCCAGAATATGGTATTCTGTCTAAACATTTTGAGAAAACTGCTTACAGTTTGTTTTACATCCATATTACTAATTCCCACATACATGGCACAAGTCTCCCCTTTCAGCTACATTTTCACTAATATTTATTACATCTCTTTTTAAGAACAGTAAGAACAGCCATTATAATTGGAGTAAGTTTATTCTCATTGTTTTGATTTTTATTTCGCAAGACTTCTACTCGGATCTTTTCGATAGCCACGTCCACCTGCCCACATACCAAATTCCGCATGATGGATATATCGTTCCCACTGGTCTCCCTTCCAAAATTTGACATGCCATTTTGTCAGTAAAGAAGCAAATAGCACCAGGCCCAGACAAGGTCAGTCCCGAACACCTGAAGAACCTGCCGTCAGTACTCATCAATACACTGGCTTGGCTCTTCACATCCTATGTGCTACCTTGGCATCGAGATAGACCTGGCCAAAGAGCCATAATGCTTAACTATAAGTTAAGAACTTAATCATGGACAAATGCTGTCATGACACAAAAAGTAATAACTAGATTTCGACACTGCTAAGGTTAGGAAAGATTAATCTGGTCTGAGCTCTGTAATCTAAGTCTGTGGTAAGATGTTCCCAGGAGAGCTGCCCTACAAGCCTCAATGTTATCTCTTACTGTGTCCATACAAAAATAACTAGTACTAAGATGTTGAAGGAGACATCCACAAGATTGGCAACTATTGCCCTATCTGCCTGTTGTCTGTCACCTACAAGTTGTTCACTCAAGTCATCCTGAATAGGATTGAGCAAACACTAGATGAAGGACCACGTAAGCAAGCCAGGTTCCAAAAATGATTCAGCACAATTGACCATATCCGCAAGATAATCAAGTTCATCAAGTTTTCTCAGGACTTCAAGATGCCGCTCTGTCTAATGTTCATTGATTTAAAGAAGGCCTTTGATTCTGTTGAGACTGAAGCAGTCATCGAAACCCTAACCAACCAGGACTTTCAAAGTCAATACATCAAGATCCTCCATGAGCTGAATTACGGATTCACTACCAGAATCTCACCATTCTACAAGGAAGTGATCATTGACATCAAGAGAGGGGTTCGACACAGTGATACCATTTCATCAAAATTCTTCAGTGCCACCCTCAAGAACATCATGCAATGACTGGAATGGGAAGGAATGGGAGTGAAGATAGACAGTTGGCAACTACACCACCTCTGCTTTGCTGATGACATTGTTCTAATAACACCAAACATTAGCCAAGTGGCACAAATGCTGGTCGACTTTGACCGTGAGTGTGAAAAGGTCAGACTACACCTGAACCTCATGAAGAAAATGTTTGTGAGAAATTGACTTGTTCCTGAAATAGCTAAGAGGACGAAGAACCTCCTGCTCTGGACATATCTCTTCGATTCCACTGTTTTTCCTACATTAACATATGCCTCAGAGACCTAGGCCTATGAAAACAGGATTAGAATGCTATTCAGGCCTCCCAAAGAGGAATTGAAAGAGCTATTCTTGGAGTATCATGCTTCACTCAAGTGAGAGAAAGAATCCAGAGTTTTGACCTCTGTCGACCATCAAGAATCAGGGACACTGTCTCATTTGCCAAGGGGTTGAAAATCAGACGGGTTGGACACATAATGAGATTTGGAGATGACTGCTGTACTAGAGCTGTTACCAACTGGATTCCAGGGCATGTCAAAATATCACGTGGCCTCCCACCTATGAGATGGTCAGACTTCTTTGTCAAGACCCTGAACAATCAGTTTGAGGCTCTTTGTGTTCCTGGAGCGAGATGACACCATTGGGCTACACTAGCAAGCGGCAGGGATGAATGTAGAAGTTACTGTCACCTGCTCAAGCAAATCGATATGTAAGGGGATGTCAAGTGATCAAGTGATCAAGTTTATTTCCTTAAAATTTATATTACATGCTGATTATTGAACAAAACTGTGTATGTTTATTAATAATTCATAATTTTTGATTATTTATTTATTTATTCGAGGGAATTGAACCGTACTTGATGGTGTTCAAAGATTATTTCTATTTCTGTGCTCAGGAGTGACCGCTGATGGTGTTGCTGGACAGGGTGGGGAACTGTAGGGACAGCTGAGGATTCAAACCTCTATACTTGTAAAGCAAGAGGGACGATGTGTGTGTGTGTGTGTGTGGGGGGGGGGTATTTGGGGGCCACTACTGGTGGTGTAATATCTCCTACTTTGTCTTTTCTCAGGGATAATGTTATTAGAAATAATGTGTGATTTCACATAAATTCTGAAATTATTTGTCCATACTTTTAAAAATTATATGTAAAATTTTGATATCTTAGGTTGTTTGGCGTATTGTGAATATCTTAACACTATTAATTCAAATCTTGAATTGGGATATTTATTCATGTAGGTGTGTTGTATTTATCATCTTTCAATGTTTTCAAGGACTTTCTTCAAAGTTTTATTATTGTCAGTATAGAAATCTTTCAAATCATTGGTTAAATTAATTAAGTCTTTTATTAACTTGACACTATTGTAAATGAGTTATTTCTTTCATTTATATGTTTAGATAATGTGTTGTTAGTTCATATAAGTGTACTGATATTTGTATGTTGGTTTTTCATCAAGAACTTGAATACATTGATCAGTTTATGATTTTTAATAAAAATGTTATAGTTTTCTACATGAGAAAATGTCATCTGAAAATAGTTTTGTTTAGTATAATTCTTGTGCATTTTATTTACAATGGGAACTGAACTACTCTTAATGTAAGTTAAGCTGCAAATTTGTCAAAATTCTCTAGTTAGGTTTTATAGTTAGGTTAGCCTGGAAAATATACTCATCAGTCATGAGGTGATGCATTAACTTCATAACATGAAGAAGTACAAACATGTTACAACTATAATACTGGTTTGTTGTTTGTTTTCAGGGAACCCAAATCAGCAGTTGGCACTGAGATTTTGAGCTGGAAAAAAATCACTGGTTTTGTTCTGCAAGTAGGAAGAGTCACTGACCAGTTTTCTGATCACAGATCATTCTAAATTGAGGTATAAGATGGAACATAAAGGTTTCTAGAGGCTCTGGTTAGGTATCTTTGCCAAGCAGGACAGGTGCATTTACAATCAGGAAGAGTAATTAGTTTGTTTCCCTGCAAAGTTACCATAGAATAGGCACCAACGTCAGCATTCATAGCTGTTCAGAGTTCAAATTATGTTGAACTGTCCTATGAGTTCACTGGTGATGGTCATTAAAAATTGCCATCTTTCTGCATTGACAAATGCATTTGCACATAGGCAAAGATACTTGATTGAATATTGATTGGTATTAGCCTTACTCAGAGCTTTCTCCTGGCTCTGTATTCAAGGATCACTCCTGGATGGGTTAGGGGACTGTTTGGAGTGACAGAGGTCAAACCTGGTTCAGCCACGTAAAAGGCAAGCTCCTTACCCTGCTGACTTACCTCTCTTGGCCACAAAGTTTTCTTTAAAAAAAACTTATATGTGTGTTTATCACTTTCAGTATATAATCCTAACACAAGAATATTTGTAACCTAATGTGAACTACAGATAATTGCAAGGCATCACACTTCAGTTTGTAGTTTTTTTCTTAAATCTTACTTTAAATGACAGCCATGAACAGAAAACACATCTTAGAGAATAATTGCCTCTGCATACTGAAAAAATAAATATATGCAAGACAATATTAATTATACCAAATAGCAATTATAAAAGATAAATATATGTAAAAGACTTCTCAATAAGGTTCACATGCATTTCTCTCTTTGCCACATTTATTAGTTTATTAAATAACTTTATGTCACACTAAAATTCCTTTTATTAGCCTAAAGAAGAACTGAGAGCTTGAGCAACTAGTTATAAATTGATTCAGTTTCAAAACTGTGACTGTTAATGCAATTATGCAAAATTAGCTATAAAATTAAGTGACTGCTCAAAAATTAATGAAAAAGAAGAGACTCTTCACCAACAAATAACAAGTTAGTGATCACTATTAACCTCTGAAGAAGACAACGTACAACACCCAAAGGATGATTATTGCTTAGGATTATCAATGTTCCTTTGCATTTTTATGAGATATTTTCAAGAGTATCTAAATAACTAAAGTGATGTCAACAAATACTGAATGCTTACTTTGTAAATAAAAAATCAAGATCAATTGGCTTTGTTTAACTTACATTATTAGGAATAACAAAAATCTAACTCTAATCCAAGGAATTTTATTTATCTATTTCCTTTAAGATGTTTGTTTGTTTGTTTGTTTGATTTGGGCCACACCTAACAGTGCTTGGGGTATATTCTTGACTCTGTGCTCAGAATTGCTCCTGGAAGATTACATTATTTATTCAAGGAAGAAAAATCAAAGACATTTCAAGAATCCTCTATGGCTTAGGATGCATCAATAGTACTGATTCAGAAAGTATGTGTCTATTGGTCTACTGTGCTTAGCACATCTATATATGATACTTTACAGACTTAGTCCTTAGTGCCAGAGATTCTGATTCCAGAGATCACAATGAGAGTCCATAATTTGTATGTGTGTAAGTGTGGGAGTGTGTGTGTGAACAAATCACACATATTCTAATTTCATATACTAAATATCCAGATCTTACTTTAAATAAAACGTACAGGTATTTAAACCTAAATCTAAATTCCTTTTCTCTCTGATCTCAAACTAGGAAATTCTGCACTTTCACTCTTTACTGTAGGAGAAGGAATAGGACTTTTTATTTTAAAATCTGCATATTGGGGTTAGACAGAAAAATATACCTGGTAAGACAATTGCCTTGCATGAAGTCAACCATGGTTTGATCCCTGGAACCCCATTTGGTTCCCTAAGCCCAATCAGAAGTGATCCCTGAGTGCTAAACCAGGAGTAAGTCCCGAAAATATAGGGTGTGACTTAAAAACCAAACAAGCAAAAATTAAAATCCACATTTTGTTTTAGAGGTCTAACTTACTTTTCCTTTTGCTTCTACTAACTAAAATTTTGTGGAAAAAATCAAGGTATAGCACAAATCAACTTTAGAATCTGTGAAATGTTACTTTATTTCCTTATTAGGCCTTTATTTGTGGGGTTCCTTTGTCCTTGCCATATTTGTGCAGAAAAACCCGTATAACTTAAGGATCTGACAATGTATAATTTTTAAGTGAATCTTCATTGTGTTTTTTTATCATTTACTTATTTGGAACCTTTTACGAAACAATTGCTTAATTTTGTATATGCATTAGTACTCTTTCGCCTTTTAAATAAAATTATAAATAACTTGACTAAATCTCCTACATTTAACCACTTAACAAATCTAGGTAGCATTTTTCAAAGTAGGAGACAATTTTGCTTTACGCTTTTTGAAACTCAACTTATATATAATTAAATTTGGAGGCCTACAAGTTGTATCTATAATAATTATTTGATGTTTATAGATACTGATTTTGAGAAAATAACTTTTGAAATAAGTTTAAATTATGAGTGATAAAAATTAGAGAAACAAAAATCTGTGAATTCTTTTTCTTAAATTTTGTATGCCTTCATCTATGTTAATATTGTGGAGATAATATGATATTTCTCAGTCTGTTTGAACAGTTTATTGTTAACCTAGACAGGAAAATTAATGATGCAGGACAATGACTTGCACTTTTTTTGGAAATAAGTTATCTTATAAGACACTGGGTAATATAAAAAGTGTCATTTGAGTATACACTGGTACCAGTCAGCACAATGATAAGCATATGCCTTAATGCCTTATAGGACATTTTTGAAATTATTATGCACTTGTCATGTATATGATTGTGCTAATATACTGCCATGGAGGTCACAACAATATGAGCATGGTCCTCCCGTTGTTCATCGATTTGCTCGAGCGGGCCCAGTAACATCTCCATCATGAGACTTGTTGTTACTGTGTTTGGCATATCGAATACATCATGGGTAGCTTACCAGGCTCTGCCTTGCGGGCGAGATACTCTCGGTAGCTTGCCGGGCTCTCCGAGAGGGGCAGAGGAATCGAACTCGGGTCGGCCATGTTGGCTGTTTGTAAGGCAAATGCCCTACCACTGTGCTATAGCTCCAGCCCTGCCATGGAGGTGTTGTATTTAATTTTCTTTCACTATAATCTTTTTGTTCTCTGCAATAGGTTAATGGTTGATCAATGTCATCATTAGTGGGAGGCAAATGCTAATAAAATGGTAGTCAGCCAACATTTTACTTTTTGCGTTTCCACTAGGGTATTATTATGCTCGGATGTCATTTATGTGTCAGTGTATAAACATCAAAAAAACTTTAGTTTACCTTTTTGTTTCTGTAACCATAAAAGTCTTATTCCACTGCTGCTCAAGAGTCAACCAGTGTCAGACAGGGTGACAATGCAGGAAAAGAGCTTTATTGACAAAAAGCCAACAGTTTGCAAGATTGAAAACCCATGTCCTCAAAGTAGCCACCTGTTCTGCATGGTTATTATGAACAGTTTTTTTTTTAATTTATTTTTTTATTAGTGAAACACCATGTGGTACAGTTATAAGTTAGAATTTGATCTCCCATTTCACCCAGCAATAGCACTCCTGGGAATATATTCCAGGGAGGCAAAAAAGTATAGTCTAAGTGACATCTGCAATTGTTTGTTCATTGCAACACTCTTTACAATAGCCAGAATCTGGAAAAAACCTGAGTGCCCGAGAACAGATGACTGGTTAAAGAATCTTTGGTACATTTACACAATGGAGTTCTATGTAGCTGTTAGAAAAGATGAAGTCATGAAATTTACGTACAAGTGGGACTACATGGAAAGTATCATGTTAAGCAAAATGAGTCAGAAAGAGCGGGATAGACATATAATGAACAGTTTTTGTAGACAAAGAGGTAGGGACACATCTTTTTAGGGAAGGTGGGTTGCAGCTTCAAAAGTGGTCACTTAGTTTCCTCATAGATTGGTTCCTTAAGGCACATTGTATTGCATTTGCAAAAATGAACAGTGGTTAAGGTGTCTGCTTAAGAATTTTACCTGTCCTCATCCTAGCTTTACAGGAAATGAAAAGGTAAGGATAAATGTTCTTGTCTAGAAGATATAGGTATATGTATGTATATATGTGTACATATATACATATACAATATGAATATGTGTTCATTCATTTATACATATATGTGTATATATAAACTTTTATTTGGACTATATAAAGATTAAAGTTGCCTATAATTTTAATCTTGAATATCACTGCTTAAAGTCAAAATATTTCTGAAATCTTTTTACTAGTCTTTGTTTAAATAATTGTTTTGATATAAAGTGTTCCCGTTTTGCAAAAAAAAATTTGCAATTCTGTCACTATGACACTGCAAGGACAATTAACTTTATCTAGTTCCTTTAAAGCATGTTTGATTCATCATTTACTTTTCTTTAATTTCATTTTTAAAAACTTTTGAAGACTTAAGGGATTATGGGAATTTTAAAAATTGAATATACCTTAATTGGCCACTTAAAATAGGATTATGTATTTTAAATGTGAGGTAATGCTCTTCTAATTCATTGGTGTTTATATTTAATAGTGATTTATATAAAGGCTAAAATGTTGAAACAGTGATGTTGGCCTTGGACTATTTATTTATTTTTATTTTTTTCCTTAGATTTTTATTAGTGAAACACCATGAGGTACAGTTGTAGACTTACAAATTTTTGTGCTTGGGTTTCAGTTATACAATGATCGAATACCCATCCCTCCACCAGTCCCCATTCTCCACCACCACCAGTCCCAGTATCCCTCCTGCCCCCCTTCCCCCATCCCTCATCCCACCCTACCACTGTGGCAGGGCATTCCCTTTTGTTATCTCTCTTCTTTTGAGTGTTGTGGTTTGCAAAAGAGATATTGAGTGGCAATCTTGTTCGGACTATAGTCTACTCTCATCACACATTTCCCACCCTGAAAGGAACCTCCCAACACCCTTTATTTGGTGCTCCCTTCTCTATCTGAGCTGCCTTTTCCCCTAGCATGTGTGGCTGTCCTCAAAGCCATGGAGTAATCCACCTGGTATTTATCTCGGCTATTCTCGGGTGTTAGTCTCCTATTTTGTTACTTTATGTTACCCAGATGAATGCAATCTTTCTATGTCTATCCCTCTCTTTCTGACTCATTTCACTTAGCATGATACTTTCCATGTAGTACCACTTGTATGTAAATCTCATGACTTCATCCTTTCTGACAGCTACATAGTATTCCGTTGTGTAGATGTACCAAAGCTTCTTTAACCAGTCATCTGTTTTTGGGCACTCAGATTTTTTCCAGATTCTAGCTATTGTAAACAGTGCTGCAATGAACAGACAACTGCAGATGTCGCTTCGACTATGCTTTTTTGCCTCTCTGGGGTATATTCGGCCTTGGACTATTTATTACAAATCAGTCTATTCTAATCACTCCTTAACTGCCTGTCTTTTTCTGGATGAATTTCAGAAGAAATTCCATTTAAAATGTGTACACAAACAGGGACATAAAAAGCTATTTTGAAAGTGGGAGTGTTGAAAACCAGTCCCATTCTCTCTCTCTCTCTCTCTCTCTCTCTCTCTCTCACTCTCTCTCTCTTTCTGCTCTCTCTTTCACACACACACGAAAGTGGGAATGCTTAGAAATAAGTTTATCAGCTAGTCTTTTGGAAATCCTTTGGGGGTATCTTATATAGGCTATCTATTTATCAATGTGCTTTAATGATATAAGAAATTAAGTATTATGAATTGTAAACCTCCAAGGTTCAGCCAGATTTATTCAGGTTGCATAGCTATTTTGTGTATTGCAAGAAGTTAGTGAACATATATATTCATTACAAAAATTACCAAATTAAACCAGAACAGAACAAATCCAAGTTATATTTATTAGGATTGCTAGAAATGAAGCAATCACAAGTTACAGAAATTCACAGGATAAATATCTTTAGCACTTTGTTCAAATCAAACAAATAAAGAGAAACCATTACTATTTTGCAATGAACTAATATTCTTAATCAATCAACTTTTCTGCTAATCCCTAAGTAGACAAAAAATGTTTAAGACAAGCTATTTTTCTAAAATGGAAGATAAAAAAGGCTAGTAAAATCAAAATGGCTTAATTCAAAAGACTCACTGCATATTAAAATAATTTGTAAGTTTAGAAAAAGATATTGGAATAGATAAAATAGCACTCATAATTCAGTTACTATACAGAATATTTTGCATTCTGTTAGTTATATGTATTTGCTAACTCTTTATTTTGATAGCTAGGGTTTAGAGATAAAGAGTTATCTTTTTTAGTAGACTAAATAACATATGGGTAAATAACCATTTACCAGTTGCTCAGCTGCCAAAATTCTCACCTTATGATAATGTTATTATAATGATAAAATCACATGCAAATGTAGTAAATAAGATTTGGAAGTAGTGTTTTCTCCCTAGTCAATCTACACACAACACTCCTGATGGGAATTAGTGAGTCTCTGAGTATCTAAGAATGGAATGCAACACTAGGCATTCAAGATATTTCGATGTCACAAGACTTCCATGTTGCTTTCCCCAAAGTTTTATCCACCTTCAGTGCCAATAAGTAAGTAATTTGCATATTCATATGGTCTTGCATATTTTCATAATGACATTGCAATATGAAAATTTGAATTTAAATATGGCAAAGTGGTGATATAATGCATTTATGAGATTGTAAGATAACTGTAAAAAATGAAAATTGGTATGGAATATGTCTACAACATTCACAAAGTTTAAAGTGTAACTTTAAAGTCCATAAATAAAGTTAATGCCACAAATGGACAATTAGCAAGTGAATTTATACAGCTCATGTCTGACAAGTAAATGGAGCAGATACCATAAGTAACAATATTTCACTTTGAGGCTATATCCCTAACCTAATCTGATATAATTCAACATCAACTGTGTATCTGGTTTGGTTAAGGAAAAATAAATAGTATATATGTATACACATATATATCCATATACATATGTTTATATAAATTATTTAACAGTCATAAAAATTTTGTGAATGCCCTCAAATCCTAATAACAAACTGTCAATAATAGATAATGTTTAGCATTAGCAAGGAATTGATAATATATTGTGTTTCCTTTAAACTCGTATTCCAGGTATTTTTGCTTCTTTCAGTTAAACTGCTTAAAATCTTAACTTGTTTTGGAGCTCACATATTTTATGACAGCAGGTATTCATCCTCCAGCCACATGGTCTGGCATTAGATATGGTAGATTAATGGGCACTGACTTGTTTACTTTGTCACTCCTTGAAATAATGCCATTTCTACTGTCCTCTGTATTGAAATTCCGATTCAGTATGCTGTGTATATTGCCTCACGTAATGCTTCCAAGAGCCATATTCTATACCTGTACCTGTTTAGTAGCATAGCCAAAAGTCCTGATGTCCCAAATGGCAGTATTTACTAGCAAAAAAAGAAATCAGTCAAATGCTCTTGATATTCTTCATTGATCTCTTTCCTGAAAACTTAGAAAAACAAAGAATGAGCAAGCCTATTTGCTCAGAATCAGAATAAAAATAAATTTAGGGATTACATTAAAACCTATAAAATAATATCTAAAATACATAGAAAAACAATTTCAAAATTTAATAAGTTCAATATCCATTAAGCACACTAGATGCCAGATGCTGGATACTGTGGTTGACTTATGAGGCACTTAGCTCTTATGGTGGTTCTTCTGATTGTTTGACTCAGTGCAGATATCACATTCTGTTATAAATGTCTCTGTGTCTACTATATTGTATTCAAGTCTCACAATTAATTTTTGATCTATAAGTCACACAGTATTATTTTAATCATATTAGTCTATGTGGAAAGGTACTACTCGAAAGAAATTATATATAGTACTTAGCCTACTGGTAATGATTATCCAAAATTTGCAATCTGTAAAAACTAACTTTTTTGGAGATGGAGAAAGGCAGAGTCAGCTGTCCTCAGGGCTTACTCCTGATTCTGTGTTCAGGGATTATTCCTGGTGCGGTTTGATGAATCATATTAAATTTTGGGAATTGAAGCAGGGTCCTTCACTAAAAAGCCAATGAACCTCCCTTTAACCTATATTATATCTTAAGTACTGACTTAAGACTTTATATTTTAAACCTTTTATATTTACATATAGTTATTTAAGACTTGTAAATGACCCTGATAATTACTACACACACAAAAAAAGCGAATATCATACTTCTCCATTTTTCTCTAACATTGATGCTTCTGTGATGTTTTTATACTTAAGTAATTTGAGATTTAACTAGGCCTTATGCAACTCAGATTAAGTTGTCTTTCATTCAGGTTAAAAATTGTGTTGTAGAGACTGGGAAGCATGACACATTAAATTTTCAAAAGCACACTGTCAAATACACAAAATGAAAATTTCTTTTATTTTTCTAATTATACTAACTTTAATCATACACTGCTGTCAGCATCTTATGTTTTACAGTTTTAAACCACTGAGTCTTTGATCATTCTCCACGAATTCACTTTACAAAATTAATTAGGATTATCAATTATTTTCCAATAAATGAAGGGAAAATTTCATTGTTGATTTATTGTTCATGACTCATAAAATATTATCATTTATTTGTTTCAACGTTTCATTAAAAGTTTAGAACATATTATGAATAATTAATTCATTACAGGCTTATTTCAATTAATATTTTACGGTAGTTTCAATACTATGCTTTTATTTAACCCTCTTGTCTTTTTAAATGTTTTTCATATATTTCCATATAACTTAATACAATGTTGATAAAGTTTAATTAATTTTCTAAACTTCGTGTAGGCATGAATATTTTAAATATTTAAACATTTTAATATGATATTCTTTATTTTGCCTAAATGTTTACCACTTATAGTGTTATTCATTCTTGATCTAGATGTATGCATTTTTTTAATTTTCCTTATGTCTGGAAAAATCTGTCACTATCACTGTCATCCTATTGTTCATTGATTTGCTCTAGTAGGCACCAATAACATCTGCCTCTATTGTGAGACTTGTTGATACTGTTTTTGGCATATGGAATATGACACCTGTAGCTTGCCAGGCTCTACCGTGCAGGCGAAATACTCTCAGTAGCTTGCTGGGCTCTCCGAGAGGGGTAGATGAATCAGACCTGGGTGGACTCATGCAAGGCAAACGCCCTACCCAGCCCTACTCACTATGCTATCGCTCCAGCCCATCTGGAAAAATGGGGATGGAGAGATAGGGCAGAGGATAGAGCATTTGCTTGCATGTAGCCAACCCGGGTTCGATTCTTAGGCCCCTCTCGGAGAGCCCAGCAAGCTACTGAGAGTATTCCACCCACAAGGCAAAGCCTGGCAAGCTACCTGTGATGTATATAAC
This sequence comes from Sorex fumeus, assembly GCF_029834395.1. Classification (NCBI taxonomy): domain Eukaryota; kingdom Metazoa; phylum Chordata; class Mammalia; order Eulipotyphla; family Soricidae; genus Sorex; species Sorex fumeus. The sequence goes on along the minus strand of NW_026606075.1, from coordinate 16,187,916 downwards.
ATGCCAAAAACAGTAACAAGAAGTCTCAGGATGGAGACGTTACTGGTGCCCACTCGAGCAAATCGATGAACAACACGAGGAACAGTGACAGTGACAGTGAGGGGAAAAGGATCCCTAAAGATCTGACAAGAGAAGGTATACTCAAAAGGTATAATAAATTCTAATAATTATTTAAGGATTTTTTTGTGTGTGTATTTGTATGCATCTTCATCTTGTTTTTTTGGGGGGGTCACACCCAGCAATGTTCAAGGATCACTCCTGGTGCTGTGCTCAGGAATCACTCCTGGTGGTGCTTGGGGGACCATATGGGATGCTGGGTATAGAATCCAGGTCGTCTGTTTGCAAGACAAATGCTCTCCCCTCTGTGCTATCGCTCTGGCCCCATATATTCATCTTTAAAATGCTATTTTCTAGCTATGGGGCATTCTATATTGGCATATTTTTTAAATAATTTAAAGATGTCTTCAATGTTAAATTCTTTACAATTAGAGATGTAATATCATTTACTTACTTATTGTGGAAATGGTTAAGATTTAATTCAAAGTTTTACACATGCTATAATGGCAGACATTATTATTAAGCCACACCCTCAGCCATTATATCACCGTATCACTGTCATCCTGTTGCTCATTGATTTCCTCGAGCAGGCCCCAGTAACATCTCCATTCGTCCTAGCCCTGAGATTTTAGAAGACTGGCAGCTAAATACCTCTGGAACCAGCCACAGTCATGCTTAAGACCACTCTCCACATGTTCAGATGAGCCTCACGCATGAAGGAACCGGCAGAGGAACCCTGGTTTGCGGGACCCGGAGCTGAGATCTCCAAGCTGCTTTCAGCCATTATAATGTCATTTTTATTTTTGCCTCTCTATGACTATTTTAGGCTGGAGTGATAGCACAGCGGGTAGGGCATTTGCCTTGCAAGCGGCTGACCCGGGTTTGATTCCTCCATCCCTCTCGGAGAGCCTGGCAAGTCACCAAGAGTATCCCACCTACACAGCAGAGCCTGGCAAGCTTCCTGTGGCATATTTGATATGCCAAAAAAAGTAACAACAAGTCTCACAATGGAGATATTACTGGTGCCTGCTCGAGCAAATCAATGAACAATGGGATGACAGTGCAGTGGTATGTCTATTTTATTTTTCACACCTGCATTGCAGTTCATCTTTGCATCACTACTTATAAGAAATTTTGCAAAGATTTACCATGAAGTGTGTTTTTTTCATTTTTCATATCCTTGATGTTACTTGAGCATCTTGAAAATTTAGGGTTTGCATCTTCAGAATTTTTTTCAAAACCTATCGTTCTGTATACAAACCCATCATACATTAAATTCTGTAGTTGTTTTGCAGCTACTCATATTTTAAGTATTATTTCTTTGTTTAATTTTTATAGCTTTAGTTACATTTATTCAAGTAATTTTACAGTGATCTAAGTTACTATGGGATTTTAATAGTAAATTAGCAAATGAGGTTTAATATTAAATTTTATAGTAAAATTGTATGTATTATTTTATAAGTTTAAAATGTTCATTATCTTATATTTATGTTTCTATATTTATCTTTTAATAATCTGTTTAAGTGTAGAATATATGGGTATAATAACATCTTTGCAGTATATGTCTTGAGGTTTATAAGAAATAAATGACTATTTTTAACATTTATGATGTTGAATGATATAATTGGATAAACATTCACAAATGATTTTGACAATATTTTCTTGGCAAGATATAAATAATGATCATTTCAAATTCTGAAGGACCCAGTTCAAATAGCAATTCAGATTATAACCTTGTTCTTCTCCTTTGGGTCTGTCTAAAGTTTGCGTTCAGAGATTTAAATGCATATTACTTTCATATTGTAGGTTTTTTTTATGAATCACATTGGAATACATTTACAGACTTACAAACTTTCAAGATTACATTTCAGTCATATTATGTTCAGTACCCATCCCTCCACCAGTGCCCATTCTCCACCGCCAATTTTCTTTTTTTTTTTTTGTTGGTTTTTTTTTTTTATTAAATTTATTTATTTATTTATTGAATCACCATGGGAAAGGTTACAAAGCTTTCAGGTTTAGGTCTCAGTCATGCAAATATCAAGCACATTTCCCTTTACCAAAACTTATTTTTTACCATGAAGAACCCCAATAAAACCCCACCCCCCACCCCTCCCAGTCCCTGTGGGGCAGATGAATTCTAGTTAACACTCTATCTGCTTTGATTAGATTCATTGTTTCAATAAAAGATTCACCACTATTATTTAGAGTTTACCCCCCCACCCCCAAATCAGACATGCTGACAAAGCATTGTGAAGTGATTTGCTTTCTATAGCTGGGTTCAAGAATTATATGTTGGTTTTGGATTTCTGCTATTTTACTTATTGACCCTGGAAGTATTTCTACTGAAAGTCAGATAGTTAAGAAATTGGTTTCTGTGCTCGGGAGTCGTGGCCGTGCTGGAGAGCCGCTAGTGGGGGGCAACTGGTGGCCTCGGTAGGGCGTGAAGGACGGACCGGAACGGCCCCGTTCCCATGAGGTTTTAGTCGCCCCCACTCCCCCAGCTCATACCTGCTGTCCACAAGGCTCCCATGCGGCCGCCATCTTTCTTTCCAGAGAGGAGAAGGCGACTGGGGCAACACCCTTTCCCCTCCGGACAGACATGATGGCCTGGATTAACGCATAGTCCTTTCACTTTTCTGCTCCAAGCTGCCGGGTTCTGCATTAAGTCCTTGTGCTTCTGGGGCCGTGGCCGTGCTGGAGAGCCGCTCACGGGGGGCAACTGGTGACCTCGGTAGGGCGTGAAGGACGGACCGGAACGCCCCCCTTCCCATGAGGTTTTAGTCGCCCCCACTCCCCCGGCTCATACCTGCTGTCCACAATGCTCCCATGCAGCTGCCATCCTTCTTTCCAGAGAAGAGAGGGCGAATGGGACAACACCCTTTCTCCTCCGGCAGACTTGATGGCCTGGATTAACGCATGGTCCATTCACTTTTCTGCTCCAAGCTTCCGGGTTCTGCATTCCGGCTTCTGGGGCCGTGGCCGTGCTGGAGAGCCGCTCGCGGGGGGCAACTGGTGACCTCGGAAGGGAGTGAAGGACGGACCGGAACGCCCCCCTTCCCATGAGGTTTTAGTTGCCCCCACACCCCCGGCTCATACCTGCTGTCCACAAGGCTCCCATGTGGCCGCCATCTTTCTTTCCAGAGGGAGGAGGGTGGAAGGGACCAACACCCTTTCCCCTCCGGGCAGACATGATCGCCTGGATTAACGCATAGTCCTTTCACTTTTCTGCTCCAAGCTGCTGGGTTCTGCATTAAGTCCTTGTGCTTCTGGGGCTGTGGCCGTGCTGGAGAGCCGCTCGCAGGGGGCAACTGGTGACCTCATTAGGGCGTGAAGGATGGACTGGAACGCCCCCTTTCCCATGAGGTTTTAGTCGCCCCCACACCCCCGGCTCATACCTGCTGTCCACACGGCTCCCATGTGGCCGCCATCTTTCTTTCCGGAGAGGAGAGGGCAAATGGAGCAACACCCTTTCCCCTCTGGACAGTCATGATGGCCTGGATTAACGCATAGCCCATTCACTTTTCTGCTCCAAGCTGCTGGGTTATGCATTAAATCCTTGTGTTTCTGGGGCTGTGGCCGTGCTCCAAACTTAACTATGATTTTCAGAGAGAAACGTTGGGTGGTTTACTTCCCATGGATCACTTTGTATATAGAGAGATGTCGTGCGGCCGCGTGAGCGGCCGCGCGGTTTTGAGGAAAAATCCAAGTTCCCGCATACTCGAGCTGTGGTTGTAGAGGCTTCTGGTCACCGGGGTTCCATCTGGGGGAGGCGGGATGCGGCACCTACTCCATCTGGAACTTGCGGGTGATCTCGGCTCTTTTTGGAACCTGTTTTTTCTTTTTTTTTTTCCTCCGGGATCCCGCACCCTCCATGTGTTCTTTCTCTTATGCTGAATGCTTCAAAGATGGCGCTGGGGGGCGGGCTGTGGGCGTGACTTCCGGAATCAGAGGTTACCTGGGAGTTGTAGTCCCGGCAGATTTGAGGAAAAGCCCAAGTTCCCACATACTCGAGCTGTGGTTGTAGAGGCTTCTGGTCACCGGGGTTCCATCTGGGGGAGGCGGGATGCGGTACCTACCCCATCTGGGGCTTCCCGATGATCTCGGCTCTTTTTGGAACCTGTTTTTTTTTTTTTCCTTCGGGATCTGTGGATCCCGCCCTTCATGTTGTCCTTCTCTTCAGCTGAATCGCCAATTTTCTTATTATCTCTCCCGCCATCCTCACCCCATCCCCCATCCCCCCAATCCACACCTCTGTGACACGCGTATTCCCTTTCACTCTGTCTCTCCTTTTGGGTGTTATAGTTTTCAATACAGGTATTAAGTGGCCATAATGTTTGGTTCATAGTCTACATTCAGCAAGCATCTCCCCTCCTGAGTGAGACATCTAAGCATGATTTATATTAGTTGCCTCTTCTCTATCCCAGCTGTCTTGTCCCCCAGCATGTGAGGCCAGCTTCCAAGCTGTGGAGCAATTCTTCTGGCCCTTATCACTACTATCCTTGGGTGTTAGTCTCCCATTATGTTAGGTTGTATTCCACAAATGAGTACAGTCATTCTATGTTTGTCCCTCTCTCTCTGACTCATTTCATTTAGCTAAATACTCTCCATGTTGATCCACTTGTAAGGAAATTTCATTATTTCATCTTTTCTAACAGCTGCACAGTATTCCATTGTGTAGATGTGCCAAAGTTTCTTTAACCAGTCACCTGTTCTCGGCACTCAGGTTTTTTTCCCAGATTCTGGCTATTTTAAATAGTGCTGCAATAAATATCAAGGGCAGATGTCATTCCTAGTGTATTTTTTGCATCTCCAGGATATATTCCCAGAAGTGGTATTGCTAGGTCAAATGAGAGCTCAATTTCTAGTTTTTTGAGAAACGTCCAAATTGTTTTCCAAAAGGGCTGGACCAGTCAGCATTTCCACCAGCAGTGAAGAAGAGTCCCCTTCTCCCCACATCCACACTAATACTGGTTACTTTTGTTCTTATGGATGTGTGCCAGTCTCCATGGTGTGAGATAATATCTCATTGTATTTATCTGCATCTACCTGATGATTAGTGATGAAGAGTATTCTGTTATGTGCCCTATTGCGATTCGGTTTTCTTCTTTGAGAAAGTTCCTGTCCATTTCCTCACCCCATTTTCTGATGGGATTGGATATTTTCTTTTTTATAGAGTTCAACCATTGCCTTTCATATCCTTGATATTAACTCCTTATTAGAAGTGTATTGGGTGAATATCCTTTCCCATTCTGTAGACTGTCATTGTATTCTGGTCACTGTGTGTTTTGAGGTGCAGAAGCTTCTTAGTTTAAGATAGTTCATTTGTTTATCTCTGTTTCCTCTTGCTTGGCCAGTAACATTTTGTATTTGAAGATACCTTTAGCTTCAATGTCGTGTAGGGTTTTGCTGAACTTTTCTTCAATGTACCTTACAGATTCTGGTATGATGTTGAGGTTTTCAATACATTTTGATCTGACTTTGTGCATAGTGTTAGGCATATGTCTGAGCCCAATTTTTTTTTGCATGTACCTGTCCAGTTTTGCCTGCAGCATTAGTTAAAGAGGTTTTTTCCTTTCTCCACTTTATAGTTCTTGCTTCCTTATAAAAGATTATATGATCGTATGCTTGAGGGTGTGTCTAAGGATATTCAACCCTATTGTATTAATCTGCAGATTTGTCTTTTTCCAATACCTAACTGTTTTAATTATTATCACTTTGTAGTGCAGTTTGAGTTTGGGGACGTTGATGCATCCCATCTTATTTCCCCAATAATTGCTTTCGTTATTCGTGGGAGTTTGTTGTTTCATATGAATTTCAGAAGTTTGATCAATTTCTTGCAATAATGTCACAGGTACTCTTATAGGGATCACATTGAATCTGTATAATGCTTTAGAGATTATTGTCATTTTGACAATGTTAACTCTCCCAATCCATGAGCAGGGGGATGTGTTTCCATTTCCTCATGTTCTCTTTAATTTCTTAAAGTAGCATTTTGTAGTTTTCTTTGTACAGGTCCTTTACCTCCATGGTTAAACTAATCCCAAGGTTTTTAATTATCTGAAGCATGATTAGTTTTATATTGAATAGGAGTGGTGAGAGTGAGCATCCTTTTATTCTCCCTGATCTTAGAGGGATGGCTCTTAGTTTTCCCCACTGAGGATAATGCTTGTCATGGGCTTGTGTTAGATGGCTATGACTATCTTGAGGAAAGTTCCTTCAATTCCTATTTTAGCGGGAGTTTTCATCATAAATGGGTGCTGGATATGTCAAATGCTTTCTCTAAATCTATTGATATGACCATATGCTTTTTATCTTTTTGTTTGTCCATATGATGGACTATATTGATTGACTTGTGAATGTTAAACCATAATTGCATCCCAGGGATGAGTCCCACTTGGCCGTGTGTCTGATCTTTTTGATGAGTTGTTGGATTCTGTATGTTAATATTTCACTGAGGATCTTCATGTCCATGTTCATCAGGGATATTGGCCTATAATTTTCTTTTCCTGTGGTGTTTCTGCTTTTGGTATTAGGGTGGTATGTGCCACATAGGTACTGTTTGGGAGTGTTTCTGTTTATTTTCCAGGAAAAGCTTGAAAATAACTGACAATAGGTCCTCTTTAAATGTTTGGAAGAATTCGCAAGTGAAGCCATTTTGACCTGGGCTTTTGTTTTGGGGAAGAATTTTGATTACTGCTTAAATTTCCTTGATAGTAATAGGTCTATTCAGGTATTCCAAATATTCTTGACTCATCCTTATGAGGTTATAGGAATCAAGAAATGTATCCATTTCTTCTAGGTTCTCTTGTTTCTTGGCATACAAATTTTTAATGCAATCTCTTATGATCTTTATAATTTCTTTGGTTTCTATTGTGATGTCCCACTTTTCATTTCTGATTAGGTTTATTAGAGTTCTCCTCTCTCTTTATTTTGAGTCTTGCTAGTGGTTTATCAATCTTTCTTATTTTCTCAACAAACCAGCTCTTAGGTGTTGGGAAGATCCGCCCAGGATGGGAGATGCATGCTGAAAGTAGATTATAGACCGAACATGATTGCTACTCAATGCCTCTTTTGCAAACCACAGCACCCAAAAGGAGAGAGAGAGAACAAAAGGGAATGTCCTGCCACAGAGGCAGGGTGGGGTGGGGGGATGTTGGTGAGGGCTACTGGGATTAGTGGTGGTGCAGAATGGGCACTGGTGGAGGGATGGGTACTCGATCGTTGTATAACTGAAACACAAGCACAAAAAATTGTACCTCATGGTGTTTCACTAATAAAAGTCTACAACTGTACCTCATGGTGTTTCACTAATAAAAGTCTACAACTGTACCTCATGGTGTTTCACTAATAAAAAATTATAAAAAAAATGCAATCAATTGAATAAATGAAAATAAATCCTAGAAGTATAAAAAAGACAGCTCTTGCTTTCATTGATCTATTGGATATTTTGGGGGGGGGTTCCATGTCGTTAATTTCTGCTCTAAGTTTTATTATTTCTTTCCTTCTGACTGGTTTGGATTTCTTTTGTTGGTCCTTTTCTTAGATCTTGAGCTGTGTGGTCAAGTTATTTAGGCCCTTTTCAAGTATTTCCTGAGAAATGCTTGCAGAGCTATAAATTTTCCTCTCAACACAACTTTAGCTCTATCCCACAGGTTCTGGTAGCTCATGTCTTCATTCTCATTTGTTTATAGGTATCTTTTGATTTCTTCCTTGATTTCCTCCCTGACCTACTTGTTGTTCAACATTGAGTTGTTTAATTTCCAGGTGTTTTATTTCATTCTACACTTCTCTGTGTGATTAGCTTCTACAGTTCATCATAGTCCAAAAAGATAGTTGATACAATTTCTATCTTCCTGATTCTATTGAGATATATTTTGCGACCCAGCACGCATTCTATCTTGGAAAATGATGTGTGTGCACTGGAAAAGAATGTATGTTCAGTATTTTGGGGATGGAAAGTCCTATGTACATCTATTTAGTCTTTCTCTTCCATTTCTTCCTGCAAAATTAGTATTACTTTCTTGCTGAGTTTTAATCTTGTTGCTCTCTATCCAAAGGTAATTAGGCAGTGTTTAAGTCTGCAACTACTATTGTGTCGCTACCAATGTCCTCCTTGAAAGTCTATTAGCAGTTGTTTTAATATTTTGCTGGTCCCTCATTGGTTGCCTATATGTATAGCAATGCGATTTCTTCCTGCCGTACATATTTCTTGATTATTAAAAAATGTCCTTCACTGTTACTGTGTCTGGCATATCGAATACCCTTCTAATCTTTTTCAGCCTGAAATCTATGTTGTTGGATATTAGTATGGTCATCCTGGCCTTTTAGAGATAGTTGTTTACTTGAAGGATTGTGTTCTATCTTTTGACTTTGCTCTAACTGTTCAAATGTGTTTCTTGTAGGCAGCCGAATGCTGTTTTTTTTAATCCATTTTGCCACTCTGTGTCTCTTAATTGGTGCATTTAGAGCACTGACATTGAGATAGATTATTGTCATGGGGTTTTGTGCCATCTTTCTCTTGAGGTTTGTTGTGTTTATAGGGATCTGTCTTGTCTTACGGTAGCTTCTTTAGTCCATCTTTTAAGGTTTCTTTGGAGTCTATGAAGTTCCTGAACTCTTGTTTATCCATGAAATAGTGAACTTTTCCTTTGATTTTGAGTGGGAGTTTAGCCGAATAAAGTTTTCTTAGTGAGGCATTCATTTCATTGAGTTTTTTCACTATATCCCACCATTGTCTTCGGGTTCAGATGGTTTCAATCTGATAAGTCTGCTATAAATCTAATAGGTGCTCCTTTGTATGTGATTTCCTTCTTTGACCTTGCTGCTTGCAGTATTTTGTCTCATCCGTGGTAACCTTCATTCTGATTAAGATATATCTTGGAGTTTTTTTTATTAGGGTCTCTTTAGGCTGGTACCCTTTGGGCTGATTGGATCTGGATGCCTGTAGTTTCCAGCTGTGGGAACCTCTCAGCAACAATATTTTAACTGTAGCTACTTCATTGCTATTGCCTCTTTGTCCTTCAGATACAAATGATTCTTATGTTGTTCCTTGTGAGTTCATCCCCTTGGTCTCTGATTTTCCCTAGAGGTATTTTGAGGTCTTTTCCCATTGTATTTTGTTCCCTGTATGCTTTCTGACACTCATCTTCAAGGTCACTGATTCTGTCTTTGGCTGTTGTCATTCTACTGTTGGGGGCGCCCACCGAGTTTTTAATTTCATCTACAATATCCTTTATTAGTAGCACTTCTGTTTGTAGCTTTCTTATTTCTGCTCTCCTTATTTCCTGTATTTTATTAGCTGATCATTCCACTGCTTCTTTCATGTCCATTTTTAATATAGTGGTTGCCTGTTCCACCGTTTCTTTGAGTTTATTGAACATCCTCAACACTTCACTTCCAAATTCTTTATCGGAGAGATTTTATTTGTGGGCATTCCCTGTTGAGGCTTCTGGGCTCTTTCCTTCACCCACTCCTCGTAGTAGGGATTTGTACTGTTCTTCAATTTGTGCTGTTCTTCATGTTGCCATGGTATTATGGAGGTGGGACCCTGCAGTTCACCAGCAGTGTTCCCCTATCGCTGCAAGAAAGAATTCTGGGTGAGCTTGGTTGATGGTAGTCTCCTTTTTCCCCTTCAGGAATACTACTTTCTTTTTTAGGGCACCTCTATGACTTATGTGTAACCTCTAGTGCAGCTTCAGAGGATATGTTCTTTTATATTAGGCTTGTTCAGTTTCTTGTGTTCACCATTATTTTGGTGAGATTGGAATAGGCTAGTGGACTATTTGCCTAATGTGTTTGGGAAAACCAGCCTTTCCTCCGCAGAATTAAATAATGGAGATTGAGATGTGAGTCCAAAGTTCTGGGAAAGAGGAAAATAAATGTATGAGTGGCTGCCACCCGGGAGGTCACGCCCACCACCAGCTGTATCTGTGGGTACAGTGCCTAGCAGGATTAAAGTCCCACTTCTGATGCAGTTATAAAACTTGCTGGAGATTCCCTCTGGGCTTAGTGTTCAGGGGGCACCTTGGCTGAGATCTTGTAGTTCCCTGGGTCAGTTTTCAGGGTATGCTGCCCCAGAGGTTACTTATATAGTAGTTTTTAATTTAACAAATTAAAGATTGTAGAAGCATGAGTCCAGAAAGTGATATTCTTTTCAAACAGTGTGTCCTTTTGTCTGTGTCCTATTTTGATGATTATCATAAATTTTCAAGCTTTACTATTATTATATTATCATCATCAACATTATGGTCATAATTTTCAGCATTTTTATACATTTTAGAATTCTTTGTTATCGGTCATCTTTGATGTTACAAATTGAGTGAGGTACCATGAAACATGTGCTTAGATCCCAAAATTAATCAATAGGTTGTGTCTGACTACTTAAGTGGTATTTTTTACTCCTCTCCTCTCCAAAACTTTTCCTATTCTTTGACACACAACAATATTGACATTAGGACAATATATAGTGCAGCAATGACCACTAAATATCAATAAAGAAACAGTTTATTATACATGGTTAGGAAGTCATGTCAAAAAATCATAGCTAGCTAGAGTGATTTAAGTTGTGATTTAAATCACAATTTAAACTGATACAGAGCAAAATATTAAAAAAGTGTACATCCTTGTCATGTGTCTGATTCCAGAATGAAGGTTTCCTCAGTATTTCATCCTTGAATATGATGTCAGCTATGAATTTGTGTATTGTCATCATTAGCTTGAAATACATTCCACCTACTATTTTACTGAGTAAATATTTTTGCTGATATTATTATTGGGGAATCAGGCAACTGGTGAATTTAAGTTGAAAGCAATTCTCATTTAATATCAATAGCAGACGCCCTACCCGCTGTGCTATCGCTCCAGCCCAAGGTAAAGGCCCTCCCGTTGATCGTCGATTTGCTCAAGTGGGCCCAGTAACATCTCCATTGGAGACTTTGTTGTTACTGTGTCTGGCATATCGAATACTCTCGGTAGCTTGCCGGGCTCTCCGAGAGGGGCGGAGGAATCGAACTCGGGTCGGCCATGTTGGCTGCGTGTAAGGCGAACGCCCTACCTGCTGTGCTCGGACTCTTAAAATCTTTAATCTAATATACCTATAAACTATAAATGTAAATTATAAGTCCTAGATGATAACATGAATTGCTAGATATTTTAAGCCTGTTAATCAGAGCCTATTTCTTGGGATGAGATATTCCTTTTGTTGCAGATAGATAGTTGATGGGATGAGGCCCTCGTTATTTTAGAGATTATTTTTGGAAATAATACAACATAGGGGAAAAATTACCTAATTACTAGTCCTAAAGCTGTCCCCAAAAAGAAAATCTAGACCCTTGAGACACAAATACTGAGTTCTTTGGAGAGGGAGAAAAATGTGGCACCAATCAAATATTGAACCCGAGGCACCAACCAGCAAAGAAAATTCAAAAGAATCTAAAGGTCAAGTTCAGTTTAAGTATATTAGAAGACCATCAAGAGTTCAAGGCCTAATTTGTATAAAATGCATAAGGCAAGTGCAGTTGTGAAGGTCTCACTCTAAGACAGACTCTTATCAAAGGCATGCAATACACGTTCTCTATTTTGAAAGATGCTCACATCTCAACCAGAGGTGTGTGATTCTTTTTTTTATTATTATTCTGTATGATTTATCTGGAGATTCACCCCATCTCAACCCTCTAAGAAAAGCTATGTTCTCTCTTAACCACACCCTGCTCCAGCCTCTCCTGCAATCCTGGAAAGCTTGAACAAAAGTTATGATTTATAGGATAACATTGATTTGTCCTTTCTCCCTGGCTTCAGGGAGCTTAGGTTTATTGGGTTACACCCAACACAGAGCTCCTGAGATACTCTCATTCCTGTGTTTGGTAGCCATGAGCTGCATTCCCATTCCATCTTTAACCTCTTCTCTGTGTTCTGCTTCCCCAACTGATCAATCACCTTTATCCCCAAATCAAATTCTGTTGACTTGTAAGGTCAGATTCTTCTAAGGACATGTGTTGCCCGCATCTCCCCTCTTGAGATGTGTACTTTCATGCTTTTGTGTCTAGTGCTGGGATGTGTGTAGAGGCTCTCTCCGCCCATGGAGAAGCCCATGTTCTCTCGTGAGTACATTACTCTCTTATTCTCTATCCCTCCATACCTAAAAATCCTCCAAATAAAATTTATTTACTTCACTGCTTGTCTACTCCTGAAATTCCTTTCTGCGAGGCGAGACAAGAACCCAGTAATCCTGGGTCCCAGATGGCAGAGGCAGGTGGGGAGAAAGTGACTGTCTTTCTCCTCCCCACTTCACATGTCACCTGTGGGGCCCACCGACATCACCTCTTTCATATATCTGTTGACGGTGGCTGCAGGTCAGGGTGTGGAAGCAGCTCATGGCCACCAAATGGATGTGGTGGGAGAGTGACCATGCCACTGCCACCGCCAATCACTTACTTATTTTGTGAATGCACAATCATTGACTTCCATTTTCCTGCAAAGAGCAATTCTTCTCTCTAGCCTTGGTTCACAATTCCCTGAAACTTCAGGAGGTGGGTGCCATTCCCATGTTGTGTAAATCAAGTGGACTTCAGACACAGCTTAACAGTTTCCTTATAAAAATGCTAACGTCACAATATAAAGGTGCCTTTAGTAGACATTCCCAGCTGGAAACCTGGTAGGCATTTCCCTGGGTGGTTTGCATTGATAAGCATTCTTTTCTCAAGGTAATGGCCTCACTTCCCACTTCATCCCAATCAGTTCCTTGGATCAACTGAGATACCTACTTCTTTGGGTTGAAACCATTTCTCCCAACTGCAGCACTTTCAAAATATGATCACTCATTGAAAATGCATTTCTTACCCTAGAATTCTGATAAAAATTATAGCCCAAACAATGCTTTTACTTACTATCTAAAAATAGCCATTTTATAGCCAATAGGTCAAGAAATCATTTTGACTTTGAAGCTATATCAACTTACTTCAAAAGGCTATAGGGGCCAAGAGAGATTCCTTAAATGGATGCAACCAAAGACTATTTAAAAATTTTCACCATTCTAGTTGTGTTACTTGTGAATTACTTTCCTTCTTCCCCAGAGGGCTGGACTGAACTCGTAGTTAGTACTAGTCTCAAAGGTATGATTGTGGGGTGCAGTGTTCTCTTTTTGCTTTAATAAGGTAGATTTCTAGGGAGGTGGTTCAGAGTTTTGTTTGTTTGCTTTTCTGAAAAGGTTCTGAATCAAACAAATTCAGAAATCTCTTTTTTAAAATATTCAAGATATGAATGGAGAACCCTCGAATGTGGTGGAAATATCAAGTGAAACAAAATGAGAAACAGAGTGAAGATATGACTGAATTACTATAATCTCATAATAAAGCTTGACTGAATAAGGAAAAAAAAGATTCTAATGTCAGAATATACTCCTGGTAATGATGCTGTGAGGATTATTAAAAAGACTTTAAAGGGTGTAGATGATTATATAAATTTATGTATCAAAGAGCAGTATACAGAGTTTGAGAAAACTGACATCTATTTTTGATGACATTCTAAGTAAAATGCTATCAAACAAAATTACATGCTACATGGAAATTTTTCATTAAGTAATCAAACTTTATTGTTATTTATTTATTTATATTTTTTGCTTTTTGGGTCACACCTGGCAATGCAAAGGGGTTACTCCTGGCGTTACACTCAGGAATCACTCCTGGCAGTGCTCAGGGGACCATATGGAATACTGGGAATGGAATCCAGGTAAGCTGCATGCAAGGCAAACCCCCTACCTGCTGTGCTATCTCTCCAGCCCCTTTTGTTATTTATTTATAGGGAATGTCACAGCCACTTCATAATCCACCACTCTAATAAGCCTGTTGCTATTAACATCAAAGTAAGACTCTTCTCCAGAAAATAAAAGTCTTACTAAAGAAGTCAGATAATAGCTACACTCATTTCAGCTATAGGATGTTTTAAAATTAAAATTTAAAAAAATTTTAAAATTAAGTTATGATGAACAGCTTTGTAACTATGTATTTCATGGTAATGCAATACAAATAATTTTTTAAAAAATTGAAAATAAGATTAAGTTATTTTGCAGTATTACATAACTTTTATATATACTTGAAAACTGAAAAATTGTGTGATTTGTTGTATTTAGATAGTTACTTTATTGTGGCCGCATAGAACTGACCCTGAAATACCTCTATGTGTTCTTATTTCAAGAGAATAATCAGAAAGCAAGTAGACTGGCCATAAAAATGCATCTTCTCAAAGTGAATACCGATAGTTGGCCAATATTTAGTGTTGTGCACTTAATACCTTAATCTATTTTTCATTAAAAAGTTCTGTACTGGGATCTTTTTTAAGAAAAAATGAAACAACCCAGATTTTGCATTTCATGCCAACAGAAATGGTATTTTCTTCCCAAATCAAAATAAAGGAAATATGATCAGAGCATGGGGGAGAAATCTGTAGTTGAACACAGGCCTATTTTTAAAAGAAAAGTATTTTTAAATGGATTTCCTTCCTGAAAAAAATCAGTGTATTCAAATTATAAAGTGCTGTTGTTAAAACTTGAATAAACACTTTGCTTTGAGATGCACAGTTTTCAAGTTATATTACATTAATTTAATTAAATTTGTAAAGTTCTCAGTCCTTTATTATAATTTTTCTTTCTCATATAAGTTTAATTTTTCACATTTGATTTTCCTTCCTAGTTTTTCTAATACTAATGTATTTCTTGGGCTGGAGTGATAGCACAGCGGGTAGGGCGTTCGCCTTACAAGCGGCCAACATGGCCGCCCCGAGTTCGATTCCTCCGCCCCTCTCGGAGAGCCCGGCAAGCTACCGAGAGTATTCGATATGCCAGACACAGTAACAACAAAGTCTCCAATGGAGACGTTACTGGGCCCGCTCGAGCAAATCGACGATCAACGGGAGGGCCTTTACCTTTACCTTTACCTAATGTATTTCTTATAATTCAGTAAGATAAAATAATGCTTTTGAAAGAATGTTTAATAGAAAATTAAAATAGTTCTTCCTTAAAAAAATGCATCTTCTCTCAATGTTTAAGTTCTTGCACAACCTGTCAATTTCCCAGATTGATTATAGCTAAATTCTCTGAGAAAGGTCTAGTAGCCATAAATAAGATATAATTTTTTGAATTCATAGTTGATCTGATGAGAAACTAAGATATTACAAGTAGCAAAGTGTAGACTTGATTATCTAAAGTTATTAACTAAAAATAGTTTATATATTTTGGGGAATTAGGATATAAATTTCTCTTTCTTTCACATGGTAAATTATAGATTCAGATTTCAGAACATTTCAGATGATTATTCAATAAATGGTATTGCATGGTATTAATTTAATTTAACTGGAATTAAAAACTATTAGGAAATAGTAATGTTAAAGAGAAAATGTCATTTACGACCTACCTACTATTGCCTCTATTTCTCTCTAAAAGTATCTGAAGATAATAACTGAAACTTTAAGAAATACATTGTCTCTTGTGGCACTGATATCTTTGAAGATTTATTTACTGAGATGATCTCTGTAGGCCAGAAAAGCTCATTGAAGATTTTACTGTTGAAATAGGTTTTCTGACTTTAATCAGATTGTGATGTGGCTTAGTAAGCACTTAATCATCAGAGAAAGCATAAATGTTAGTGCCATAACAGATGAATGAGACCAGAAACATAATCAGAATGGATGACCTGAAAATGTCTTATTTTATTTCTATAACCAAAAAATTAATAACTGGGAGAGTGGCATAACTTGAGTCATCAAAATGAAAAGTTTTGATCATCTCAACTAATTTAGAATAGTTTTAGTTGATTATATGAATAATGTAGAGAGTATATGCCCTGCAAAGAACAATTTTTATTCTTTTACTACTTTCTTAAGATAAATCTCAGCAGTTTAATAAAGCTCCATGGTTTTCTGATAATTCTAATGCAAACAAAACTGGGTATAGAAATCAAGACATACCCCAATTAGAATTTGGCACCTATTATCTGTAAATATACATAGTAGGCATGCCTCTAATTTGAAAGAATACCATTGTAAAAGACATTCCAAGAAAGTGTGTGAATTAAAATCTATTGTCATAGAAAGGTCTAACTCCTGGAAAGGCATTGGAACATTTTTTTCTCAAGGGTAAAATCTTAGATTATATTAGAAACATATTAGAAAAACAAAGGAATATTTATTTCTCTACTGGATGCTGGCCGACTTTGACCGTGAGTGTGGAAAGGTAGGACTAGAGCTGAATCTTACGAAGACAATGTTTATGAGAAACAGCCTTGTTCCTGATGCTCCATTCACTCTCAATGGAATGACCATCTCCGAATGCAACAGCTATGTGTACTTAGGTCGAAAAGTCAACATGACAAATGACCTGGCACCCGAGCTGCGCAGGAGGAAGAGAGCAGCTTGGAATGCCTTCAAGAGCGCCAAAGAAATAGCTAAGAGGACGAAGAACCTCCGGCTCGGGCACATCTCTTTGATTCGACTGTTCCTCCTGCATTAACATATGCCTCAGAGACCTGGGCCCTACGCAAACAAGATGAGAACGCTATTCAGGTCTCCCAAAGAAGAATAGAAAGAGCTATGCTTGGAATATCACGTTTCACTCAAATGAAAGAAAGAATCCAGAGTTCCGACATCCATTGATGATCAAGAATCAGGGACGCTGTCTCGTTTGCCAAGGTGTCAAAAATCAGATGGGCTGGTCACGTAATGAGATTTAAAGACGACCGCTGAACTAGAGCTGTTACCGACTGGATTCCATGGGATGTCAAAAGACCGCGTGGCCGCCCACCTACCAGATGGTCAGACTTCTTCATCAAGATCATGAACGATCAGTTTGAGGCTCTTCATGTTCCTAGAGCGAACAGATGCCATTGGGCTACACTAGCACGCGACAGGGACAAATGGAGACGTTACTGGCGCCTGCTAGAGCAAATCAACGATTAATGGGAAGTTAAGTGATAAGTAACTATTATGCATTTTATCATAATAAAAATACAGATGGATGTTAGTTTCTTTGCAAACACTCTTCTCTAAGTGGAATCTTTAATAAATTAACTGCATATTTTGGCATCTTTTATGTAGATTTATATTTGTAGTTTTTATTGTATTTCATTGTATTTCATGGTCATGAGATGATAATGATAGAAATAAGGAGAAAATGCTATCTTATATGGAACAAGAGCTTCATATTATCTACCTTATATCCTAAGGTATATTCCTTATCTGTCTCTGAACTACAATTAAATTTTCCAGGTAATTGACCATCTATTTTCAACATTAAATGTGCGCCTGTTTGGTTAAGGAAGAAGAAATATATAACTCTACACCTTGATGACTTATATGTATACAAATGTATGTGAAATATGGCTTGGAGGCCAATCGCACATGCTGGGGGAAAAGGCAGCTCAGATAGAGAAGAGAACGCCAAGCAAAGGCTGTTGGGAGGATCCACCCAGGATGGGAGATGCATGCTGAAAGTAGACTATAGACTGAACATGATTGCCACTCAATACCTCTATTGTAAACCACAAAACTCAGAGAGAGAAAGCAAAAAGGAATGTCCTGGCACAGAGGCAGGGTGGATGGAGGGATGGGGAGAGTGGGAGGGATACTAGGATCATTAGTGATGGAGAATGGGCACTGGTGGACGGAGAGGTACTCGATCATTGCATAACTGAAACCCAAACATAGAAATGTGTAAGTCTACAACTCTACATCATGATATTTCACTAATAAAATTTTTTTAAAAAGTATGTGAAATAAATTCCATATATATTTAGGATTTGGTCTATTTGGCATAGATCACGGATAGCTTGCCAGGCTCTGCCGTGTGGGTTGGATATTTAAGGATATTTAAGGTATCCTGAAAATTATTAAATAAATAGTCGCGCGGCCGCGAATGCGGCCGAGCGCTCCCGGGAGCTTGTTGTGATAATCTTTGGATCCTGGCCTTTGTTGGGGTTACACGGCAGTTAGAGGGTGTAACTGTCTAGCTACTGACAGGTCCAGTCCCAAACCGTGCAGGCTTAGAGATCTCAGTCCCGGGTCCCACACACCTGGGTTCCTCTGCCAGTTCGGTTATGTCTGAGGCTTATCCAAGTGTGTGGAGAGTGGCTCCAGTAAGGCCTTGGTTGGGGCCTGGAAGTCTTCAGCTGTTGGGCCCTGGCGAGGATAGTCAGACACAGGGTAGGAGACTCTGCCTTGTGCTCTCCCGGGAGCTTGTTGTGATAGGATTAGCAGAACACTAGATGAAGGACAACCATGTGAACAAGCTGGATTCCGAAAAGGATTCAGTACCATTGACCATATCCACACAATAACCAAGCTCATTGAGGTATCTCGGGAGTTCAAGATGCCGCTCTGTCTAACGTTCATTGATTTAAAGAAGGCCTTTGATTCTGTTGAGACGGAAGCGATCATGGAAGCCCTAGCCAATCAGGGCGTACAAACTCAATACATCAGGATCCTTCGTGAGCTCTATTGCGGATTCACTACCAAGATCTCACCATTCTACAAAGAAGTAATCATCCATATCAAGAGAGGGGTTCGGCAGGGTGATACCATTTCACCAAAACTCTTCAGTGCCACCCTCGAGAACATCATGCGACGACTAGAATGGGAAAACATGGGAGTGAAGATAGATGGTCGGCAACTACACCATCTCCGCTTTGCTGATGACATCGTTCTAATAACACCAAACATCAGCCAAGCGGCACAAATGCTTGCGGACTTTGACCGTGAGTGTGGAAAGGTCGGACTACAGCTGAATCTTACGAAGACAATGTTTATGAGAAACAGCCTTGTTCCTGACGCTCCATTCGCTCTCAACGGAACCACCATCTCCGAATGCAACAGTTATATATACTTAGGTCGAGAAATCAACATGATGAATGACCTGGCACCTGAGTTACGCAGGAGGAAGAGAGCGGCTTGGAATGCCTTCAAGAGCATTGAAGAAATAACTAAAAGGACAAAGAACCTCCAACTACGAGCACATCTCTTTGATTCCACTATTCTTCCTGCATTAACATATGCCTCAGAGACCTGGACCCTACGAAAACAGGATGAGAACACTATTCGGGTCTCTCAAAGAGGAATCGAAAGAACTATGCTTGGAATATCACGATTCACTCAAATGAGAGATAGAATCAGGAGTTCTGATCTTCGTCAACGCTCAAGAATCAGAGACGCTGTCTCATTTGCCAAGACATCAAAAATCAGATGGGCTGGACATGTAATGAGGTTTACAGACAACCGCTGGACTAGAGCCATTACTGATTGGATTCCACGAGACATCAAAAGATCACGTGGACGCCCACCTATAAGATGGTCAGACTTCTTCGTCAAGACCCTAAATGATCGGTTTGAGGCTCTACATGTTCCTAAAACGAACAGATACCATTGGGCTACGCTAGCACGCAACCAGGATGAATGGAGACGTTACTGGCACCCGCTCGAATAAATCGATGAATAACGGGGATTAAGTGATTAAGTGATTAAGTGATATATTTAAGATATTCTGATTTTAACAATAATTATTCATTCTAATTTTGTGCACCTGACCTTAGATATGCTGAGAATTTTTTTCAAATTCTGATTAATAGGACATGTATTATACTTTCTGCCATTAAAACTATGTATAATAATTCATGAAGTTTTCATAGTCATCTCTCCTATTCTTATTTTTCTACTGAGGATATAGAATTTTCTGATTTCACATAAATCCAGGGCAGAAAATAAAAAAAAACCATATTCCCAGTTTTTCCAGACTACATGTTTCATACTAGAATTCTGTCACATGGATATTTTGGAAATATAGTATGTGACATGCCAAAATTATAATCTTGCTATGAAAATTTTATAGTTTTTCCTCTTTCGAAAATAGATATACTTTCTTAGAGGGGCTTCAGTGATTGCACAGTACCTAGGGTACTTGTTTTTTATGTAGTCAACCTGGTTTCAATCCCTGGCATCCCATGAGGTCAAACAAACACCACCAGAAGTGATTTCTAAACACTGAGGCAAGAGTAACCCTTTATCATTGCTGTGTGTGGCCTAAAAATAAACAGAAAAGAAATACTCCCTTACAGAAACATATCTTGAATTTTTATCATGACCAAGTAGGCTGGAGCAATAGCACAGTGGGTAGGGCCTTTCAAACGGCGAACATGGCCGACCCAAGTTCTATTCCTCCGCCCCTCTGGAAGAGCCTGGCAAGCTACCGAGAGTATCTCGCCTGCACGGCAAATCCTGGCTAGCTACCCATGAACACATTCGATATACCAAACACAGTAACAAGTGTCACAATAGAGACGTTACTGGGCCCGCTTGAGCAAATCGATGAACAACGGGAGGACAGTTCACAGTGACAGTGATCATGACCAATCACGAAACACGACCGTCCTGTTGTTCGTCAATTGTCTCGAGCAGGCCCCAGTAACGTCTCCTTCATCCTAGCCCTGAGATTTTTAAGAAAATGCTATATTCAAGGCTCTTTAGGAGAATGAGACCCATCATTGTTACTGGTATTTGGCATATTGGGTATGCCACAGGGAGTTTGCCAGACTCTACCGTGTGGGCAGGTTACATTCGGTAGCCTGCCAGTTTGTCAAAAGTAGGAATGGGATAATAAGATGTCATAATAAGATGTCACGTGGCCACAAATGGGGCTGCATGGTTCCAGGAGCTGGTTTTTATAGTCTCTAAGTCTTGGCCGTTGATGGGATTACACGATGCCAGGGCGCCAGTTGGTGGATGTGACCCCCGCCTACTGGAATTCTGAGGATCTGGGTGTTGATGGGATTACACGATGCCAGGGGGCCAGTTGGTGGATGTGACCCCCGCCTACTGGCATTCTGAGGATCTGGGTGGAGGATGCTCAGCCCCGATCCGAGTAGGCTTGGAGATCTCAGCCCCAGGGCCCGCTTGTGCAGATCATGACCAAGGAGTGATAAAATTATTGTATACCAGATTATTTATAAACTAAGGTGATCTGTAAGATTTTTATCATCTTGTCATTAAATCAATTTTTATGGTGAAACTCTTTCATAAATTCTACTTATAATGCAAGATCATATTAAGTAAACTTTTAGTAATTATTTATAATAAATGAACAGGAAACTGAGATTCTTAGAATGCCTGCTTTTGGTAAATTTTTAATCACTCAAAAATTATGCACCAGTCATTAGAAAATATGCTAGAATTTTAGAATTTGTCACCCTTTTTAAAACAAAAAGGAGAATGAACAAACACATAGGTTCCTAAAAGCAACATATTTTTAATAGTTTATCTTCATTTTTAAAATATTTTTTAAGTTCAATTACCTTTTTTTTCAGTTAAAAAGTTGTTTAGGATTTGGTTTCAGTTATACGATGTTCCAACATCTGTCCCTTCACCAGTGTTTATTTCCCACCACCAATGTCCTCAGTTTTCCTACCCCTATTGCCTGCCTCTATGACAAGTATCTCTCTCTTCCTCTCTGCCTATCTGCCTCTCTCTCTTTCTCTCTCTCACCACCCTCTGTCTCTCTCTCCCTCTCACTCTCCCTCTGTCTCTGTCTGTGTGTGTGTCTCTCTCTCTCTTTCCTTTTGGTCAGTACAGTTAGCAATACAGATACTAAAAGGTTATTTTCTTTATTATTTTACCTCCATTCAGAACTTGTGGAGAGTGATCATTTCCACTATTATTATCACAGTGATCCCTCTCTACCCTAACTGCCCTCCACCCTTCACACACTTGTAGCAAGCTTCCATCTCTGGACCAGTCCTCCTGGCCTCAAAACAGTAATTCTTCTTTTGCACAATTTCTAAAAATAAAGTTCTAGATGAGACTCTATATCACTTACATTGGACAAAATATATGAAATGTGGAAATATTGTATAAATAACAAAGAGATTTATGTGAATAGATAACATTTCAAAATTTGCCCAGATTCAGATAATATTTGGTTTTCTATGAGTGCTAATCACAACTCCACTGCTGTGGAAGATTTAATAAGAAAAGATTATCTAACAGTGCAAAACTGACTCCTAAAGTATGAGTCTCCAGAATGATGACAAATTATGGTACTATAGAGTCAATTCATTTTCTCAATAAAATGAATTTTACTTTAGAAAGACCAACAGGACTGTCATTATTGCAAGTTATTTAGTTTTATTAGCAATGATAAATTCTAAGTACCTCATATGGCATTGTGTACTTAGGAAAATATAGAAATAGAAGCTGATTCATGAAAATCTTTCCCTTCATGTAGAGGAGTTTTATTTTTATTCAAGATATAAATTTACATTTTTCTATTACTCTAAAACTATTACTTAAATAAGTGCTATTTAAAATCATATTTATTATTTTATTTCATTAACAAAAATTCCATCACCTAGATGGCAGTGAAAAGAAGACCTAGATAAATGAAGAATCCATGCTGAATTCTCACATCTTTTGATCTCTAACTTGGTCTTGTATAAATAAAAAAGGCTATAAAATTTTAAAGATAATGTGATCAATTGGAAGTATTTTTGTTACAATTCATGCTCTCTCTCTTTATATACTGTCCTCCCGTTGTTCAATATAGTCCCTCAAAATGTTCTGAAGAGATGTTTCAAGACCTGATAAATACCATGGCAACTTATAAGTGATATTTTCATCAATGAGACAGAAAGAAATTACAGCAGGTAGGGCATCTACCTTGCACAAAGCCCAACTGGGTTTGATCCCTGTCATCTCATATGGTTCCCTGAGTACCACCAGGAATAAATCCTGAGTTCACAGCAGGAGTAACCCCTGAGCATTGTCAGATGTGGCCCCAAAATAAGCAAACAAAAATTTAAAATCAATTTGAAAATACACACACTTTAAATGAATTATATAATAATAGGATAATAATAATAATAATAATAATAATAATAATAATAATAATAATAATAATTGGACTGGAGTGATAGCACAGCGGGTAGGGCATTTGCCTTGCATGCAGCCAACCTGGGCTCTACTCTTCTATCCCTCTTACAGATCCTGGCAAACTACCTAGAATATCCTGCCCGCATGGCAGAGCCTTGCAAGCTCCCCATGGCATATTTGATAAGCCAAAACTATTGACAATGAGTCTCACAATGGAGTCGTTACTGGTGCCCACACAAGCAAATCAATGAAAAATACGAGTACAGTGCTACAGTGCTATATAATAATAGAAAAAAAGTGGAAGGAGTAGCTATAGGCCAAATATCTAGAAGTAGATGGAAAGACAACTGTCACACAAATTCATGAGTTTTGTTAACACTTCTCTGGTTTCGTAAGTGTCCATGCTAATGTGGAGTGACAGAAATTTATTTTATTTTTTGGACAACAGTTAGAAATGTGAATTTATATTCAGCATGAAATAAAAGTTTGCCATTATCTAGCTAGTAATAAGATGAATCAAGAGAACTTTGGCAAATTTCCTTGAGAGATTAACTAAGTGCAGTGATATATTTTGTTTTATAGACTGAACTATATGAGCTGTTTTACTATACAATCCCATTTGGAATTTATCATGCTAACCTTAGATTCATTATGAACTGTTTATAATGGACCCTTACTGGTAAAAATAAACTTTTCTCTCTTTAAAAGATTTTTTTCAATACAGTTTCCAATGGCTAACACATTTTTGATGACAGCAATTTACTTTTCAAGGTTTTAATTTCCAGAATCAACTTAAATGTCATATATAGTGATCTCTTATAGCATAAGCTAGACACAATTTCCATAAGGGTCATGTGGTAAATATTTTAGACTCTGAGAGCATAATTTGCTATAACTATTCATCTTTGCCTGCAGTTAAAGTGTACTTGGAAACAAAACCTATTTTTTTCATAGCTATCTCAAGAAAATGGATTCTCTTCTTTAGAGAATAAAGAACTGATAATAATGGTGTCAGATAAATTCTTGTTGTGAGCCTCATTGTCATGGAAATTATTGCTAGTATTATACTAATGTTTGGCAAACACTTAGGGTATCTTTATAATAACAATGTGATAGCAAATGCTTAAAGTTAGCATGATATCCTACCCAAAATCTCTGTTCTGTGTGTCAAGTAAAAACCACTAGACAATGCATTCAGATCCATAAAGCTATGCAATTATTGTGAATCATTTAATTACGCAGGCTGAAGTATATGGCAATGTAAAGCACTGGGTAGATTTTTAAATGTGGAGGAGTTTTCAGAGTACCAGGTGACCTACTTACTGAGGTGGAGATATATTCTGCCCATGGTCTTTCTCTTTTTCTCACCTTTATGCCAACTTCAAGGTTAACTGGGGTTTCATAATACCAAAAGCCATTGCATATTTCTTAGTGTGTGGGAAAGGTTGTGGAGGTTAGACACACACATTTTTATGAATATATTGGAATCTTCCATGAGTCTGTTGCTGGAAGGGAGGAGGATATTTTTCTGTTCGCATTTCATTGAGATGATAACTCTTTAAAAGACTGTATCTCAGGGTTTGTAGTTTACTTTGATTTTTGCTTTGCTTTGTTTGTTTTGTGGGCCACACCTGGTTCTGTATTCAGAAGTAATAACCATTGATGTTCTGGGAACCATGTTCGGTGCCAGAGCTCCAATCAGGGTCCCAGCTGCCACAACCACTTCCAAGCAAATGTCTTAACTTCTGCACAATTTTCTGCCAGTTTCTCAATTTAAAGTTTTCACTCTGCATATTTTCAAATCTTTCATTATTACTGGTACATTCACTATTTAAGCAATCATATATTCATTAATAAGAGTGCCATATATACCCTTTAATACAGTTTTTAGCTTATCACTTTGGTTTACAATTTAATTTTCTTCCTTTGTTTCTCGTTAGTATGGTAATGACATGTCTGAATATTTTCTCAGCTCAGCTATGCATGTGAAATGATTTTATTTTATTTCACTAATAGATTCTTGGTTATTTTATTTTTATAGATATATTTTTAAAGTTATATTTATTGGGGCAGAGTCATAATACAGTGTGTAGTGCACTTCCTTTGCATATAGCCAGCCTGGGTTTGATCTCGCCTCAGCAACACATATGTTCTCCTGAGAACCAACAGAACTGAGCTCTGAGCACAGAGTAGGCCCTGAGAAACACAACTAGGTGGTTCCCAAAAAAAGCAAGCTATAATTACACACATACACACACACATACATACATATATATGTATATAAAGAGGGCTGAAGCGATAGCACAGCTATATTGAGCTACACCCAGTAGTTCTCCAGAATTACTCATTGCATTGTGCTCAAAGGTGTCTCCTGGAGGTGATGTGATGATCATATGATGTTCCAGGAACTGAACTGATGCTGGCCATATGGAAGATACTTACCCTAATACCTATACAGTATCTTATATTTTTTAAAGTCATATCTCTATCATTTCCCATTCTTAAAATTATAACTACTAATAATATTGCATTTCTGTTTATTATTAATCATGTTAATAAAATCCTGTGAAATTCTGGTGCCAACTCATTTGTAATGTTGAGTTCTCAATCCAGGTACACATAACTGCTGCATTCGCAGATGTTCGTTCCAATAAGAGCAAATAGAACATCAGAAACTAGTTTGTTTCTCATGAAAATTGTCTTCCTGAGATTCAGCTGTAGTCTGACACTCATGGTCAAAGTCGACCAGCATTCATGACGTTTGACTGAAGTTTGGTGTTATTAGAACAATGTCATCAGCATAGAAGAGGTAGTGTAGTTGCCAACCGTTTAACTTCATTCCCATTCCTTCCCATTCCAGATATCGCATGGCATCCTCAAGGGTGGCACTGAAGAGTTTCGGTGAAATTGTATCACCCTGCCAAACCCCTTCCTTGACATCGATGATCACTTCCTTGTAGAATGGTGAGATTCTGGAGGTGAATCCATAATACAACTCATGGAGGATCCTGATGTACTGAGTTTGAACACCCTGTTTGGCTAGGCCTTCAATGACCACTTCAGTCTCAACAGAATTAAAGGCCTTTAAATCAATGAATGTTACACAGAGTAGCGTCTTGAACTGTCGCAAAATCTCAATAAGCTTGGTCACTGTGAGGATATAGTAGATCATGCTGAATCCTTTTCAGAACCTGGCTTGCTCACATGGTTTTTTCTTTGTCTAGTGTTCTGCCAATACTATTCAGGATGATTCAAGTGTATAACTTGTAGATGATGAACAACAGGCAGATCAGGTGATAGTTGCCAATGTTGTGGATGTCTCCCTTCTTGTACAGTAGAATAGTCCTTCTGGTTTTCCATTGGGACGGAACCTTGCAGGTAGTGTGTGAAGAGCCAAGCCAGTGTATTGTTGAGTACTGATGCCAGATTCTTCAAGTGTTTGAGTCTGACCTTGTCTGGACTGGGTGCTGTATGCTCCTTTACTGACTAAATGGTGTTTTGGATATCTGAAGGGAGAACATTGGGAATGACATACCATCCTGCGGAATTTGGTATGTGGGCAGGTGGGTGTGACTATCAAAGCGATCGAAATAGAAGTCATGGATAACCTTCTCCATTGCCCTTCTGGAAGATGTGATAGATCCATCAGGATGTCGAGGGCTGTCATTTTGGTCTTAAAGTTGGTGAAAGGCAGGTGGGCGTTGTGAATACTTTTCCCAGATTCTGCTGCATTGGCCAACCGTGCTCTTTTCTCTTTGAGGTCTTCCTTTATTGCTTCTCTGCATAGCTTTGTGAGCTCAAATGTTAGCTTGGATTGCCTGCAGCTCAGTCCAAATCACATTGGCGAATGAGCTCAAGAGTTTTCAAAGACAGGCATCTTTCTGTGGCTTTCTCATTATCAGCATTCTTGCACAGTCATGAAGGTGCTGAATCAGTTGATGGTATTCCTCGTTGATGTTGTCAATGACATCTTCCTATAATATCACAATAGTGCCAAAGCACTCCCAGTTGGTAGTCATTCTAGGATTTCTTTTCTTAAACTTTGTATTCCTTTCTCCTCACCCTGTGAAGTATAATTTCACACAAAGAAGATGGTGGCCTGATCCCATTTGGAATTTTGGGACAATTGTGACATTAATCAGGCAAAACCATCAATTGAATATAATGTGATCAATTTTGTTGTGGAACTGTCCCCTGTGAGATTCCCATGTCCTCCACTTAGATTCGATCTCTGAAACTGTGAGTTACCATGGATAGTCTTGATCAAAATGATGAACTCAGTCTAAGCCGTAGGTCTCGATATGAAGTTCTTTGGGAGACCTTCTTGGTCCTATCTTGGCATTAAAATCACTGACAGTGACCTTGTAAAAGATGTGGTCTTCTTTATAGGACTTCTCCAGCTCCATGTAGAACTTCCAAATTTCTTCTTCATCGTAGTTGGATGTCGGTGCATAGACGATGAAGAGAGAAACCTCTGGCAATGAGTCATATCTATTCAAATGTAAGCTCTAATTTGGGTTGTTAGGCATTTGAATGAATCAACGCTCATGGCAAAGTTCGTGTTGATGAGGATACTGACACCACTGATGCCTCTACTTTTGCATTTTCCAAGCAACAGTTCTTCTCCAGTGTCAAAAACAGTGTGATGTGATTATGCCTTCTCATCTTTGTCAACCCAATGATATCATACTTGATCTTCTGCTCTTGCACCATCAAATCCTCAGTGGATGCATCTGATGCCAGTGTACGTGCATTGAAAGTACAGACAGTCATTTTAGTCCTTCTTCATTTTGGCAGCCTTGTTCAGCCCTTTGATTTTATCAGCCTCTCCTTGCTCATCCTTCCAAATACTGCCATATTGAGGGCTCTTTCAGGGTCAGGAGAATGAATCCAATATTGCTACTGTTTTTAGCATATCAAATATGCCATGGGTAGCTTGCCAGGTTCCGCTGTTTGGGTGGCATACCCTCGGTAACTTCCCAAGTTATCCGAGAGGGATGGAGGCTTTTATGGCAGAAGAGAGTGATGTGGAACACCTTTAAGGGTGTCGAAGAATTTGTTACGAGGACAAAGAACCACCAGCTCTGGGCACATCTTTTCGACTCCACCATTCTTCCTGCACTAACATATGCCTCAGCGACCTGGGCCCTACGAAAACAGGATGAGAAGGCTATTCAGGTCTCCCACAGAGGAATTGAAAGAGCTATGTGTGGAGTATCATGCTTTACTCAAGTGAGCGAAGGAATCTGGAGTTCCCACCTTCTTTGACAATCGAGGATCAGGGATGCTGCCAAGGTGTCAAAAATCAGATGAGCCAGTCACGTAATGCGATCTGGAGATGATCGCTGGACTAGAGCCATTACAGATTGGATTCCACAAGATATCAAAGAACGCCTGGCCTCCCACCTACAAGATGGCCGGACTTCTTTGTCAAGATCCTCAACAAATGGTTTGATGATCTTTGTGTTCCTGGGGCAAGAATTTGGGCTACACTTGCATGCGATGGGGATGAATGGAGATATTACTGGAGCCTGCTCAAGCAAATCAATGAGCAATGGGATGACAAGTGATACAAGTGATAAAAGTTAGTAAAATCAATATGTTATGGAAAGTTTTCAGCAAAAACAAAAATTAAGGGTCTTGACGAATGTTATTTCTTTCTAATGTTCACAGTTACAAACTGTAGGGACTAGTGGTCCAGATGATATTATTATTTAGCATAATACTTTAAAAATTGCACTATAAGAGGCCTGAGACATATCACAGTGGAGATGGCATTTGTCTTGCACCCAGTCAACCTGGGTTCAATCCTCCACATCCCATATGTTTCCCTGAGCACCACCAGGAGACATTCTTAAGTGCAGAGCCTGCGCATCACTGGGTGTGACCCAAAAGCCAAAAAAAAATATATTGCTCAGTTATTTGAAATAGAAAAAAATTTATGGGGGAATGTTGATATTAATTTTGATACATAAAATAGTAATTCAATGAGAATGAAGCATCATATAGATAAAATTTAGGTAAAAAATTTTCTCAAGGATAAACATGCTAGAGGTCAACAAGTTAGGGATATTTTTGGAAGGCCAATGTGGTTGGTGTGTATTGGCAACAGATATAGTGAAACAGAGAATAATGAGAAAAATATGAATGGATTAGGAGTCATTTTAATTGTATTTTTATAATAGCATAATGGATTTTTATTTTAACCCACAATACTATTTCTATGATAAAATAAGTTCATTTTGTATTAGCATTTTTTAAACAGCTATAAATTGCAAAAATATAAGTAAAACCCAAAACTTATAACTGTGAAGTGACTAGAATGTGTATAAAAAGTCAGACTTTGAAAGGATGTTAAGACATAGAAGAATAAGGAGGAAGGAATGGGATTTGCCTTTCACGGTTTCTGGCCTAAATATAAGACACATAGAAAATTTGAAAGCATTGTAAATGGCCTTCAAAAATTGGAGAATAATTGTAATAATATAAAATTCAAGGTAGTACTTCAGTAATTAGAGAGATAGGAAACAAAGGTTGTGGGATTATTTCACCAAAGTTTACATATAACCTATGTCTTAATATCTGTCTCCTAAATCAGGTGTTCACAGGTAAGAATAAAATATACTTTTGAAAAGTAAAATAAATTAATAAAAATTGAGTTGCTGCTCTACATATAGATTTATGTAAGAATTCAACCGAATTAAAATCTGAAAATAAAAAAATTTAGAACAGAATAACTAAAATATGTGAAATATAATTCAATTTTACAAAAGGAGAATGGAATCCATTACCAAGGGAATCAATATAGTCCAACCTTGATGTGACTCTAAATTTGAATTGAAAATTAATAGCAAACATCTATTATAGTGACATTTTATGACATTATAAAATAAAATAGGTACTGAAGGGATAGTCGAAGCAGTGCATTTGCCTTACCCACAGCTGACTAAGGTTTAATTACTGACATCACACTTGGGTCCCTGGGAGTGATTTCTGGACATACTGAGCAATACTAGGCCCAAAAGAAAAAAAAATTCAAATGCTAATATATATATAAATGTCAATAGCAAAGTATCCATATTTCTAAACAATCAAATATTATATTAAAATTAAAAATAGATGAAATTAAGATTGTTAATCTTATAGTAGAGAAGATAAGAAGAAATTTTACAAATTTTAAAATAAGCAATAGCTACCGCTGGAGCCATAGCACAGCGGGTAGGGCGTCTGCCTTTCACGCAGCCAACATGGCCGATCCGAGTTCGATTCCTCTGCCCCTCTCGGAGAGCCTGGCAAGCTACGGAGAGTATTCGATATGCCAGACACAGTAACAACAAAGTCTCCAATGGAGACGTTACTGGGCCCGCTCGAGCAAATCGACGATCAACGGGAGGGCCTTTACCTTTACCTTTAAAATAAGCAAAGGCCGCCATCCCCATATTCCTATTACTTACTTTTTCTTTCACGTTTTATTTTCTAGATATCTTGCAACTTATGTCTAATTGAGGTTTCTTTACTTTCTTTCCCCTAAGGCACCGTGGTTTTCAAAGTTGTTTGTAGTTGGGATGTAGACATAAAATGGTCCATCACCAATCCCAACACAAGTGTTCCCAGATTGGCTCTCTTACGTTCCTCTCTTGCATCTGCTGCTGCACACACCTCCCTCCACACCCAACCACCCCTCCCCCACACACCGAAGCCTGCTATCTTGACAGGCACCTTTTTAAGTTTGATGATTGAAATCTGGGTCTCAGGACTTCAGAATTGCTCAGTCTTTGTTCAATGAAGTAAGCTAGAAGAAGGATAAACACAAGATAACATCACTTTTAGGTGGTATTCAGAACAACAGAATGCAAAAATGAAATAGTTTGAAGGATGGATGCCTAGATCACCTGGCTCCAAAAGTTTAGAAAGTTTCTTTACTTTTATAAAGTTCCCTCAAGTGTTCTTCAGGGGACTGGTTTAGTGACAATGAATTCCTTTTACTGTTATGTATATGAAAATTATTTTATTTATCCTTCAAATATGAGTAATAGGAAAGTGTCTTAAAATGGGTGATACTGCCCCCCAGGGTAATATTGGATCTCTCCAGTGTGTGTGTGTGTGGGGGGGGGGGGTGGTTGGTAGTAGCCTTGGATGCAACTTGGAGCACTTTCTGTTCACTTAAATAAGGTAGATTCATAAAGACAGGGGAAAGGAATGCTGAATAATTTTTCTTCTGAAAATGGAGCAATAGGTCAAATGAATTTGGGAACCTCTGACCTAAAATATCATTGGAAGTATTTTCCATTTAGCACTTTTTATATATCAGAAATGGGAAACTCATTGAATTTCATTTGTTTGGCATGCTTTAAACTTGCTGAATCTGAAATGTCTGGCTTTATTTTGTTTTTTCAGCTAAGGAAATTGTTTGACTACTATTCCTTAACATAAGAATTCTGTCCCATTTTCTCTTCTTAATTACCTGTGATAAAAATATGCCTTGGGCCTGAGAGATACTACAGTAGATTGAGTGCTACACAGCTATGTGGGTTTGATCCCTGGAACAGCATATCACTGTCATCCTGTTGTTTGTTCATCAATTTCCTCAAGCAGGCACCAGTAACGTCTCCTTCTTCCTAGCCCTAAGATTTTAGAAAGTGCCACATTCGATGCTCTTTCAGGGTTAGGAGAATGAGACCCATTATTGTTACTGGGTTATGGCATACTGAATACACCAAGGTGAGTTTGCCAGACCCTGCCGTGCGGGCAGGATACTTTTGGTAGCCTGCCAGGTTCTCCAGAGTAAGAACTACATAATAAGATGTCTGCGCTGTTCTCTTCCAGGAGTTGGGTTTTATAGTCTCTGGGTCTTAGCCGTTGATGGGATTACACGGCGGGGAAGTTGGTGGGTGTAACGCCTACATACTGGAAGATGGGGGATCTGGGTGGAGGAGGCCCCAGTCCCAGTTAGAGCAGGCTTGGAGATCTATGCCCCAGATCCCACACACCTGGCTTCCTCTCCCGGTTCCTTCATGCGTGAGGCTCCTCCAAATGTGTGGAGAGTGGTCTTAAGTATGGCTGTGGCTGGAACTGAAGGTCTTCAGCTGCCGGGGCTCTGCTCGAGATGGGGAGGGAAACTCAACCCGCCCTCCTCCAAGCGGCCCGGGTGAGGGCAGCGTTACACCTATCAAATGGCCCAGGCAGCGCCTTGTAATCCCATCAAGGCCAAGACCCAGAGACTATAAAACCCAGATCCAGGAAGAGAACAGTGCAGTCTCCTGCCTCCCCACCTGTCAGAAAAGCCAGGAGTGCTCCATTAAGTATGGAGAGAGGAATAAGGCAGAGTCAGTTATGCCCCCCAAACAAAAGACAGAACTAAAGTGCTGTTTCTCTTGAAATTGTCCCAAAATGTTAGCACTATGCTATTTGGTGGGATTTAATTTGTTTTTCTCATCTTTTAGATGGTTTTCAATATTTTATCTTTGCACTCACTGATTCAGTGTTCATCTTTTCCATTTTGTGGCAGAGCTCCTTTAATATATTTAATAGTTAAATTACATTTTCATTCTATGATTTCTGTTGGAACTTTTCCTCCCATTTTTTCCAATTATATTTCTTTGTTGAAGCATTTTCTCTTTCTTCTCATTTCAGTGAGCATTACTATTATTGCTTTTAAGTCTCCTCCAGGACCAGCCACCACCATGCTGAGACCACTCTCCGCACACATGAAGGTACTGGCAGAGGGACAAAGCCACGCGGGTTCCGGGGCCGAGACCTCCAAGCCTACTCGAATTGGAGTCGAGCATCTTCCACTCAGATCCTCCAAATTCCAGTAGGCGGGGGTCACACCCACCACCTGGCCCCCTGGCGCCGTGTAATCCCATCAGCGGCCAAGACTCAGAGACTATAAAATCCAGATCCCGGAACCGCGCGGCCGCGCGACATCTTATTATCTCATTCCTATTTTGGACAAACTTGCAGGCTGTCGAATGGAGCCTGCCCACAGGGCAGAGTCTGGCAAACTCCCCGTGGCCTACCAAATATGCCAAATACCAGTAACAATGATGGGTCTCATTCTCCTAAAGAGCCCTGAATATAATCTCAGGGCTAGGATGAAAGAGACGTTACTGGGGCCTGCTCGAGGCAATCGACGATTAACAGGATGATGAAATGAAATGATGATGAAGTCTCCTCTAGATAACTTAGATAGTTTGGATGGCTTGAATACAATAGAGCTTGAATAGCTCTGTTGTGTTAGCAATTAATTCTAGGTCGTGACCTAATTCATCAGTGCAAGTGAGTTCATCCATATATTCATGTGTTCAGTATTACAAATTTGTTTAGTATTACCTATGTGGTTTCATCACCATAGCTCTCAGCTCTGGAGGGCATTATGCTTAGTGGCGTAAACCAGGCAGAAGAAAACAGATGTTGTATGATTTCACTTATATGTGGAATCCAAAACACCAAACAGGTAGAAAATTAGAATAGATTGTGTTGCTTCTGGTGAGGTCTGGGAGATTAAGGAAATGGTGAAATTAGTGATATTGGCCAAAAGATGCATATTTTCAGTTGGCCTTAAATGAATTATGGGATCCAAAGTACATCATAATGACTATAGTCATTAAGAATGTATTATAATTCTTGAAAGTTATTATGAGAGTAGATCTTAATCATTCTCATTTCTCAGTTAAAATAATTATAATCACTGACTGTATTTCAGGGGTAATCTTTTACTCCAGTTTACATGGTTGCAAATAAATGAACTTCTATTTTACCATCTGCATTGAAACTATATGAGATTCACAGAATCACGAATC
Source organism: Sorex fumeus (assembly GCF_029834395.1). Taxonomy (NCBI): domain Eukaryota; kingdom Metazoa; phylum Chordata; class Mammalia; order Eulipotyphla; family Soricidae; genus Sorex; species Sorex fumeus. Next base: position 16,154,158 of record NW_026606075.1, on the reverse strand, counting down.
ACAAATCACAACCATCCTGTTATTCGTCGATTGCCTCGAGCAGGCCCCAGTAACGTCTCCTTCATCCTAGCCCTGAGATTATATTCAAGGCTCTTTAGGAGAATGAGGCCCATCATTGTTACTGGTATTTGGCATATTGGGTACGTCACGGGGAATTTGCCAGACTCTGCCGAATCTCATCAGAGATCAACAGAAAGAAGAAAAAAGTTGTCTTTCTGCCTTTTCTTTTTTATATTTCTTCTGAGATATAAGGATACTAGGATACTATTACTAATTTTTTTTTCTTTTTGGGTCACACCCGGCGATGCACAGGAGTTACTCCTGGTGCATGCACTCAGGAATTACTCCTGGCGGTGCTCGGAGTACCGTATGGGATGCTGGGAATCGAACCTAGGTCGACTGCTTGCAAGGCAAACACCCTACCAGCTGTGCTATTGCTCCAGCCCCACTACTACTAATCTTAGGGTGAGAAAAAATTAACCTTTTAATTTAGATCTCCTCATGAACAGAACTGGATGAAGATTTGAGTATAGGAAACAAGCTTATAAGTGATAATATCAGTATTCAGTTGTCAGATAATAAGGATAGTAACACTGGGAAAGAAAAAAAAGGCCATTAAAATTTATGTTAATGAGATTATAGCATATCCAGAGAACTGAGTATTCAGACTGCAGAAGACTCTCTGAAGAATCTTACAGAATGTTCTTCATAAAGCATCCTGCCAGAGAACAGAAGGATTATCCTTTAGAGCTTGCTTCCATAAATTAAGCATGACGGTTTTAGAGGGGGGGTCATCATCCAGTAAGCAAAAGAAACACCCTTTGTCATTGAATCTGTAACGTGAACAGGAAGCTGAAGTCAGATCAAAGAAATAATGCATGAAAGATATCACAATTTTTCTTAGTTTGTGTTTATATTTTGCATTATAAATTTATTTTTAGTCTTCAAGTTCTTACTTCCACATGTAAAATTTCCATCATTCTTATAAAACTAGAAAATATTTTAGAAATATTTATTTTAATATTTTTTATTTATTGCTATATATAAAAATGCAAGAAAGGTATCACAATTTTTCTTAGTTTGTGTTTATATTTTGCATTATAAATTTCTTTTTTCTTCAAGTTCTTACTTCCATATGTAAAATTTCCATCATTATTATAAAAGTAGAAAATATTTTAGAAATATGTATTTTAATAATCTTATATTTATTGCTATGTTGGTATTTCCACTACTATATAGATTAAACATTTTTATTAATCCTTATGTTTTTCATTTTATGACATGTATTTTATAATGTAGTTCTTTGTTAAAATCTTTTCAATATGTTCTGGAGATTTTGAGCTGGTTTCAGAAACAACTACCCTATTCTTTAAAAGCAATTTAGTTTATAATGATAGCAATTATCCACATATCAAAAGTTTCAAATGGATATAACCAACATTAGCATAAAAGACCTTAGTAAACTCTAATATTAAAAAGAGAAATATAGACAAACTTCAAGTGTTTGAGATTAACATTTAAATAATAAGTTGTCATAGAAATGCCTAACAAAATGATCTTTGAAATCTATTACTTGGGGCATTTGACCTTACTTTCTAAAATTCTCTTAGTTTTCTATCATTCTTATACTTATTTAAAAGTAAAAAAGGTTTGCAGTAGACTTAGATTAATTTTTCTCTCAACATAATTTTTTTAGCAGGCTAATAATATTTGGGCTCCTAATCATATTAGACTGTAATAAATAGTTTAAACTGAAATTTCTTTTTTGAAAATAAACCAGAAAAAATATAATCAATGTATGGGAGTATGTAAGAGGAAAGAGTTCTGCTAGCAATTTCTAGCAATTTCTAAACACAAAATTTTATATAAGTCTAAAACTACGAGAATAAAACATACTTGCCAAATTTATTATTAATTTATAGTCACCATAGAAATATTTCAAATGTTACATTCATACATTAAAAAGTTATGTACTCTATCACTCAATTCCTCTTATGTAAGTGTTTTTGCTGTAATTATTAATCCAATAATGGGCTGGAGCGATAGCACAGCAGTAGGGCGTTTGCCTTATAAGCGGCCAACATGGCTGACCCGAGTTCAATTCCTCCGTCCCTCTCGGAGAGCCCGGCAAGCTACCGAGAGTATCTCGCCCGCACAGCAGAGCCTGGCAAGCTACCTGTGACGTATTCGATATGCCAGACACAATAACAACAAGTCTCATGATGGAGACGTTACTGGGATGGCTCGAGCAAATTGATGAACAACAGGAGGACCGTGACTGTGACCAATAATACCTTAATAAAATTTGTGGCTTTGGAACATGTCACTAGAAATGGTGTTGAACGTCAACCTGTGCAATGCCTAGAGACAGTTTTTGTTTTTAAATTTGGAGTGTTCTTGGAAGAAAAAAAATATCAATCTTTTCTCCTATTTATCTTGGTTGAAACAAATAGTGTCATTTACTTTTTTATCTCAGATATTATTTTAAGGGTTGCACAAATTGGATCTTAATTCAGTAGCTATGATTTGTAACCCACTGCTTTTTTCTACTTTTTAATCAAATTCTTGAGCCCGTCATCTTCAGACACTTGCAACATTTTGGCATCTCTGCCCTGTGATTCCTAAACTTCCTGATCTGCTTTCTAACCCAAGCAAAAAAGAAAAAAACAGATTTTTTTATGTTGTTATAATGAAAGGAGGGAAACTTCTTTATTTTTCTAATGCATATGATACTGTTGATCTTTATTCATTTATTTTGTTTTTAGGGGTGTTTAGCATTGCTTTTTGGTTTGCTCTAGTTGGGATTTTGTGCTTGTTATTCACAAACAGAAGTGCTCAAAGCTAACTCCTGGCTATATTCTTCGGGAACCACAGGAAGTGTCAGGGATCAATAGAACTTATGTTGGCCAAGGGCAAGGCAAGTCCTTAATTCTTATTTATTTATTTATTTATTTATTTTTAAATTTTTATTAGTGAAACACCATGAGGTACAGTTGTAGACTTTAAATTTTTGTGCTTGGGCTTCAGTTATACAATGATCTAGTACCCATCCCTCCACCAGTGCCCATGCTCCACCACCACTGATCCCAGTATCCCTCCCATCCTCTCATCCCCCCATCCCAACCCACCTCTGTGGCAGGGCATTCCCTATTGTTCTCTCTCTCTTTTTGGGTGCTGTGATTTGCAAAAGAGGCATTGAGTGGCAATCATGTTCGGTCTGTAGCCTACTTTCAGCATCCAGGGAGGATCCTCCCAACACCCTTTATTTGGTGCTCCCTTCTCTATCTAAGCTGCCATTGCCCCTAGCATGTGTGGCTGGCCTCCAAGCCATGGAATAAACCTCCTGGTACTTAGCTCAGCTATTCTTGGGTGTGAGTCTCCTATTCTGTTACTTTATATTCCCCAGATGAATGCAATATTTCTATGTCTGTCCCTCTCTTTCTGAATCATTTCGCTTAACATGATATTTTCCATGTAGTACCACTTATATGTAAATTTCATAACTTCATCTATTCTAAGAGCTACATAATACTCTATTGTGTAGATGTACCAAAGTTTCTTTAACCAGTCATCTGTTCTATGGAACTCAGGTTTTTTTCCAGATTCTGGCTATTGTAAACAGTGCTGCAATGAACAAACAATTGCAGATGTCAGTTTGACTATACTTTTTTGCCTCTCTGAGATATATTCCCCAGAGTGGAATGCCAACTGGTTCAGCCCTTTTGGAAAATAGTATCGATGATACTCAAAAAATTAGAAATTGAGATCCTATTTGACCCAGCAAGTCCTTAATTCTTGTGCTGTCTCTCTGACCCCAACATTGCTGATCTTGGCATTAAATTATCTGTTCTCTTAATTTTCTCTTTGTTCTTGAATCTCCTTTCCATTTCTATGAATATTTGCCTGCCTTTTAGCCGCCTGAACTTCCATTAAATGAAATATTTGTATTTTCCAAGAAACTGTATTTTAGAAACAGAGCATGAAATCTTTTGCCTTTTATTATGACTTCATTTATCTTCACACACTGATTTCTACGTTATGATGCCATATCTCCACACGCATGAAGGTACTGGCAGAGGAACGAAGGCATGTGGGTCCTGGGGCTGAGATATCCAAGCCTGCTTGAATCGGGTCTGAGCATCCTCCACCCAGATCCTCCATCTTCCAGTAGGCAGGGGTCACACCCACCAACTGCCCCCCTACCGCACTCCCACCCCCGGCACTGTGTAATCCCATCAACGGCCAAGAGCCAGAGACTACATAAAACCCAGATCCCAGAAGAGAAGAGCGCAGAGTCTCCTGCCCCCGTGCTTGACTGTCCTCACCGGGGCCCCTTGCAGGGGTGTGGGTTGAGTTTCCCTCCCCGCCCGGAGGAGAGCCCTCGCAGCCGAAGACCTCCAGAACCAGCCACAACCAGGGAGAGACCACTCTGCACACACTTGAAGGTACCGGCAGAGCGGGTCTCTGGGCTGAGATCTCCAGGCCTGCTGGGATTGGGGCTGAGCATCCTCCACCCAGATCCTCCATCTTCCAGTAGGCAGGGGTCATACCCACCAACTGGCCCCCTAGTGACGTGTAATCCAATCAATGGCCAAGATCCAGAGACTATAAAACCCAGCTCCCGGAAGTGTGTGACTGTGAATTATCTAATTCTTATTTTGAACAACCTAGAAGGCTACCGAATGTAACCTGCCCACACGGCAGAGTCTGGCAAACTCTGGTGTACCCAATATGCCAAATACCAGTAACAATGATGGGTCTCATTCTCCTAACCCTGAAAGAGCTTTGAATATAGCACTTTTTAAAATCTCAGGGCTAGGGCGAAGGAGACATTACTGGTGCCTGCTCGAGGCAATCGACGAACAACAGGATGATTGTGATGATGCCATATCATGTGTTTCTTGAATTTCAAAACTGAGTATCTACTTTTCTATGTATTTGTCAAGTCACCTACTTAAAAACTGAATTTATTGATAGAAAATAAAAATACCAAGTGCTATGGATGAGGAACAATTATTAATTTAAAATTCATGTTGTTGAGGATGAAATATGATAACCACTACTTTCAAATGTTTTTATACTTTATTACAAATTTGAACATACGCTTCTGAAATATTTTTGCAAATGTGATCCTAAATATTTACTCCAGAGAATTTTTCTACAAAGACATATATACAATAATAGAAAAAATAACTTTTCTTGTAATAAAAAAGCTGAAGACACCTAAATATTCACAAATGGATAAATTAGTGAACAAATATTGGTATAGCCATACAATAAAATATTGCTGAATCATGAAGCAGAAATATATAATAGATAAATTTAAACTAAATACTATTGAACATTATCAACATAGGTAATGAAATATATAGTCATGCAAAATGATTATAAATAATTTTATGCTAATGCTTCAAGCAAAAAAGGAAACTTAAGAAAATAAAAGCATATACAACAGAAACCAAATAGGTAGTATAGATGTTAGGGAACATAACTTGCACATAGCCAAAGCTTGATTTGGTCCCCAGACCATGTGATCCCCTGTGCATTATTAGTTTCAAAACAATAGAATAAAAATAAACTAAAAAATTTTGATATGAATTCATATGTAAAAATTATTTAAGTTGATCCATTAAAATTAAATCAAATACCCACAATTTAATGAATGAATAGAAAGAACCCCAATAGAACATGGATGAAGGATACATAGACAATAACAGAAGTAACACCATAATTGATTATGATTATGAAGAATATATCTGTGCATGCATATATTTACATTTACATATATGTTTAAATTTGGTAGCTTAGGCTTTTTAAGGGTAAAATTTAACAATGAAGTTTCTACTTCACAGTTATGATACTGACAACGATTTCAAATTACATTGATATTACTATTTAGTGCTGATGTAGGGGAAGGAAATTTCTCATGCAGTTTCATGGAAAAATTGAAATGGTCACTTGGGAAAAACAGTAACAACAGTTAAACATATGGATTTTTTCTTATGTGAGGAATTAAAATCCTAGATGGTAGAAGAATTCTTATTGATTATTGTGCAAGAGGCATGTGCAAAAGTTTTTACTGCAGTGTTGTGGGAAATGGTGAAAACTGGAAAAAAATTGAATGTCTTTTAACAAACAAGTAAATTGGGGAATATAACAATATGTGAATATGACAATACTTGTAAAGAATATAATGAAACAAACTTTTATTAGCGTCTAGATAGTTAATTTCCCAATGTTAGTTAAAAAGACAATTGCAAAATAATAAATCATGAGAGCAATTATGTAAAACTTACAAACACAAAATAGTACTATATGTCAAAAGGGTCACATTAGGAAATGAAATATATAGTCACGCAAGAGGTAATAAATAACTTTATAGTAATGCTTTAAGCAAAAAAGAAAATAATGATATAAAGCAGTTGGTTAATATGTTTTTATATTTTATTTTTATTAAAAATATTATAAGCCCAAAATATTACAAGGCAAAAATAATGTAATCTTACAAATTTCAGATGAATACTACTGTGAGTTCTATATTTAATTTAAATTATATAATTTTTACAAATTTATATTACATATGTAAATAGATTAATTTGTAACATTAGTGCATTGAAACAGATATTGATTATAATATATTATAAATCAGTTTTTATGAGAGATATAATACATTGAATAAAGTATTTGCTTTGCAGGAAACTGATTCAGGCTGAATCCTGGTACAGCATATGCCTTCCTGAGCCCTACCAGAAATTATTCCTGAATACAGAGCCAGGAGGAACCCTTAAGCACAGCTAGGTGTGGCTCCCAAACAAAAGAATAATAAAATGAATTTGTAATATATTCTTATTTGACATTTGCCATACATTTAGATGTTACAAAATTTATAAAAGGTACATAATGTCAGTTATCACATACTTAGTATATGAATTATCAGAACTTGACATTAAATAACCCTCTCAGGGAATGGAAGTCATCAAATGATTGTAAAACCTTAGTCTGGGTTAAAGAACTAAGAATGATTAGGAAGGAGGGGGATGAGGAGGAAAGGAATGATGAGGTCAACTGGAAATAACATAAGGACATTTCAGTGATGTCCCCTAGGGAAATATGTACATAGAAATTATTAGAGTCTGCAAAGTTCTAATCACGTGTCCCACACTATAACCAGTAAATTAAAAAAAAAAGAAGTTTGCTAAGGAAGCATGTTAGGGAAATGGAGAAACCTCAGGTCATTGGTGGAGGGAAACTGACACTGGTGGTGGGTTTGGAGTTGGAATCCTGAATGCCTGAAACTCTGTTATCTATAGCTTTATAAACTGCAGTGAATTAAAAAACCAAACAAGTGATCAAATTAAAATCACTGCTAAAAAAATTATTTCTCCCAGGAAATTTTATATGAGCAGACAAACAAGCATATGTTCCAATATAGTAGTGCCAAACCATAAGTAATATCATGGATACATATTTTTTTGCTTTTCTGAGAAAGATCGTGTAGTATTTATTTTGATTGTATTTGATAGAAACTTTTAGTCTGCATTTACATGAGGAGGTAAAGCATATTTTTACCCAAAATGAGAGAAGTCATATTAGTAAGAAAAATGTAATCATGTTTATAAAAGGTAAAGGTAAAGGCCCTCCCGTTTATCGTCGATTTGCTCGAGCGGGCCCAGTAACGTCTCCATTGGAGACTTTGTTGTTACTGTGTTTGGCATATCGAATACTCTCGGTAGCTTGCCGGGCTAATTTTACAAAATTGAAGGCCCTCCCATTGATCATCGATTTGCTCGAGCGGGCCCAGTAACATCTCCATTGGAGACTTTGTTGTTACTGTGTCTGGCATATCGAATACGTCACGGGGAGCTTGCCAGGCTCTGCCGTGCGGGCGAGATACTCTAGGTAGCTTGCCGGGCTCTCCGAGAGAGAGAAATTCACAGAATTGAAATGATATTTAAAAATAAAAAAGCTAATATCAAGAGTAATACACAGGCTTTTTTCAAAACTGTTTCCTATGTTTTATACTGAAGTTTTATCACCTTATAAATATCAACTATTTTTTGAGGCCACACCTAGTAGTGCCTAGAAGTTACTCTGACTACACTCAGGAATTACTATTTGTGGACCTCAGGGGATCACATGGGATGCAGGGGATCAAACCCTGGCCAGCCGAGTGCAAAGTAAGTACCTACCAGCAGTACTATCCCTCCAGCACCCAAATATTAATTTTTATACCTCAAAAAGTTCTATGAGATTGGTACTAAATTACCACATTTTCATGTGTGGAAACTGAAGTGCTAAAAGATTAAGAAATGAAAATGCATAGAGTTTATGGTAGGTAGACTCAACCTTTACAACCTAAGAACATGACTCTACACTTCCTTCTCCTTACCCCTTTTCTTTGTTCTAATTGCCGATACAATGCTGATCTTAATGTCTATGTCCATTAGTGCCACCATAAAATTAAATATATGACTTTAGGTAACCTTGTTGGTCTCCATGTGGATATATTTGGGCTTCTTTTAATATGCATGAGCCAATGCAAGCACTATAATTATCTCTGCTAACATGTTTAAACAAGCAGTGCTATGACCCATTACAAAGGTCATCCTTCACAAGGCTATTCTTTTTTACTAAAGGAAGAGACACATTCAAAAGAAGAAAATGCTAAATATAACAACACAAGGTCAACAAAAGGACTGATCTCTCTACAATTGAATTAACCCTCCAGCCTTACTTAAAACATACACTACTGTGTTCTGTAATGAAGACAGACTTTTGTTAGATGTTCAAAGAGGTGTCAGTGTGTTTTCTCCAACCGAAGTTGTAGTCTTAATGCTTTCTACTTCTTTAAAATGGGTAACAATTCAATGTCCAAGGTTTAGGTCATTATGGATGTAACAGTGGGAGAAAGTTCAGATTTCTACTATAGCCAGAAATATCACTGGAAAACTTGTTTTCTATTATTGTAATAGCGATGGAAGTTCTAATTTGGCATATTGATTCATTTAGTTTAATTTAGCAAGAAATAAACTGGTCACTTACTCTGCATGAGATGCTGAGCTAGATGCCTTGGGAAATAAAATATTTATTTTGTTCTAAATCACCCTCAATCTGACTTTTTTTAGAAGAAAGAACTAATATGACTATGAAGACCACCAAAAGTTCAAAACCATTTTTCTTCACCCTAGCAAAATTCTTATCTACACAGAAAGCTCCAAGCCAGGACATCCTGGGAAAGGCCTATAAAACCAGTTTTATAAAACCAGTTTTACAACCAGGCACACTATTTTCTGGAGTCACCCAAAGCCCTCCATTCCGGGAAACTTCTCTCATCTTTATAGGTTCTCTCTTCCTTCTGAAGAAGCCTGTGTTCTTTCTTACTTCTTTTTTTTATTGTTTTTTTTAAATAAACTTTCTTTGCTTCACTATTTGTGTTCTCTTGAAATGACTTCCTGCAAGACTCACCACAAGCAAGACAAAAGAGATGTCATGACCAAAGGTTCCTTTTACAAAAAAGGATATAACTTTGCTTCAGCCTGGGACTCACCATTCCTTGGACATTCAAATGGTTCTCACCAGTTTCTAGGCGACACGTATTAACCTGATAGTTGTCTTGGTGTGTCTGGTAGTACTTAAATGTCAACAGCCTGCAGGAACTTGTGCAGTGAGTGGGTTCCCCTGGCATCTGATCGGCCTGGAGTTGATGGTTCAGCTCTGCCTGGCTCCACACTACTTTGTTATGTTGACCAAGTTGCTTAACACCATATTTTATATAGTAGATTTTAACAACATAATTTTATAAATAAGGATATTCATAGAAAAATTAACATGCCAGCATGATTAATTTGGGGAGACTGTTGGATAGAATCTCCCTGGCAGGTAGATAGCACTTTCTCACTCTGTTCTCACAGAGAAAAGCTATGGAATCTCTCCCACTTTTGAAAAGTATAATAGCACAATGACTTTGATACATCAGATTCTATTTAACTTTTAGCATGCCTTATCTTTAACTCTTCACATGCCTTATCACCATGAAAGTAATTTTAGGGATTTGGACTTTCACACATACTAGCAGGGAGGGAGATAGCATATATTCTATAAAAATAAGTAAAGGTAATATAAATTCTTTTGTTCTTGGGGTTAAAGAACATTACTGAGAACATTTTAATATATTTTTAATTTTAAATATTTTTATATTAAGGGACTAATTTTCAAAGATATTCATAGAAAAATTTCAGGTTCTCAAATGTTCCAACACCCATCGCACCATACATCACTGTCACTGTCACTGTCCTCCCATTGTTCATCGATTTGCTCAAGTGGGCCCAGTAACATCTCCATTGTTACAATTGTTACTGTATTTGGCATATCGAATACATCACGGGGAGCTAGCCAGGCTTTGCTGCGTGGGCGAGATACTCTCGGTATCTTGCCGGGCTGTCTAAGAGGGGTAGAGGAATTGAACTCAGGTCTGTCATGTTGGTTGCTTGCAAGGAAAACGCCCTACCCACTGTGCTATTGCTCCAGCCCCCACCATACATACATATGTATATGTATGCATATGTATATAAGCACCCCAATATACCAAAAGCTCTGTACCCCTGCCTATGTTACCTTCTGTCTACCACCTCTTACTTTAGGAATAACATATTAATGAAGTTAACATCAGTTATGACTTTGGCTTGTGGTTATTAATGGAATATCAAAAACAAAAATTTCATAGATAGACTAGGTCTTCTGGAATAATTCATGCAGAAAATATAGTCTTGCAAGAATGGCACAATAAAAGTTGTGTTTCATTTTGCTGTGGTTGAACAAATAAGAGGAAACAGGATACTTTCAAGCCAACAATACCTCCGAATTTAGAATTGTTTTAACACAACATTACTACTAAGGGTTGTAATTGAAAATCTTGAGCCATGGATTGCTGATAGAAATTGTTACATTCATCAGAATGACAGATGCATGTCTATGGAAATGTGGTTCAATGCTTCCTTATAGAAATAGAAATAAGGCATCAATAGAAATTGTACTCAATAAAGTTATCCAAGGAAGAGCAGTTGAAAAAGGCATAGTTGGTATTGTTTGATCCATGCCTATTCTCCTTGCTAATCATTTTTCTGTCAAGGTTCCAATTTTTTCTCTATCAAATCTTCCTTTCGTTTCCTGTATTTAAAGTCATTGTGATTTGATTCTAATAAAATCTAAGATTAATATACTATTTTAGAAGATAAACACATTTTAACTGCTGTATCGTTTCATGTTATGCTTCAGTTTGTTAATTTACATATTTATAAAAATTCAAATTTTGAATGTTTATTCAAAAAATTATAAAATTCTAGTTTTTATGTATTTTATTGTTTTGTTTTTTGTTTTGGGCCACAACAGAACTCCATATGGGGTTCTGGGGATTGAACCCAGGCAGGAGTGTGCAAAGAAAAGGCCCTAGATATTGTACTATCACCCCACCTTTCATGTTTTCTTAATTTATAAAAACATTATTACTTATAGTATATGGCTTCAAATTTAAGTATTTATTATGCTATTTTAAAAACCATTTTGGTTGCTTTGATTCCTACATGCACAGCAACTATCATTAACACTTATTTTCTGCACAGTACCTTAACAACTGCAAATTTCAATGTCTTTCTATAGTAGCTTTCTCTGAATAATTTCAAAATTATGTCATCCTCTCAAATCCAAAATACTGCTAGTGAGACTTTTCTCCTTTTAGAAATTCAGTTTTATAATAGTCCTGGTAATTTGGAACCTAGAGTTGATGTCCAGCCTATAAAACCCATTTATAATAGTACTTAAAACAGCATCAGCAACAACAACAAAAAATCAGATTATAATGTAGCTTGCAATCTAGAAAACAGGAGCTAAAAAGCCATATGTGTATGAGAGAAATTGAACCCAGTTCAGTTACATGCAAGCAAATAATACAGCACTTTAAACACTCTATTATTTTTCTGACCCATGTTTCTATATCTTTTAAAGATTTGTAATTAATCAATATAAGACTATCAAATTATATCAACTATAGTTATTTAGTTACATACACAAAATATAGACAGAAAGTTAACTAATATTAATTTCTAACAACCACAAAGTATGCATTAAATTAAGACTATTCATTCTAAATTTTAGACTATAAAAATTGTTATACAGATTATGATAAAGAATAATAGAGTAGACAAAGATCATCAGCTATATAAAAATTATTTCATTAATTTTCTACAAGACTCAATTACAAAACATTCACAGAACTTCTAGTTAAACTTGGAATTCATGTGAATAACAAATAATTTTAACAATTCTGTACAATATTTGGACAGAATCATACTAAAATTTATTTATCTTGCTTACTTTAAACTCAAATTGAAACAGAATTTTCTGATAGACTTGCTTGCTAGAATTGTAGTCTCCAACTAAAGGGAGATTTGAAATAGAAGTGTAAGGTTAATTGTTTTTTTCTCTGCTTACATTAGGGACTAAGTGTGACTCACAAAGACTTACAGAGAAATACCTTTTACTTATTTTCTTAATTGAAGCACTGCAGTTTCAACTAGGTACTTAATCAAAAAGAAGAAAATAAAAATTTGTATACAACCATGATTTATAAGGATAGTTTAGGCGGTAATCACTGAATTTTTTATTTGCATATATTTTCTGCTTATTCTACACAATAGCTTACCCTATGGGAATATTTAATATAGGAAACTTTAGAGGGAGCATTCAATATTTGAACAAAATAAATATAGAGTAAAAAAAAAAGTCTCAGTGGGTTAGGAGAGCAAGTAGGCGGTGAAAGCTGCCAGCTTTCAGATTTGAAGGAAAGAGTAAAACTCAGCAGGACTAGTTGCCCTAGTGAAATGAGATTATGTGTCTGTATATTTAACAAAGCATGCAATGGATTTGGGGTCACTCCAGAGATTGAAATGAGGACATTTCTTGTTGTCATTTTCATTTTGTCAGTTAAACAAATTTTTCAGCTTGTGAAAGTGAGTCTTAGAAATTGAAATCCTTTTCCGAAGCACGGGCAAGAGCAGGGCAATCAATGGCCATAGCAGAGTGAAACTCTTGTCTGTTAATCAATATGACTTAAAAATAATTCAGAGAAAAAATTCTTTTGAGGACTATAATATCAACTCTATATACTCCTCTGAATTTCTGCTGAAGTGACAATTATTTCTTATCAGCAGTGATATGAAGCCTTCCCAAGTAAGGTACATATAACAACAACAGCTACCATGAAGGAGAGAGGGATGGAAGCTAGGAAAAAGTCACTTATGATGCTGTTACATGCAACCTCCAACCCAGCCAGAGCTGTTGTCATACATTCTCAGCTTCTAGAGTAGGGTCAACAGTTTTCTTGTGAGACTGGCCTCTCACAAGATCATGAAGCTGTCTTTATATTAAATAACATGAGTGTGAATATCTTACCAGCTCTTGTTAACTCTGAGCAGGCCAGAAATAAGAAATCTTATAATCTGGAATACATAACTGACCCATGTAAATTATTTAGGTTTAGGAGTATATAATACTTATATTCATTTTTCTCAGAGAGTATATTTGTCAAAAATATATGCATATATATGCATATATATGTATGTATATATACACATATATACATATATACATATATACATATATATTGCCTTGAGTTTTGGGCCACACCTGGTGGTGCTTGGGGCTTATTCTTGATGCTTTGTTTATGAATCCACTATTGCTGGTACTGTGGGCGTGGGTTACTATATGCCATGTCAGGAACTGTACCAGGGTCAGCCCATGTTGGCAAATGCCTAACTCCCTACACTATTTCCCCCAGCCCTATTCTTAGTATATTTAAGTCATGGCCAGACCTTTTTGACATATAAGATTTTCATCATTTATGCTAGTTGTTTGGACCCCTACCTCGAGCTTGACACTTTCACAATGTTAAGAGTATTTATCTGACTTAGGAACAAACGTTTCTCTTAGAGCTATCTTACAAATTTTGTGAGTAAGCATAAATTCTTTCAGTACAAATATTTTGTGTCATCCCCAGAGATAAAGTTATCATGCCTAGGTTTTAAACTCTGCTGTTTTCTGAAACCCTTAAAGTAATTATCAGTGCTATAATGAAAGAAATGACAAGTAAATCAAATTGTTGGAATGGTTTTGCCTATAAGCAAAGGAACTGCATCGTAGTAGCCATGTAAACTTGGGAAAGGTATCTTGCTTGTATTTAAACAGAGTGATTATAATTCGCCAGTGTTACAGGACTGTTGCAAATGCCATTGAAAACATTGCATAATGCAGTACACAGCAACCGAAAGAAATAACTGCTATTACTCTCACTACTGCTGCTACTATTATCCAAAAAATTACTTGTATTAGAAACCCAAGAAAAGCTTAAGTAAGACTATAGAAGTAAGCTTTTTCATTATGTAGAAAAATGCTTTTCTTTTGCATAACCACAGAATTCACTAACACAGGTTAACAATGAATCAAACTTGAAGAAATTGTTGAAAAGATCTCTTTATTTTATGAATATTTATGAACTTCTCATGAAACACAGTTTATGTAAGAAAGATAACATGATATGCACTTTAAAAATTTTTATGGGGAAAAGGAAGAGAGAGAGAACAAGGGGGAATGCCCTGCCACAGAGGGAGGGTGGGATGGGGGGACGGGGGGTGGGAGGGATGCTGGGACCCGTGGTGGTGGAGGATGGACACTGGTGGAGGGATGGGTACTTGATCATTGTATAACTGAAACCCAAGCACAAAAATTTATAAGTCTATAACTGTACCTCATGGTGTTTTACTAATAAATAAATAAATAAATAAAATTTCTATGGGGAAAGCAAGTGTATTTATTAGAACTAGTGCCTATACCTAACAGACAATAATGAATCAATAAACTATTTTTAAAATTTAGTCCTAGATGTGTTTTTTAATTTATTTTTAAAATTTAATATTATTTTAATAAAATTTTAATTTTTAAGCTTAATATATTAATATATTAAATAAAATCAACTTTATGTCAGATTTATGTACATATGCTAAGTGTAGGAGACTAATATGGAAAGCTTAGTCCAACCTTTCTATATTATTATATTAAATAAAATCTCTGTCTTGACTTTGCTTCATGATAATAATTTCATATTATAGAAAAGAGTCTGGAAAGAGCTTCCCCAAGCTAGAAGACAATCACAAAGCCAGTGTCAAGAAGCAACAGCTAGAAAGTAGACCAAGGACCAAACACGATGACCTCTTAGTATCTGTATTACAAATCATAATGCCCAAAATTAGAGAAAGAGTAAGAAAGACTGGACCTGCCACAGAGGCAGGGAGTGGGATAGGGTGGGGGTGGCAGGTGGGCACTGGGAACAAAGGTGGTGGGAAATGTGCACTGGTGGAAGGATGGGTACTTGAGCATTGTTTGACTGAAACCAATCATTCAAGTTTGTAACTGTATCTTGTGGTGATCCAATAAAACTACTTTTAAAAAAATGTAGGTAAGGGATATTCTTGAAAAACTTTCAGTATCAATATTGCAAACCACGTGCCCAAAAGGAGAGAGAGAAAGAGAGAAGAAAGAGACCGAGAGAGAGAGAAGTGAAAGTGAGAGAGAGAAAGAAAGAGAGAAAGAGAGAGAGAGAGAGAGAAGAAAAGCACCTGCCATAAAGGCAGGCAGAAGGTGGGGGTTGGGGGTTGATGGGAGGGGAAGGAACTTGGGGACACTGGTGCTGGGAAAAGTACACTGGTAGAGGGATGGGTGTTGGAATACTGCATGACTGAACAGCTTTGTAATGGTCTATCTCACAGTGATTCAATAAAAAAGTTTAAAAAAAGCACCAGCTACAAGCATTAATTTTGAAATTAAATTCATTGTAAAACATCTTTGTTAAATTCAGTATTTAAAAACAGGTATGTATATAGTAATAGGTAAATGGCAAATCAAGTTGTCTGTTAAAAAATAAAATCAGATACAATTAATTCTTTGTTATATAATATAAAATTCATTCACTACTCAGTTACAAATTACTTCTACAGAAATTGAGATCATTCATCATTACAAATAACTCCATCTGTCAGGGATTTCTAAGAAACCACTTCACACCATGACTCTTGATAAGTTGACTATTCCTAACTGTGACATATCCTTTTATCTTAACAGGAAACCTCAGGAGGTAGACTGTGTTCATAATTGAAAACATAATTGAAAACAAAATATCATACAATGTCATTTAGAAAGTCAAAGTTATGAATTTCACATTTATAGTATTGAAGTTAACCATATACCAAAAATACAGATGTCAATTTTAGTAGTAATTAAACAATCTAGGATGTATGTATGTAACAATCTATGCATAATATAATTTAAGGAAGATGTATAATTTTATGTTTTCTTTCTTAATTCATGACTTATTCACAAATGATGTTTTTTAATGAATGTTATTTCTATTCTGTAATTTCTCTATTCTGTTATTTCTATTCTGTAATTTCTCTGGGAACTTAAATCTCTTCTGTAACGCAGCAGTATTAAAAAATGGAAAAATTGCTGTGACTATACTATAAGGGCTGGAGCGATAGCACAGCGGTAGGGCGTTCGCCTTACAAGCGGCCAACATGGCCGACCCGAGTTCGATTCCTCCGCCCCTCTCGGAGAGCCCGGCAAGCTACCGAGAGTATTCGATATGCCAAACACAGTAACAACAAAGTCTCCAATGGAGACGTTACTGGGCCCGCTCGAGCAAATCGACGATCAACGGGAGGGCCTTTACCTTTTTTTTTGGGCTGGAGCGATAGCACAGCGGGTAGGGCGTTCGCCTTACAAGCGGCCAACATGGCCGACCCGAGTTCGATTCCTCCGCCCCTCTCGGAGAGCCCGGCAAGCTACCGAGAGTATTCGATATGCCAGACACAGTAACAACAAAGTCTCCCATGGAGACGTTACTGGGCCCGCTCGAGCAAATCGACGATCAACGGGAGGGCCTTTACCTTTACCTTTACCTATACTATACTATATAGTATATACCTCTTATGAAATCATGATCTTTGGCAACATCTCTATTCTCCATATCAATCAAAGGTTATCAACATCTCATTCTCCATATCAATCCATAAAATGTAGAAATCAATATTACTATGGATGTACTAAGATTGTTTTTGAAGGTTAAACACAGGTATTTGTGATAGATTTTGAACAGTGTAAAGGATACTGAATGTTGTATCATGGGTCATACATGCCCATAAGTAATCAACCCTACCCATAAGTAATCAATTCACGAGTAATCAATCCTGTCTTATCTTCTTTATCAGACCAGTTCAGCTTTAACAGTGATAGTTGAAGTACTCCTAAAGAAGAAACTGAGAAATTACAAAAGAACAAATGGCTTGAAGGGATTGGTACCAGTGAAAAAAACAGACCCAGAATTAAGAAGAGGAGAGTGACCCATGAAAGACTTTGGAAGTCTGGTAGAGCCTTTCAGAGTTGTGTTCTGTCACACAGAAATGTCATATTCTTGGGACCAGAGTGATAGTACAGTGGGTAGGGTGTTTGCCTTGCACGCAGCTGACCCAGGTTCAATCCCCAGCATCCCATATGGTCCCCCAAGTGCCATCAGGAGTAATTCTTGAGCACAGAGTCAGGAGTAACCCCTGAGCATTGCTGGGTGTGATCCAAAAAAGAAAAAAAAAAGAAGAACAGAAATGTCCTGTCCAGTTCTTTACACTGTGCCATTCCTTTAACCAGGTATCTCTGTGCCAATAAAAGGGTGGATGATGAGATCATTTGATTTTTGTTTGCAGACTTTGAAAGGGCTGTGAACTACAGAAAAGACTTCCTTGAATGATCACTTAAATTTCATGTGCCAGCTCAAATCTAAAATATCTAAAAAATATTTTTGAACATATACCAAAACGTTCCACAATAATAGAAAGTTGTGACTACATCTCTCACAATCCTTGATAAAAAACTGTAATAAATTATTTTGGGGTTTTATTTTTATCACTTTTCTGCTTCCAAGTATTATGTTATGCTATCTTATCTTAATTAATTTTGCCATTATCTTTTATATTTATTTTTGTCATTATTTCTTCATCCCTTATCTGTACCACTATCCTTTCAGGACCATGGCAAATGTTTTATATAGAGAGAAAAATATTGATACATGTATGCCACACAGGTATTTTCCACAAATATCTATTTATTATATTTTGACTGTTTTTAAACATTATAAGAGATCTTCAAGCCATTCTAATTTCAAGCCAGGCTTCAAGCCATTCTAATTTCATTCACAAAGTTTCTTATGTTCCAACTCCCCAGAAACAATAAAAAATCATTTCCCAGTTGCATGGTTTTGCTGTCCCTCTTATTAAAATTCCTATTTTCTGGATGACATATCATCTACTCTTTGATAACACCATTATTTATGTTTTTAATTCTATTTTCCAACATCCAGAAAAAGACACAAAGGAAAACTACTACCGTATAGGAAAAGATACACATAGGAAAACACTACTGTATGTCTAAAGACTTCTGATAATTTACCCTACAATTAGGGCTTAAAAGAATTTTTGTTACAGTTTTGGCATTATTTTATACTTTTATTGTAAATATTTTTCTGCAACTGAGGAGTCAAACCTCATTCTATTTTTTAATTATTTCTTATGTTTTTTTAATTGAGGCATATGATTTATTGATAGTACAGTGGTAGGACGTTTCTCTTGTGTGCAACCAGCCTTGCCGAGCCGGGTTCGATTCCTCCGCCCCTCTTGGAGAGCCCGGCAAGCTACCGAAAAAGTATCTCGCCCGCACAAGTATGGCAAGCTACCCATGACGTATTTAACATGCCAAACACAGTAACAACAAGTCTCAAAATGGTGATGTTATTGGGCCTGTTAGAACAAATCGATGAATGATGGGAGGACAGTGTTTGCGTTTGTTTTGTTTGTAAAATTTAATGTATTAGGTACACAGTGTTGCACCCACCCATTCTGTTGAGCAGAATGAAAATATAGCTCCACCACGTCCTGTGTTCTTTCCATTTTCTCCCTATATCTCTGAAGCTCCTGGGAGAGCTTGAAAAGGGTAGGAATTAGCTCTTTGGAGGTTTAAAAGAAATAATTAGTAAACACGGGCTGGAGCGATAGCACAGCGGTAGGGCATTTGCCTTACAAGCGGCCAACATGGCTGACCCGAGTTCGATTCCTCTGCCCCTCTCGGAGAGCCCGGCAAGCTACCGAGAGTATCTCACCTGCATGGCAGAGCCTGGCAAGCTACCCGTGACGTATTCGATATGCCAAACACAGTAACAACAAGTCTCATGATGGAGACGTTACTGGGCCCGCTCAAGCAAATCGATGAACAATGGGAAAACCGTGACTGTGAATTAGTAAACACATCCAGGCACAGGTTTTATTTATTTTATTTTTTTCTCATTTTCATATTTGGTGGTGCTTAGGGCTTACACTCAGGGATCACTCCAAGTGGGTCTTGATGAACCATATGTGCTGCTAGAATTGAACCACCCTAGTGTTTTGAACCACCCTAGTATTCAACGCATGCACCCAACCTCTTGTATTGTCACTCCCTCTCACTGTAGGTGAAGAGAGACTTCTAATTACTGTTTGAATTTCCATATTAGGGGTTCGTCTGTTCTAGTATTATACTTCCTTCTGACCTGATCTTTGTAGAATATTGAAATCTAAACATTCAACCACTTCTAGGTTCTCCAAGTTTTGTGACATGGGGTTGCTCATCGTGTGCATGGAAGATCTTTATGATTTTTAATATTTTTAAAATTGAAACCCCATGAGATACACAGTTAAAAAATTTTTCATGATTGGGCTTCAGTCATACAATATACCAACACCCAATCCTTTACCACCAATGTCCCACCAAATGGTGTTTTTCCCATGACCAATGTCCCCAGTTTTTCTCTTGCTATCAACCTCCACCCCAGACTGCCTATGGCAGACACTTTTCTTCTCTCCGTCTACATCTCTGTCTCTGTCTCTCTGTCCCACTCTCTGTCTCCATCTCTGTCTCTCACTCTTTTTTTCTCTCTCACCTACCCCAATCTCTATCTCTCTTTCCTTTTGGGCATTATGGTTTCCAACACAGATTCTGACAGGTTTTCATTATGTATCTCTTTATCTACTCTAAACACTCACTTTTTGTCCAGAGTTCATTTACAACTCTGATTGTCATGGTGCTCCCTTCTCTATCATCACTCCCCCACTCTACTTGTGGTAAGCTTCCAACAGTGGACTTAGCAATGTCTGTGTTAATTGTTATAAATGCTTCCCTTTCATTCATATCAGTTCAAGTAATATTCAGTTCATAATATTACATTGTAATAAATAATAAAACAATTATTAATGGACAACTTTCATATCTAAATTTAAAGAAATTATTTAATTTTTCAGCGCAACATACTTTTCTGTATCTCTGTGGGTATTTTTTTATTCTTCTTGTTTTCCATACCTTATTTATTTTGCACATCTCTTTCATTGTTTCACTTGTTCTATTTTATTTTCTATGTTTCTCTCATCTACTGCAAACTCCCCATTGGCATTATAAATATTTCTTGGCAAGAGGTGACTTACCTTTCATTTTTCTTCTCTTGTTTTCTATCCTGAAAAATTCAATGAGCAAATGTATTCTCACGTGAATATTCTGTCACAAAACAAACTTAGAAGGGAGGCTATAACTGTCATTTTCAGTGGCCTTTTCCTTCATTCTCCTGGCCCTTGGGCTCCCTCATGCTTCATGTTTTCTTTCCCAGAGAGCAATAACTACTTTTATACAGAAATATTCATTTGGGAACTACTGGATCCTATGTGAATTTTTCACAGCAGAATTAAATTAAGGTAGTTGGCATAAGTCACTGCTGAAAATAGGTAGCTTACAAAAGGCATATCCAAATAGCTAAAGGGAAAACAGCAAATCATTTTTTCTTTACATTTCACCATTTTTTAAAATTTACCATTATAAGCAATTCATAAATTCTGAATTCTTTTTGCTAGAACAAATTCTAAGTGAAGCCGTACTCCTGTCACTTAAATTTTATTTTTCCCTGTTTTCGTTTTTCCTTTAAACCATCTACATTCAAATAAAATTAAAACTTGAGATTAGCTAAAGATACAGTAAAAGTATGCTTGAAATTTAATTATGGGGGCTTGAGAGATAATACAGTGAGAAGTTCATTAGTAGAGCATTTGCCTTCCAGGTATAAGGTTCTGGTTTGATTCTCTGCACCACAAAAGTTCAATTCTATTTATTTCTGTGCTTAAATAAAAGTTACTCTTTATGGCTGAAGCATTAGCACAGCAGGTAGGGCGTTTGCTTTGCACACGGCCGACCTGGCTTCGATTCCCAGCATCCCATATGGTCCCCCGAGCACCGCCAGGAGTAATTCCTGAATGCATGAGCCAGGAGTAACCCTTCTGCATCACTGGGTGTGACCCAAAAAGAGAAAGAAAAGTTGGTCTTTATCACACTATACAATTCACAATCTACCCATCAGTACTATGTATCAATGTGTCTCTAATACATTTCCTGTTATAAACATTTTGTTAATAAAAAATTTTTAAGACTGTATTATCTGTGTTTTACCATTTTGAAATACAAAGAGCACATGATTAATATAATGTTTTTTTTTTTAAGGAAGGAAGTTTGATAGATACAGGGTAAAGTAAAGTAAGTAAGTAAAGGCCCTCCCGTTGATCATCGATTTGCTCGAGTGGGCCCAGTAACGTCTCCATTGGAGACTTTGTTGTTACTCTGTTTGGCATATCGAATACGTCACGGGGAGCTTGCCAGGCTCTGCCGTGCGGGCGGGATACTCTCGGTACCTTGCCGGGCTCTCCGAGAGGGGTGGAGGGATCGAACTCGGGTCGGCCATGTTGGCTGCGTGCAAGGCAAACGCCCTACAGCTGTGCTATCGCTCCAACACAGAAATTTGTATGAAGTGTTCCAAATGTTAATTGTTAACTCTGCCTTCTAATCTGGAAAATTTGAAAACTCTTTCTATTTAAATTCATTTTTCAACAAATATTACTTTAGCACATACTATGTCCTATTGACTATTTTCACTTTAAAATGTGTGTGTGTGTGTGTGTGTGTGTGTGTGCAAATACTCAAACCAACATGAAAGGAAGTTACAATCTAGGTGAGAAATAGAAAAGTTGATATGCTAGTTTGACTTAACATGAAGAATTTTTAAGTTAATTTTTCTCCTTGTATTAATTTTGGGCTGGAGCAATAGCACAGCGGGTAGGGCGTTTGCCTTGCACGCAGCCAACATGGCCGACCCGAGCTCGATTCCTCCGCCCCTCTCGGAGAGCCCGGCAAGCTACTGAGAGTACTAGCCCACACGGCAAAGCCTGGCAAGCTACCCATGATGTGTTCGATATGCCAAACACAGTAACAAGTCTCACGATGGAGATGTTACTGGGCCCACTCAAGAAAATCGATGAACAACGGGAGGACCGTGACAGTGACAATGTCATCTTGACAGTGTGAAATGATTCCTTAGCAGTGTGAAGGGAGACATGAAATATGTTGATGGAGGGAAATACGTGAGAGTCTTTCATGGAAAATGGCCAGAGTTCCGTGACCAAAGCTTTTTAGAGGCCAGGAGGGAGTGAGGAGTGAAAAGCGAGGCCTGAGGAATGGTTAAGTAAATGTCCAAAGAACACAGAAAAAAATGTTCTGTGAAAAAAAATAGTGCTTTGATTTCTGTTATTACAGACAGGTTTGAAAGCTTCTGTGGTCAAAGGTTGACCAGAAACACACCATCCTATAAGTTTGTGTTTGTTTATTTCTCCTTTGCTTTCTTTGCTTTGCTTTGGTTTGCTTCTTCTCCTTTTCTTTTGTCTTTTCTTTTCTTATCTCCCTTTCCTTTTCTTTTCTTATTCTCTATTTCCCATCCTCATCTTTTCCCCTCCCTTCCACACCCCATCCTCCCCTCCCTTCTTTCTTTGGCTATTGGGTGTGACTGCTTATGTACAGGGCTGATAACTGTCTCTTTGCTCAGAGATCACATCTGGCGGTGCTCAGGAGACCATAAGTGATGCAAGGATTCACAATGGAAAGGGAGCTAGCTGCAAAAAGCAAACACCTTCTGTACTATTTCTCTGCCCCCTTATGTAATTTCTCCCTGACCCCAGAGGAAACAGAAGTGAAATGATTCATGAAAGACAAGAAATAGAAGGATAAAGTGGGGTGAGGTAACACATCATGTCTATTATCTTCTTTGCAAACATAACACAGATCTACTTTACAGAAGGTGAGAAACATATTGGAAGAATAGTTGGCATGTTTTATTATACAGAGAGAAAACTTAATGCAGTTGTAGCATATATATGCAACTACATATACATATGGAACTTTAGCATTCGTAGTGATTTCAACAAGTCATATATATTATGATTCTGTGGAAATACAATCAAACTAATGGTGTGTTCTGAATAGATTACTAGGCTTATTTTATTGCAGTGTGAAGCAAAATACTTAAAAACAAATCATGTTAGCCAGTTGTTCAGCATGAAGCAACTTTTTTTAGTTCCTTCTACTGATAGTAACTTAATACTGTCTTCTTCGGGCTGACAATTTATTTTCTTTTTGACCTATTCATAAGGAAACCCATCACATTTGAATATAGCACATACTTTGGTAGAATTTTGATTTATTGCTTTGCAAGTTTCTTAAAATTTAAAATATGAATAACTCATGTTTCCATCACAAAATGATACTGCAAAGTAAATATTACCAATGAACTGCATTAAGTATTTATAGTTATGTATCATTCATACCTTTGCAAACACTGCATAATTATGTAAATATGAGTGTGTGATATAAATCTTCCTTCTGCATTGATTTTATATTTAACATAAGGACTTTAATGTTTTCCCTTGGGGAAAAATAACTTTAAATTTATTCTTCTAAGAGAATACTATGAACTGTTAAGTCTATCTCAAAATATGCTTAGTTAATTAAGAAACAGTAACTCTACACACACACATGCATATGCGTGTGAACACACACACACACACACACACACACACACACACTGGACGATTTCACTTTTGATAAGAAAAACTTTCTAGTCATATAACTCAATTCACTCACTCGATTATTAGTTTACTAAACAGATATAAAACTCAGGAAAAACTTGGGAACAGAGACAGAAATATTTAAGTGAAGGTCAGGGGGCAGAGAGTAGTGTCTTCATGATTTTATTGAACAGGCCACCCTCCTAGCACCACCAGAGGCCTTCTCCTATTCCCAGGGGTATGTGATTTAAGGACTAAGTACCACCTCTGTAATTACTATTATTTAGTTGGATTTTCAACAATCAGTCCCAACCAGAAATTACATAGGAACTCTCAGCATTTAGTCATCTTATTAGCTTACATAAAATGATATTCTAGGAAATGAAGGATATCATAAAGGACTTGAAAATTATGTACGTTTGTAAAAAACCACACACACTGAAGAGTGTGTGTTTGTGGTCTCTCTGGGTGGCTCTATCTCACTGCCCATGTTAGGTGCTCTAGAGCTGCTGAGTGTGGACTGAATCGGGATGGCTGTTGGTCAAGGGCAGGCAAAGGAAGGAACAAGAGCCAGGCTGGTTGGTCTCAGTTGCAGTTTATTCCAATCTCCTTTCCATTCTCCTCTGATTCTCCTCCTGTTTCTTCCTTCCCCATGCTACATCATTCTCCTCAATCTCCCTTCATTCTCCTTGTTCTGGCTCTGGATCCCAATCTCCCAGCCCACTCTTACAGTCTAGTTAAATTCCAAAACCATGAGAGGTTGGGCTTACACATGGGTGTGGGCACAATCAATAGTGGTAAAGTTCTTTCCCTCAGGGGATGCTGCTTCTAGGACAGATTCTCTCTCAGCAGGGCAGAATCCCATGAGTGTGTTTCTCCTCTCCTGGTCCAACAAACACATAAGCATTCATAGTATTAATAATTTTGTATGAACACAGTAAGAGATGCATTAAGCTTATAGAATTGCTCTCCTGGGGTCATCTCAATCTCATACTACAGTGCTCAGGCCGAATTAGCCTTTCCTATCCCTAGCAGGGTACTAGTCTAATCGTTACTTTTGGATCATGACAGCATTTGTCCATGATCAAGTTCTTAACTTATAGTTAAGAATCGTGGAGCTTTGGCCTGGCCCATTTTGATTCGAGGGTAGCTCACAGCTTGCCCTGGGTCCCTTCAGTCCCTCCTCGGGACCCTGCTTTTAGGATGCTAGGAACTGAGGGCAACTGAGGCTTAAATTGAGAAAGCAGATTTCGAAGCCAATTAAATCCCAAGTTACAAAAGCATAATATTAATTGTCTTCTTGTGTCTATACAAAAGGACATTGCCTTAAAGTAAACTATTTAAAAGACAGAAGGAGAGGAGAAAGGCAATATTAACATACAATACAAATTCAGTGTCCTAGAAAGAGCTGACCTTACAAATTAACAGAAACTGATTAGGGGAATAAGCTGTTGGGGAAGAGAGTATAGAGAAGTGGTTACAGATAAAAAAAAGAATGGGAGTGACAGGGAGCACTTTGATGGGTGTGACCTGATAATCCTAAACTCCCTGTGGCAAGGGAGAAAGGACAAAGCAATGTCATCCTACATATGTTCATGTATTTAATATTTTCTCGTTCATATTTTTATACTTTAAAAATTATTATTAATAGTGATTCACTTAGCAATTTCTTAAAATTCTAGGAGCAGAGTAGAGAGTGATAGTATAGCAGATAATATGCTCAGTTTGCACGCATAAAGACTCAGGTTTGATCCCTGGAACTCTGAATTCAATCAGGAGTGATCCTGGAGCAGTGCCAGGTATAAGCCCTGAGCACAACTTGATGTAAGCCAGACTAATGAACCAATAAATTCCAAGACTGATACTACTTGGTCAAGTATAAAATATATATATATATATATATATATATATATATATATCTTTTGATAACTGCCTTCCAAAAGCATTACACCAATTGCAGTTATGACCTCAGTTCATTGCACTGTAGCACTGTCCTCCCATTGTTCATTGATTTACTTGAGCAGGCACCAGTAACGTCTCCATTGTGAGACTTGTTGCTACTGTTTTTGGCATATTGAATAAGCCTCGGGGAGCTTGCCAGGCTCTGCCATGTGGGCAGGATACTCTCGATGGCTTCCTGGGCTCTCCAAGACAGACAGAGGAATCAAACCCAAGTCGGCTGCATGCAAGGCAAACGTCCTACCCGCTATGCTCAATTAATTATATTAACTAAATCAATATTCCTAATATTATTTTCTAAGTGCCGTACCAGAGTAAAAAAAAGATGCATCTAATTTCAATTGAGAAAGATCCATTTCTTTAAAACAAAAACTGATTTTTCTTTTAAAATAAAATATATAAAATTATTAACATTATCATGTGAGAGGAAATAGTTTTATACAAGTTGTAATATTGCATTAGATTTTAGAACATGATCAATTTGCTTGCAAAAATAGCATATTAAATATTAGATCATTTTAGGGGACACTTTTGTAAGTAGTATAGATGACATATAATATGCATCGGGTTAGTACAGGTATTTCATAATCACGATCATCCTGTTGTTTGTTGATTGCCTCGAGCAGGCACCATTAACATCTTCTTCTTCCTAGCCCTGAGATTTTAAAAGAGCCATATTCAATGCTCTTTCAGGGCTAGGAGAATGAGACCTATCATTGTCACTGTTATTTGGCATATTGAGTACGACACGGGAAGTTTGCCATGCAGGCACGATAGTTTCGGTAGTTTGTGGGGTTCTCCAAAGTAAAAATGAGATAATAAGATGTCGTGTGGCCGCAAGTGTGGCCGCGTGCTTCCGGGAGCTGGGTTTTGTAGTCTCTGGGTCTTAGCCATTGATGGGAACCACCTGGCACTGGCAGCAGCTGGTGGGTGTAACGCCTACCTACTGGAAGATGGGTGATCTGGGTGGCGAAGGCCCAGTTCCAATCCAAGTAGGCTTGGAGACCTCAGCCCTGGGACCCGCGTGCCTGAATTCCTCAGCTGGTTCCTTCATTAATGAGGCTTCTCCGAATGTGTGGAGAGTGGTCTTGGCATGGCGGTGGCTTGTTCTGGAGGTCTTCAGCTGCCGGGGCTCTGCTTGGGGCAGGGAGGGAAACTCAACCCGGCCCCCTCCAAAGGGCCCCGGTGAGGACAGCCAGGCGCAGGTGCAGGAGACTCTGTATAGGTAAAGGTAAGGTAAAAGTAAAGGCCCTCCCGTTGATCGTCGATTTGCTCGAGCGGGCCCAGTAACGTCTCCATTGGAGACTTTGTTGTTACTGTGTCTGGCATATCGAATACTCTCGGTAGCTTGCCGGGCTCTCCGAGAGGGGCGGAGGAATCGAACTCGGGTCGGCCATGTTGGCCGCTTGTAAGGCGAATGCCCTACCTGCTCTGCGGTATTTACTGAATTTAAATGTAACATTTTTAAAATAATACATTTAACAATTTTAAGCTGATTTACTTGATTTGCATATATTTTGATATTATATATATTAATGGTTTGGGCATCACTTGGTGGGATAATTATCTAATTCTATCAGGAAAAGATTATAATTATGACATTTTATTACTAGACCTCCTCATTCTGAGATAAGATTTCTTTGTTTTCTTTGCTATCTCCATCTTTTTTTCTTGCATTTTTGTGTGCTTTGAATTTTTTGTTTTGTTTTGTTTGCTTGTTTGCTTGGGAGCCACACCCAGTGGTGCTACTTTCTTACTCTAGACTCTCTGCTCAGTGATTCCTCCTGGTTGTACTCAGAGGTGCTAAGGATCAAACCCAGCATACATACATAGTACTATTTTTGTAATCACTATTACTGCATTTTAAGCTCTAATGAACATGGGAAGTTACAAATTCATTTTACAAATTTGCCTCCAGGAATTAGAAATTATATTCCAACTATAATAGAGTTTATTCCCTGGGAATATAATACTTTCTTTTTAGTAAAAAGCAGATTGGAAAAAGTTCACAGGAAGCACTTGTTAAATTATGTGCTATAATATCACATTATTGACAAATTTTTTCACAAGGAACCTGAATCTCATGTACTCAGTTTCTAATCCAAATAACCTTGAGAGGTCTTCACCCTGTTTATTTAGATGGATTCATGCAAGATTCACTTGGGCATAAATTATAGGCAACCAGATTTATTAATTTTTTATATGGGAATATGACAAATATAGATAAAGAATAATATAACCCAAGTTCCCTAATCATCTATTCAGTTGGAAATACTTTGTCATATAAATATTATATATAATCTGAATAAGTCAAAAAGGCATGGATGGTTTTTGAGGACATTAATAGAGGACAGAAAAAGAAACCAAAGTCACAAAACTTAAAAAGCCATATTTAGTGAGTCAAAAAGGGAAAGCTAGAAATATGGGATAAAAAACATTTTTTTTAATAGAGTGAACTCCCATAGTGTGGGATAGCAGCAAGATTATTCCTTCCAGTCTTGCTGGACACAGTGGTGTGGACCTCACAATTCAGCCCTTGGGAACCTCGAAGTCTATTGACAGCAGTACGAGTTCTAGGCTTGAACTCTAGGCTTCAGACATGCTAAGTACACACTACATGACTCCTGCTATCTCTTATCTCTCTAGCCCTGGAAAATAATGTTTAAAATAAATCTGTATATAAATAAATCTCTGCAGCATTTGTTCCTGCCTAAAACCTATTTCTCTTTCCAAGTTAAGCTTAAGTTAGAATATTTAAAAAAATATTCAAAATTCAAATTATTCAAACTTAAATTTGCTACTATGCTTTCCTTGATGAAATCAAGTCTGATCTTTTTATGTCAACAAATTAAGGAGAATGAATTGATAAATACCAGTGTTTCCCTTATAATTATTTCCTGCCATTTTTACATGATTTTCTGCTTTTATCCACATTATAGAAACGCTGTCTTCTAAGAAAGAAATTAATATTTGTCCAATGGGTATTCCCCTGTCAGATCTGAGAAAAGGATGAATATTTAACAGTACTTGAAGTTTATTCTGGCCCCTCAAGACATTTTCAAAGATTTAGATAACTCAAAATGAATGCCTATCCTCATCCAATTTGTGTTTTCCCTCGTAGAAATTTTCATCTTAACTTTCACAGCCTGAAAATTCAAACTAAAAAACGATCCTCAAAAGTTGACACTTGGCAAGATATATTCAAGAGAGCAGCTGAAAATTTCTCTCAAATACACAAAGTTGATATTATTATTTTTGGTTTGGTGCCTAAAAATTTCTTCCCTAGATAGTGACAGTAGAAATATCAATATATTAAGACTTGATTTAACTTTTAAATTTTTTATAATTTGAAAATCAATATATTAGTTCTATCCCTCTCGGAGAGCTAGTTAAATTATAATTTGATTAAATTTAATATTAATTATAGGTGTGGTGTGTATTGATGCACATGTGAATTATATATAATTATAGGTGGTAGTAATAATTAAGGGATTATCCTAATATTTAATAAAATAAAATAATGTATTTCCATAGCTTTTATATTTTAATTTCTATACTACTATTAATTTTATTATAGCTAATTAAAGATAATGTCATCAAAATGATCGATGGCTAATAAGATATATTGGAAAATTTTAAGAAAAAATACAAAGAAGTGTTGTTTTTAAATTAATGAGAAACATTTATTAAGAGCTTTTATAGTTGTAAGTGTTTAGGTTATGCTGATCAAAACAAACAACAGAAACAAATTATTACATCTTAGAGAAAGTTAAAGTGATGAACAGTGTAATAATAGAAGATAAATTCTAGCAATTAGGAATTTTTCTGGAATTACCATAAGTACAAATTTAAATTAAAATAGTTACAATGTTTCTGTATATTTAAGTAAGAGTTTAAAGAACATTTTAAAAAAATTTTAATACTGCTTTGAAAATAACAAACACATATTCAGCATCACAACTCATAACATCTGGTGTATTTGTTCAGTATAATTTTATTAATTGCCTAGGTGCAGGGTGACAGAATTCATCAGTGACATGACCAGAGTACTGAGTAATTAGAACGAGAATGTTAGAATTAGATCATTAGCAGCCTGCCTTTTTTCCTAATGAAGGGGTATCCAGCGCAATTACAATGAGTGAATAGGATGTTTTCATATTCAGCAAAGGATTGTGTTCATTTGCACACAGTGTATATGCTAGAAGCTTTTTAAAACAAAAGGCATGGAAAAGGTTATGATTAATAAGGAATACAGGATCCATTTGTTGCACCTACTTGTTAGCTCTACCCCTCTCAGAGAGCCTGGCAAGCTACCGAGAATATCCTGCCCATACAGCAGAGCCTGGAAAGCTATCTGTGGGGTATTCCATATGCCAAATCCAATAAATATAATAGGTCTCATTCCTCTGACCCTGAAAGTGCCACCAATATGGCAGCATCATGAAGGAAGAGGAAGGAGAGGCTGATAAAATCTCAAGGCCGAACTAGGCTGCCAAAACGAAGAAAGACAAAAATGACTGTCTGTACTTCCAAAGCACTTAGGCTAGCATCGGATGTGTCCATGGAGGACGTGATGGTGCAAGTGCAAAAGATCAAGTACGACATCATTGGTCTGCCGAGATTTGAAGGCATCAATCACATTACGCCGTTTTTGACACTGGAGAAGAACTGTTCTTCAGAACATGTGACAAAAGAGGCATCAGTGGTGTTTGTGTCCTTGTTAACAAGAACTTGGCCATGAGCATTGATTCATTCGAATGCCTAACAGCCTGAATCGGATGATTACACTTGAATAGATGTGGCTCACAGCCGGCAGTTTCTATCTTGTCTATGCACCAGCCTCCAATTATAATGAAGGAGAAATTGAGAAGTTCTGCATGGAGCTGGAGAAGTTCTATAAAGAAGACCACGCCTTCAAAGATTTTAATGCCAAGATAGGACCAAGAAGATCAGCCGAAGAACTCCACATGGGGACCCATGGCCTAGAATGGAATGAACAGGGTGAGAGATGGTCTCAGTTCATCATGTCGACCAAGACCATCCATTGTAACTCACAGTTCCAGAAGACGGAATCTGAACATTGGAGTCTCCTGGTGGATGATTACACAACAAAATTGACCACATCATATTTAATCCATGGTCTTGCCTAACTGATGTCACTGTTGTCCCAAAATTCCAAACGGGATCAGACCACCATCTCCTTTGTGGATAATTCTACTTCAGGGAGCAGGGAGAAAGGGCTGCAAAGTTTAAGAAGAGAACTCCCAGAACAAGCACCAACTGGGAGCTCTTTGGCACTATTGTGGCAACATGGGAAGACGCCATCATTGACAACATTGACAAGCAATACGATCAACTGGTTCAGCACCTCCATGATTATGCGAGGAACACCCAGAGAGAGATAGCCACAAAAAAATGCCTGTCTCAAAAACTCTTGAGCTTATTCACCAACATGCCTGGTGCAAGCCTCAGGCAACCATAAGCGAACATCTGAACTCACAAAGCAATGCAGAGAAGCAATAAAGGAAGACCTAAAAGAGAGAAGAACAGCAGTGCTGGCAGATGCAGCAGAAGCCAGGAAAAGCATTCGTAATGCCCGCCTGTCCTTCGCCAACTACAAGACCAAGATGACTGCCCTCCAATGTCCTGACGGATCTATCACATCTTCCAGAAGGGTAATGGAGAAGATTATCCATGACTTCTACTCAGATCTCTTCAATAGCAACGTCCACCTGCCCACATACCAAATTCTGCAGGATGGATATGTTGTTCCCAACATTCTCCCTTCCTAAATCCGACATGCCATTTTGTCAGTAAAGAAGAGAACAGCACCTGGCCCAGGCCAGGTCAGACCCAAACACCTGAAGAACCTGCTCTCAGTACTCATCAATACACTGGCTTGGTTCTTCACATGCTATCTGTCTGAATGCAAGTTTTCATCCCAATGGAAAACCAGCAGGATTGTACTACCGTACAAGAAGGAAGACATACACAACATTGGCAACTATCTCCCAATCTGCCTGTTGTCTGGCATCTACAAACTGTTTACTCAAGTCATCCTGAATAGGATTGGCAGAACACTAAATGAAGGACAACCATGCGAGCAAGTCAGGTTCCAAAAAGGATTCAGCACAATCGACCATATCCACACAATAACCAAGCTCATTGAGGTTTCTCGGGAGTTCAAGATGCCGCTCTGTCTAACGTTAATTAATTTAATGAAGGCCTTTGATTCTGTGGAGATGAAAGCGATCATTGAAGCCCTAGCCAAACAGAGCATTCAAACAATACATCAGGAACCTTCGTGAGCTTTATTATGGATTCACTACCAGGTCTCACCTTTCTACAAGGAAGTGATTATTCATGTCAAGAGAGGAGTTTGGCAGGGCGATACCATTTCACAGAAACTCTTCAGTGTCACTCTTGAGAACATCATGCAATGACTGGAATGGGAAGGAATGGGAGTGAAGATAGATAATTGGCAACTACACTACCTCCAATTTGCTGATGACATCGTTCTAATAACACCAAACATTAGCCAAGCAGCACAAATGCTGGTCAACTTCGACTGTGAGTATGTCAGACTACAGCTGAATCTCACAATGACAATATTTATGAGAAACAGTCTTGTTCCTGATATTCCATTCACTCTCAATGGAACGAACATCTCTGAATGCAACAGTTATGTGTACCTACCTCGAGAAGACAACATGACGAATGACCTGGCACCTGAGTTGCACAGGAGAAAGAGAGCAGCTTTCAATGCCTTCAAGAGCATCAAAGAAATAGCTAAAAGGACAAAGAACCTCCAACTCTGGGTATATCTCTTCAATTCCACTGCTATTCCTGCATTAACATATGCCTCAGGGACCTGCGCCCTACAAAAACAGCACAAGAACGCTATTCAGGTCTCCCAAAGAGGAATCGAAAGAGCTATGCTTGGAGTTTTATGCTTCGCTCAAATGAGAGAAAGAATTCAGAGTTCCGACACCCATCGACGGTCAAGTATCAGAGACACTGTCTCATTTGCCAAGGCATCGAAAATCAGATGGGATGGACACGCAATGAGATTTAAAGATGACTGCTGGACTAGAGATGTTACCGACTAGATTCCACAGGACGTCAAAAGATCGCATGGCTGCCCACCTACGAGATGGTCAGACTTCTTTGTCAAGACCCGGAACGATTGGTTTGAGGCTTTTCATTTTCCTAGAATGAGCAGACGCCATTGGGCTACACTAGCACACGACACGGACGAATGGAGATATTACTGGCGCCTGCTCGAGCAAATCGAAGAGTAACGGGATGTCAAGTGATCAAGTGATCAAGTTGTTAGCTGAAGAAAAAAAGCACAAAGCCCTTATTGCTGATTGTTGACATTTTATGGAAGAATCACTTTCTGCCATGGAGGCCTATCAAACTGGCTTATCCACACAGATATTCTTTGTGTTTCTGGTTACTCTTCCAGATCCAAGCACTGTATATCTCTGCTTTTCTCTGTGCTCTGAAAGATATGTGATCTTAATTTCATCAGTGGGTTTACTGAATTTTTGCCTACTCTTACAATTTGGCCAAAATTGTCGATCACCTATACAACTTTTAAACAAATAAAATCATTTTTTAAATCACTATGCAGTTTTTGAATGAATAAAAACCATTTTTCAAACAATGTTTTAATGATGAGCATGGGAGATAGAAGAAAGCGTGGTCATTTTTTTTCAGACTCTCTTTCCCCTGAGTAGATACTCTTGCCTTTGAAAGCATTTTCAAACTCAGTCATTTTATTGAATTAGTGAGTCACTCCTTGCACTAATCTCTTCACACATAGAGGTGTTAACAATACCACATGTTTCTTATACCAGGATGGTCACTCTTCACTCTGAATTTTCACTTGCTCTATAATACTTTTAGCATTTATCTAAACTCTTCTTAAGAACCAGCTTGAATATGTCACTTTTTATTTGTGGGAACTTTGAAAAATCGTTTCCTCTAATGAATAGGAGTCATCATTGTTTAGATAGAGAAAATGCTGTACTGTGAAAAAAATTCATGATTTTTTTTATAGCCTGAATCTTTTCAAATAGCAGAATATATTTATTCTTCTATGTGTCTAGAATTTTCCTAGTTCTCATTTTAGATTGGAATTATTCCAATATTATTCCAATTATTCCAATAATATTAAGGACAACCATGCGAGCAAGTCAGGTTCCAAAAAGGATTCAGCACAATCGACCATATCCACACAATAACCAAGCTCATTGAGGTTTCTCGGGAGTTCAAGATGCCGCTCTGTCTAACGTTCATTAATTTAAAGAATTAATTTAATTTAATTTTAATTTAATTTTAAAAAGGTCCTCCCGTTGATCATCGATTTGCTCGAGCGGGCCCAGTAACGTCTCCATTGGAGACTGTTGTTACTGTGTCTGGCATATCGAATGCTCTCAGTAGCTTGCCGGGCTTAATCTCAAGTTTGGATTAGAATTAGAAATTGGGAGATACATATCTTGTACTCCTTGTTGCTATAAAATATTGCTAATATACTTAATCCTATTAGCACTAATTAAATGATTGTATGAATCCATTTCCACTTTCTATAATTTTCTCCAATCATCACATTTTAAGCCGTATTATTTTATTGTACCCAACAATACAGTATCTTGTCATATTTTACTTTCATGTATTAATTCACATATCATAAATAGCATCAACTGCATCAAAATAAATAAAGTTGACATCTTAAATATAATTAAAATATAAATGATTGATAACTTTAAGTTTTGACTAGCTTCATATTTTACCAACATTTAATTTTATTTTCTTAAAAATATTTGTGAACTGATATTAATGACAGTGAGTAGAAAAAGTTAGATCCCAGAATAATTGACACATAAGATCACTTAACTGTCAATAGGAATATTTTATCTCTGTCCTTTAGTTAGTATGTTAAAGTTGTACACATCTATTTAAAAACTGGCAAAAGTTATGATCCATAATTAGAAAATTAAACTCCTGAACCCTAATTAAAACAACTTTTATAGATTATTGTATGTGATTGAACTTAAGTATTTATACAGTAAAAGTCATCTTCTTTGATTGAATTTTAACAGGCAAATAATTGGATCATGTTGAGGTCAGTTCATATTTGCTCAAAATTCTTGACAACCTTGTGTAATTAGTTCATGAACTTTTTGAAATGTTTCTATTTGTGCCAAATCACAATTACTTTCTTTGCAAGTGTATATATATAAAATACACGTTTTTATTTGTTATATATTAATTTATGAGTGGCATGAAACAATAAGCATTTACTTGATACTTGTCTTAATTTTTTTAATTGATTAGCTGAATCACTCAGGTTCTACCAAGAAGTTAAAGTCCAAATATTGACCAAGCATGAAGTCATTCGAAGGCCTAATTATGCAGGAGTTATTTTCAGGGTCACAGTTCTTTACTGGTTATTGCAGGAGTCCTCGACTACTCACCACATGCAGCACTCCCCAGAACATGGCAGGTGGCTTCTCATAACAAGTAGTCATGGAGATTAAAAGGGAAAAGTGAAAGAAGAGAGGCCTTGATGTCAGAAGTGCCATGATATTCCTTCTGTTAGAATCTGTTGGTAACATAAACCAAAGCTGACACATGGGGACAGTCAGAGAGCAAAACAAAAATATGGAGGTGAAGATCACTGAACTATCTTGGAAGCTGAATAACATAATATGGAACTTTTTGGCATAATTCCATCGTAGATCAAGTAATCTAAATGCCAGTAGAATTAGGTCAGGAAGTTGTCACAGATTACTAAATTACATCACGATTTGAGTTCTTAGGTCTTTATAAACATGCAAAGAATCATATAATACAATAACAAATTGTACACACATTGGAATTCAGTTACAATTGGGGCTTTGCTGTGTTTTATTATTTTTCTATTACACTAAAGGCATAGCTTAAAAAGATAATTCTGAGAATAAATTAATTATAAAGGGAAGAAAGACTATTAAACCATTTTCCTCTAAATAGTCAGAGCTTGTCAAGTTACTAGTGGCATATTCAATATGCCAAAAAAAGTAACAATAATGGGCCTCATTTCTCTGACCCTGAAAGAGGCTCGAATATGGCAGCTTTGGGAAGAACTAGTAAGGAGAGGCTGCTAAAATCTCAGTATTGGTGCGAATGG
The DNA here is from genome assembly GCF_029834395.1 of Sorex fumeus. Lineage (NCBI taxonomy): Eukaryota > Metazoa > Chordata > Mammalia > Eulipotyphla > Soricidae > Sorex > Sorex fumeus. The sequence goes on along the minus strand of NW_026606075.1, from coordinate 16,117,969 downwards.
AGACGTTACTGGTGCCCACTCGAGCAAATCGTTGAACATGGATGACAATGATACAGTGATGCAACTTTACCCTTCTATTACTCTTCTATTACTCTTCTATTCATTCACTCATTCTAAAACAAGTTCAAAGAAATTAAGAGTTGAACTTAAATGTTAGAAACCAGAAAATTTCTGTGGGCAGGGATGATAGAAAAGGTTGAAAATGTCCCTGTTTATTCTCCTAAAGGATAAAAGATAATTTAATTAGAAATCTTTATTTGAATTTTCATGGGACTTCCCACCAGACTGTTTTCACTTGGGGCTCCCCAGAAGGGGGTGGATGAGAGTTCTCCCTGCCCCAAGGGACCCAGAGCTTGCAGCCAACCTCCACTACACAACCACCATCACTCTCCAGCCAGCTTTCAGACACTCAGGCTGAGCCTCACGTAGGAGTGAAGTCACACAGAACCCAGGTAATGGGGAACTTTGTGACTTTGGAATCTGGACTCAATGGAACCTGGGAACAGAGATCTTCTGCCTGCTTCCCCCAGTCTCTGGTGACCCAGGGGTCACACCCATAAGGCACGTCCTGCCGACACCAGATAATCTTCCTCATAAGTCACCCTCCAGAACTCACACTTGCTTCTCCCAGATCAGAGCATAAAATGAGGCCCCCATAACCATGACACCGGACTCCATGCCAGGCTGTTTTCACTCGGGGCGAGTGAAAAGAAAAACAGAGTATTGCATGTATCAAGGTAAAAAGAAAATAGAATAGGATATGATCCCACAATTTGTACTAGAACATCTCAGTAAATACTACTGCTGAGACAGGATGGGACTGGAGTGATACACAGCGAGTAGTGTGTTTGTCTTGCCTGAGGTTTCTCAGGTTCCTTCCCAGGCATCCCATATGGTCCCTAGAACACTGGTCCAAAATATAGAAAAAGAGAATAGATATATAAACTTCTACTTACATATGGAAAGTAGGTTATCTTATCTACAAAAAGATCCTTTTCTAAGAAATTTTGCCTTAGAGTTAATAATGGAATATAAGATTAATATAACTGGTTATTGGAAAAATATTCAAATAGATTCAATTTCCTAACTGATGGATTTGTCCATTTTCTTTAAAACATTCTATCACATGAATATTCATTTAAATAAGATAAAGTTTCTAAATGATAAGTGGAGGCTAATAGAATTTCAATAATCTTTAACTCAATATCTTACATGTCTAAATTGACAGGGAGATAGATTTTTCCCTCTTTATTCTTTCTTTCTTTTCTTTTGTTTTTTTTAAGTTTTTTTTAAATCACCGTGAGATAGATCCTTACAAAGTTGTTCAGTCAGACAATGTTTCAACAGCCATCCCTCTACCAGTGTGTGTGTGTGTGTGTGTGTGTGTGTGCGCATATGTGTGTGCATTTCCCAGTACCAGTGTTCCCAGACAATGTGTTCCCAGTTTTCTACCCATCACCCCCATCGTAGATCAAGTTATCTAAATGCCAGTAGAATCAGGTCAGGAAGTTGTCACAGATTACTAATCTTCCATGCCCCCCAACATACAGACTGCCTCTGTGTCTATAGAAGGCATTTCTTGTCTCTGTCTCTGTCTCTCTATCTCTGTCTCTTTCTGTGTGTCTCTGTCTCTCTCTGTGTGTCTCTGTTTGTCTCTCTCTCTCTCTCTCTCTCTCTCTCTCTCTCTCTCTCTCTCTCTCTCTTTCTCTCTCCACCACACCACTTTGGGACACTGTGGTTTTCAATACAGGTTCTGAAAGGTTATCATGCCTATCCCTTTACCTACTTTTAACACTCAGTTCTTGTCCAGTGTGATCATTTCCAACTAATGTCATACTGGTCCCTTCTCTTGTACCTACCCTCCACCTGACACATATTTGTGGCAGATTCAAGCTATTGACAAGTCTTTTTTTTTTTTTGCTTTTAGGCCACATCAGCTGCATCATTGCTGCAGCCCTGATTTTTCTCTTTAATATAATAAAATAGTCAAGTCCTATTGAGGTTCAGAGCTTAGAAGAAATTAATGTTCTGTATAAAACAAAAATTATGAAGTATTTCATGAACATCTGATGCAGATAATAAATACAAACACATGAAAGGTATGAACAAAGTAAATCTTAAGCATACAAAGCTCATGCTCTCAAAATATAAGTATATACATAAAAACTAAGGTTATATTTTTAGAAAAGTTTACTATTATAATAATATGTATTTGCAGACATCCTTTTCCTTTAAAACAAAAAAATTATTATAATACAATTTTCAAAATATTGAAAAAGAACATTTTTATAATTTACTGTGTATACTAATTAATACTAAGACCACCAAGGCCCAGCCAAGGCCATGTTGAGACCACTCTCCACACACTTGGATGAGCCTCACGCATAAAAGAACTGACAGAGGAACCCAGGTGTGTGGGACCCGGGGCTGAGATCTCCAAGCCTGCACAGTTTGGGACTGGACCTGCCAGTAACTAGACAGTTACACCCACCAACTGCCGTGTAACTCCAACAACGGCCAGGATCCAGAGATCATCACACTCAGCTCCTGGGAGAGAACAAGGCAGAGTCTCCTACCCTATGCCTGACCGTCTCCACCAGGGCCCAACAGCTGAAGACCACCGAGGCCCAGCCAAGGCCATGCTGAGACCACTCTCCACACACTTGGATGAGCCTCACGCATAAAAGAACTGACAGAGGAACCCAGGTGTGTGGGACCTGGGGCTGAGATCTCCAAGCCTGCACAGTTTGGGACTGGACCTGCCAGTAACTAGACAGTTACACCCACCAACTGCCGTGTAACTCCAACAACGGCCAGGATCCAGAGATCATCACACTCAGCTCCTGGGAGAGAACAAGGCAGAGTCTCCTACCCTATGCCTGACTGTCTCCACCAGGGCCCAACAGCTGAAGACCACCGAGGCCCAGCCAAGGCCATGCTGAGACCACTCTCCACACACTTGGATGAGCCTCACGCATAAAAGAACTGACAGAGGAACCCAGGTGTGTGGGACCCGGGGCTGAGATCTCCAAGCCTGCACAGTTTGGGACTGGACCTGCCAGTAACTAGACAGTTACACCCACCAACTGCCGTGTAACTCCAACAACGGCCAGGATCCAGAAATCATCACACTCAGCTGCTGGGAGAGAATAAGGCAGAGTCTCCTACCCTATGCCTGACTGTCTCCACCAGGGCCCAACAGCTGAAGACCACCGAGGCCCAGCCAAGGCCATGCTGAGACCACTCTCCACACACTTGGATGAGCCTCACGCATAAAAGAACTGACAGAGGAACCCAGGTGTGTGGGACCCGGGGCTGAGATCTCCAAGCCTGCACAGTTTGGGACTGGACCTGCCAGTAACTAGACAGTTACACCCACCAACTGCCGTGTAACTCCAACAACGGCCAGGATCCAGAGATCATCACACTCAGCTGCTGGGAGAGAATAAGGCAGAGTCTCCTACCCTATGCCTGACTGTCTCCACCAGGGCCCAACAGCTGAAGACCACCGAGGCCCAGCCAAGGCCATGTTGAGACCACTCTCCACACACTTGGATGAGCCTCACGCATAAAAGAACTGACAGAGGAACCCAGGTGTGTGGGACCTGGGGCTGAGATCTCCAAGCCTGCACAGTTTGGGACTGGACCTGCCAGTAACTAGACAGTTACACCCACCAACTGCCGTGTAACTCCAACAACGGCCAGGATCCAGAGATCATCACACTCAGCTGCTGGGAGAGAATAAGGCAGAGTCTCCTACCCTATGCCTGACTGTCTCCACCAGGGCCCAACAGCTGAAGACCACCGAGGCCCAGCCAAGGCCATGCTGAGACCACTCTCCACACACTTGGATGAGCCTCACGCATAAAAGAACTGACAGAGGAACCCAGGTGTGTGGGACCCGGGGCTGAGATCTCCAAGCCTGCACAGTTTGGGACTGGACCTGCCAGTAACTAGACAGTTACACCCACCAACTGCCGTGTAACTCCAACAACGGCCAGGATCCAGAGATTATCACACTCAGCTCTTATCATCTCATTCCTAATTTGGTCAAACTGGCAGGCTACCAAATGTAACATGCCCACATGGCAGAGTCTGGCAAACTCCCTGTGGTATACCCAATATGCCAAATACCAGTAACAATGATGGGTCTTATTCTCCTAACCCTGAAAAAGCCTTGAATATGGCACTTTAAAAAAAAAAATCTCAGGACTAGGACGAAGAAGACGTTACTGGCACCTGCTCGAGGCAATCGATGAACAACAGGGTGGTCGTGATCGTGATCGTGATACTAATTAATACATTGTTTAGTTTGTCTATTTTATCTATCTCAATTATTATAGTAGTTGAAAGAAAAAATGATCTAGTAAGCTATCTTAAATCGATTCATAATACGGCAAATCTTGGAATAGACAGTGAAGAAATGGTTTAAATATAGTTTTATACCTATTAGTATATAAATGATACATGAAAGAATGCTTTATATATATAATTTTCATGTTTGTAGGCAATAAAGTTCTTACAAATGTATATAACAAAGACTTTGAGGTTAGAAAACACATTCATGAGTTTATTTTAAGCAGCTTTCATATATTCTGACTCTATCGTGTTGGAAAGTTTGGAGTCTAACAGATTAAAACCAAAATATTGGCAACACAATACTGCCACTGAGTGCAAAAAAAGTCATCACCTTACCTACGGATACAATTAAGACACACTTGATGCTGGTCTTTGGTCTTATTTCTTAATGCAGTGTTTAAGGAAAGAATACAGACGTAAGTAATTTATGGGAGGATTAAAGAACAGAAAGAATGATAAATTGAGAGAATGGGTCTCAGATCAAGTTGAGGATTTATGCAGAAACAAACTGAATCACTGTTTCCCACCCTTAAAGCAACAGTCAGCCTTCCTAACCCTTCTAAGGAGAAGGAACTCAGAGCAATTATTTGAATAAGGGATAGCTGTCAGACATCAAAACTTATATATTCCGGCTCCTGTTCTGTTCTAGTAACGAGGGCTGCAGTAATAGCAACTCCAACTATCTTTCTTTACATGAAATCAGGGCAAATCCTGTCATTTCTATCTTCTCAAAAATTTTCGGTAAGACCTCTGTTTTTCTCAGTGGCTCTGCCTTAGCCTGGGCTTTCCATGAACTACACACTGACTTCTGACCTCCTATCACTGAACTTTCACATTGAAGTTATTTATTTTCACCAAATACAGATTTGTTTGGATTCTCTGAATTACTGGGTTCTAAATAAATTAGTTAAGATGGAAGAATTCATGCTTTCATGATAAAGTTCAACTTTCTGTTCAAATGTCTATCCTGTATTTAAGTTCAGAAAGAGTAGTTAGTGTGGTTACTTCTATCTCTAGCTATGCAAAGGTTTTCACAATCTCCACAAATACTTGTTGAGGACTGCTAATCGTAAACATATGAGGGCAAAGATTGGATTTCATTAACACTGACAACTCTTGCTCAAATCATAATTCATTATTATCTGATCATGGGAAAATAAAGAGGCATGTTATGCCTCAATATTCTCATCTGTTAAGGTAGCAATATTTCTATGTACAACTAAGGATTTTTAGTTATATATTAAGAGAAATTCTTGACATAATAGGAAACAAATTTTTATTCAACCTCGTATCAAGATGTTGCTGAAGAAACAATTTGAGTGCAAAAATATTGAAGTAATCAACCTACTTCAGGATAACTTAATCTTGTATGTTTTTTTAGAATGAATTTCCTTCATTGTATGCTTATACCCAATTATAAATTATATATATTCTCTAACTTGTATATATAAATTAACTTCAAAATATTTAGAAAAGAAGAAATTTCACAATAAAATATTGATTTTTCTTTTAATAATCTACATACAGAAATTTGTTTATCAATTCATTTATGGTGACAGTTCCAAATATATGAAATGGAACTTATAAGCTACTGCCATTATGTAATTGGCTGATACAAGCTCATAAGAGTGAATTGTGTTCATCTTTTTTCCATTTTGTGTTCAATGTGATATTGATTTAAATATATCACAGAGACATATGTATATAGTGTAAACTATAGAAATATTTTAAATGCTACAAAATACACTCCATCCAATAGTAGAACTCTTTTAATCATTTTTCTAGATAACATTAAATTTAATCCAGATATTTATTTTCTTATAGGAGAAAAAGAGGATTATTAGAAGAATCACATATGCACAGACACATTTTAAAATATGCATAAGTTTTTCAGTTTTTCAATATTTAAAGATAAAGTAATGATAACTAGAAGAAAATAGAAATGTCTAACTTTATCATTTCTTAATATTTGCTTTGATAAATATTTTATATTATCTACCAAATTTGTGTAGAAGAATATTGGAAGAAATAGGAAGAAAACATCACAAAGTTTACACACATAGAATTGCAATGCAGCACAAGAGGTTTTATTAATATAAAGACTATAATCTTATAAATAAATCTAATGCAAATCCTCTTTCTACATACACTGCAGCTGTGATATCTACATAGTGCTTCATGTATTTTAACACTGTATGTATATAGTTTTTAATATTCATTCTCTTTCTATTTGCTTTTTTTAAATTGCATTTCTGGTTTTCATATATTTTAGTTAACTCAATCTTAAAGGACTATCAAACTCTTGACAATTTCTGTTCTTTTGGGTGGTGGTTAGACCATCTATGACTGTGGTCACTCCTGAATTTTTAAGGAACCATGTGTAGTGTGGAGTTGATCCTATGCAAGGTAAATGCCTTAATTCTGGTACTATCTTTATGGCCCCTTAAAATCGCCACTCTTTCGTGAGAATGTATTTTCCTTTTTTTAAGAATTCTTTATCCTTTGTTAACAACTTGCAAGAATCATTACAAAATTTTTAAGCAGTTATTTATTTTGCTATCATCTTTCCACCAAATTTAGTCAAAAGAAAAAGTAAAGGTAGCTACTTTGCCCGCACAAATCCCCTATTATATAGCAAGGTTCCTGTTGCAACTCGATGTGAGACAATATTTCACAGTTTTCCAAAGGGAAACAACAGAAAAAAAAACCACTATGGACAAGTGTTTTATTTGCTAATATAAAATTAATTTTACAACCTTAAATTTTTTGCCATTTTGTAGGTCTAGAGAGATAATTGAAATGTTAAGGTGCTTGCCGTATGTGTCTAATTCCAATTCAAATCTCTGGAACCATGTATGGTATACCCAACACTTTCAACTGTCATTACTGAGCACAGAGCCATGAATAGCTCTTAAATACGGTCAGTATACTCCCAGAACAAAAAAAGCTAAGAAATGATAGAACAATTTGAATCCATGTTGCCTCAACTGCAATAAAAATATAAAATAAAAATATGTAAAGGAAATTCATAAATTTGGGGAGAGGGTAAAGAAATTTTTGTATAACATTTATCAAGTTATACACTGACAGTTCTTTTAAAAGACACAGCTATGGAATGGCAAGCAAACATTATATACTATTAGAAACTTAGGTTCAGAATCTCAAGCAAAGCAATGTGATTTTCATTTGCCGTGAAAGACTAATCTCTCCTCTTGTCTGCCCTTATCACCTATATGATCCATGACTCAGCACTTCTTTCAGAACTCCTAATAATGTATACACTGAAGACACTCAATTTACTGTTTGGAATACTACCTTGGCTGGCGTAAAGAGGTGATTTTAGAAACTTGATTATGTAGCACATTTCAGAATTGGTTAAAGCATCATTCCAATGTAACACTTCCTTTTCTTTGAAAATGGTGTTAGGAATTTAGTGAGCAAACAAAGGATTGGTTTCATGGAGGCTCATGGAAAGAGCTTTCCAGTTAATCACAACCAAATAGAAAAGAGCTAAAAACAAGAAAAGAGAACAGATTTATGGTGATACATTATATTTTAAAATAAAACTTATTAAATTACCATTGCTTTGCATAGTTATATAGTTTAGGGAACACAACTTTATATCATTATATGTGTATGTAATACACATATATGTGTACCCACCACCAACATTCTAGCAAGCACCATCACATTTACTAAATGATGCTCTTTACCCACTCCTCCCAATCCACTTTTTATTTTCCCTGGTAACAGTCATATTTTTCCATAGCCTAAAAGTTATTTTGCTGTTTTTTGGAAGCAATTTTGCTTCAGTCATTTTTATTCAAAATATAAATAAAATAATTTTATTTTTTTAAATGAGATTTTCTTAATTTTTTCTTAAATCACTGGTTGTATGTAGACATGCAGATGTTATAACCACTTCACTTTATTGATTTATACTTTATACTGATTTTTAATTTTTTGCTTTTGAGAATTTGTGTTACATTATGATCATCTAAAATGAATATTTATATGTTCATATGGTTTTAAGTTTTTAGTTACTATTTTTATTGCTTTCATCATTTTTTTTGCTAAGGTGTGTAGGACTTCCATCAAAATTAAGTTGAATAGGATTGTAGAGAGCTCTGAAGGTCTGGCAAGGAAGCTGTGCCTGCTACACTAGCTATACTGAAATTTAAGGGTTTAAGAATTTATTCATAGCACCCAGCTTCAGGAAGCCATACTGAGTTGTCGCCTGCTTAGTGAAAAAAACTCACTGAAATCTTGAAGACATAAGAGCCTCTATTGTCCTGCTCCTCACATCTGCATGGTCTGCAACTCTTGCTTCCACCGTTGTTCTGTTTTATGTGGAAGAGGCTAGATCTAGCTCAGATAGCTCTCATACTGTCTAGCCAGTACTCAGTGTTTTGGGTGACCACAATAAAAAATGCAGGTATTTAACCTGATTATTCTGAGTTGCTAACATGATTCAAGTTGTATAAAAAAAAATTGGTCCTGGCTGTGTTTTATAATTTCTTTACTTTTAATAGTCTATTATGTCCTGTTTTATTAGAAAGAAAAACATACTAGAGAACCATTGAAATCTGTAATTAAAATACCTAAGAAAATAAAAGGGATGGTAATGGTGTCTTGATATATCTGGGTATAATATCTGTAGTCACCAACAAAGATTGTTGGATAGCATAGGGTTGTCCTTGCTACCCCTGCAGGGAGCTTTAGGTTTATTGAGCCACTCCCACAATAGTGACCCTGAGGCACACTCAATTCCATCAATCACTAATAATACTATATTGCTTTTTTCTTTCCTTTATGGCATTTGCATAGTTTATTTAGCAATGTCCTTTTTGTATAGACACAGGAAGACAGTTCACGTTATGCTTTGTAACATGGGAGTTAATTGACTCCAAAATCATATTTATTCTTGGGAAACCATATTTATTGACTTAAATCTCAGTTTCCCTTAGTTTCTAACACTTCAAAAGCAGGATTCCGACAAAGAGACTGGATGGACCCAGGGCAAGTTATGTTATAAGCTACCCTGGTTTTGAAAGGAGACAAGCTAAGTGCCGTAAGTATAATAAGTAAAGAGCATGGTCATGTACAAACTCTGTCATAATTCAAAAAGAAGTAACTGAATAAAGACCCTGCTGGGGTTAAGAATGACTAACCTGGCCTGAGAATTGTGTTCTGGAATATATAGCAAAATCACCCCAGGAAGAGCCTACCTTTAAGCTTACTATATCTCTTCCTATGTTCATACAAAGTGACTAGAAATACTGTAAGTAGTAAATTTACTATCACTGTCACTGTCACTGTCCTCCCATTGTTCATCAATTTGCTTGAGCAGGCCCGGTAACGTCTCCATTGTGACACTTGTTACTGTTTTTGGCATATCAAATATGTCACAGGTAGCTTGCCAGGCTTTGCTGTGAGGGCGAGATACTCTCAGTAGCTTGTTGGGCTCTCAAGGGGGGTGGAGGAATTGAACCTGGCCGCATTCAAGGCAAATGCCCTACTCACTGTGCTATTGCTCTTGTTTAAATGGATTACTAGCTGAGGAAAGGAGAAAGCAATATACCCCGAATGAAATCCCGCCCTTGAAACTCACAGTAGTGTAAAGAGCCACCTAGTAATTTGGTATGTTGAACCCTCAGATGTGATATTGTCCTTGAGTTAATAATCTCCTAGAGGAGTGGCTTTACCTCTGTTTGTTTTCATGACAATGTTCAACCCCACCTATGTGTACCCCCACCATTCATGATTCCTATATACGTATGCTGTAAATGGAAAGAGGGGAGGATGAAAACTGAGACTTTAGAGACTTTGGGACTTTGAGGATGAAAATATAAGGACTATGAGACTATGATGAGATGAGGAAGAAAATGTAATGAGGTAGAGGACTTTGAGGTCTGAGAGGAGACTAGGGTGATGGGACTAGGATGACTGGGACTACGACCAAAACTATAACAAAAATTGTGCTCTAAAGGGAGAGATCAGATTATGCTGGGGAGGAGAGAGAAATAAACTGACTTCCAACAAACTCAGCGCCCAGTTTCTCTGTTCCCTTGGTCCTTTGCCCATCCATCAATGTGGGCCAGCAAGAGGAACGGTACTCCACCAACAGTCACTCGCATCCTGTGCACCTGTGTCCTACATTGAAAACTCACAGTAGTGTAAGGAGCCAAAGCTCTCATGCAATGACCAAAAATACATCTTTGGTCATCCTATCCTTATATAAATCCACTGGACTTATTTTAGATAAAGAATGTTTCAGATAGGGTGGTAAAGATAGTACAGTAGGTACACCCTTGCACAAGGCTGACCAGGATTAGATCCCCAGCATCCAATATGGTCCCCTGAGCACCACCAGGAGCAATTCTTGAGTGCAGATCCAGGAGTAATCCCCGAGGATTTCTATATGTGATCAAAAATGCTATAATGATATGTATATGCATATACATATTAAGTGATTATTTTACACTAATTTTCAAAAAGAGAAGCAATTTTATAAAAGTAATTAAAATATGTTGGTAGAATAAAGGAAAGTAATTTTTTTTGACATGGTCTATATGTACAGAATAAGTTTGACATGCTTTTCAGTTTTATAATATATATTTCTTCCTGTTACAGGGGAGTCTATCTTTTACTAGAGACAGTTATCTTCCCTTCTTTTTTTTTTTTTTGTTTTTAATCAAGGAGAAGTTCAATGTCCTTGTATGGGTTGGATTTAAGTACCCTTATCTCCGAGAAATCCTTACTCCTGGTTGGAGTATTGAGGGTGGATATTTTGTAGTCATTCAATTCTGCAAACCTGAGGTGTATTTTCTGTTGTCAAATATGGTAATCTGCACCAGTTCCGTGACTCACTTTCTAAATAAATTGGATAAAATAAAGAACTCTCAACACATAGGTCTTTGTTTACACCATCTAAATAAAATCAAAGAATTATTTAGCTATAGCATTTTCCTCCTGGCAGAAAGATAAGGAAAGCATTTAGTTATTTTTTGAAATAAAGTATCCTATACATCAGTGACTTTACAGACGCAAAACAGACATCACTATTAAAGATATCTATATTTATATATACATATTTATATACATGCTCGCAATTCTTCACAAAGCTGTTAAAAATTTGAAATTTTCCCCTCATCATTTCTAGTGGCTGTCTACACAGTAACCAGCTATTTTGAGCAGACAGACAGCACAATTACAATTAACATCAACCTTCCAATAACTTTTTGGACACTATGTATCATTTACAAGATATTTTCTGTATAATAGTTTATTCTTAAATGCTCAAAGCATTTGAAAATCATTACTGAATATTAGAAAATCTTTTGTAAATGAAGACTGGAGAGATATTGCAGTGGGTGGGGTGCTTATGTTGCCCTCAGGCCAAATCACATTCAACCCCCAGCACTCCATATGGTCCCACAAGCCACACCAGGAATCAGTGTTGAGTGAAGAGTCACACCTTACACTTTGAAGGGCTTACTCTGGCTCTGCACTAAAGGGTAATTTCAGGCAGGCTACGAGATTCACATGGGGTACTGGGATCAGACTCCAGTTGGCCATGTTGGGATAAATGCCCTACCTTCCATCCTATCTTTCAGGCCCCAAACAGGTTTTAATTAAAGTTATCTGTGTACATTCCATAAAATGTTATGGAAATATAATTATTTTGAGTGCATGAATATGTGTAATGTGTTAAATCACATAAACATATAGCACAGAAGGTAGGGTTTTTGCCTTGCACGCAGCCAACCCAGGTTTGATTCCTCTGTCCCTCTCAGAGAGCCTGGCAAGCTACCGAGAGTATCCTGCCTGCATTCCAGAGCCCATTAAGCTCCCTTTGGCGTATTCAATATGCAAAAAACAGTAACAAGTCTCACAATAGAGACGTTACTGGTGCCAGCGCGAGCAAATCGATAAACAACAGGAGGACAGTGCTACAATGCTATAGCATATTTATAAAAAATATTTGATAATTACAATTATTAGAAATACAACTTGGTGTTTTAAGTCATCCATTGGCATAGTCTGACAGAAATGTTTTTTATTCACTCTAGGAACTGATAATCAAGTTAGATCTACATTGGCAAAAAAATACAGTGTTGAATGCAATGTTTAGTTAGTTGGATTAAAATGAAGGTGTGTTTTAAAAACTTAGAATATTTTGGTAGACACTTTAAGGTTTCAATTTTGAGTATTAAGAACAAAAATTGATGTCTGAAAATGTAGGTGAGAAAGGAACTCAAAGTTTTTAGCTACTAATAATCTGTTTGTGGCCTTTTCTTGTGAACTTCTCAGAACACATTTCAACCTATAATTAGAATCTACTCCCTCAGAAAATAGCCACAGGGGATATAGTTCAGGCATTAAGTCCCTGAGCTTCCTTTATATGCCGTCTAACTTTGTGTGATCCCAGGTGTCACATGGTCCATGAGACAGATATAGGAGTAACCCCTGACCACCACTATTTGTACCCACTATACCCCCATCCTCCGAAAAATACATTCCTTTTGTGATCCCTGCCTGGGCACATGCATTATTTAGCATTTCCGACTGACCTGATATTCCAGACTACATTTGCAGTGCAGACGCTAAAAGCGTTCTAGCTGGCAATAGTCTCTGACAGTTGAGGGTGTGCCAGGCTCAGTTAAGGTTCATAGAGATAATCAGAACTTCCACTTAGCTCCCCTAAGGAGAAAGGGCTCTGGTTTTAAAACTGAATGATGTGAAAAGCTATTACAGGTTTTAGAAGACAAGTCGCATATCTGCTTCTTCCAGCTTGTCTGTTTGGGGCCATATCTTACAGTACTCAAGACTTACTTCTGGCTCTGTGCTCAGACATCACTACTGACAGGCTCTGGGGGCTATTTGTGATGCTGATGGAACTGGGTGGGCCGAGAGCAAGACATGTACCTTATCTCAGGCCTCTATTCTTACAGAGAGAGAGAGAGAGAGAGAGAGAGAGAGAGAGAAAAGGAAAGGACCTGTCAGAGGTAGGCTGGGGGCTGAAGGGGTTGGGTTGGAGGAAAACTGGGGACATTGATGATGGAAAATGTAAAAATGTACACTGGAGAAGGGATGGGTGTTGGAACATCACATGCCTGAGACTCAACCACGAACAGCTTTGTAACCATTTATCTCATGGTGATTCAATAGGGAAAAAAAAATGTAATGAAAACTACTTTCCAGTCTATGCTTATGGACATTCTTCTCAACTGTTTTCATTGCCAAGAAAGGCCTTTTATGCTAAAAAAAAAAAAGATAATAAATTGAAATGATATGTAAGAATGTATCCTTATCTTGTGAGTTTAGTAAATACTATGATGAATACAAAAGTCAGAAAAAAGGAGTAAGTCCTTGCATGCTTTGATTATATAACAATGCCACAAATGTATGCTTATTAAAATTAACAACTTTAATGGCCCTATGATAAAAATCACTGTCACTGTCTTCCCATTGTTCATCGATTTGCTGAAGCGGGCCCAGTAACATTGAGAGACTAGTTACTGTGTTTGGTATATCAAATACGTCACGGGTATTCCATATGGCACCTTGCCAGGCTTTGCCATGCAGGTGAGATACTCTCAGTAGCTTGCCGGGCTCTCCGAGAGGAGTGGAGGAATCGAACCCGGCTCAGCCAGGCTGGCTGCGCACAAGGCAAACGCCCTACCGCTGTGCTATCACTCCAGCCCATGATAAAAATAGTAGTGAAAATGTGAGGCAATTTTTTTTAATTTCACAAAGAAAATTAATTTATTTTAAGATATTGGAGCTAGAGATATAGCACAGTAGGCAGGGTACTTTCCTTGAGTATGGCCAAGAAGGGTTCTCTCCCAATATTCTATAAGACCCCTCCAAAAGAAAATCCAAAACAGCACAAAAAGTTGTTTGTAAATTAACATACTCGATAAATAATATATTTGAAAATTTTTGGCATCATTTTTAATATCCTTTTATTTTATCTAGCAAACACTACCAATAGCAGGTTCATTACCAGGCAGACAACAACAATTTACTGCAGTTTTTATAAGCCACTCTAGTCTCATGTTGTAATTAATTTTGATGTCACTTGTTGATTTATAAAAATTTAATCTATGTCTTATCTAATCTAATCTAGGGTAAAACCCACCCTCACTGGTATCTGCTTAACAGGGTTATTAAAAATGTGTTAGTACAGAACAAGGAAAGGTCACTTGCCTTATTAGTTCTCATCTCTGATAGCATTTTCCAAACACAGACTTTAAATGCCACCATTGAAATCACTTACCACCTGGGTCATTTGGGAATTTTTTCAAATCATTGCCTCTATGCTCATGAAATGTTTTTTTAGAATTTCTCACATGAACTTGGAAGAGTTTTACTTTTCACTACACATCCGCAAATTTTTACAGTTATAACTTGTGTTACCTCTTTCCACATTTTTTTCAATCTGTGGAATTCCTGACCTAATCAATTTAAGATTTACTTTCATTATTTTTCTGTATACCCTCTTCCCAGTACCATGCACTCTTCAAAACAATAGGCACAGACTTGAACCACTTCTTAACCCTTGGGGCATAATAATATAAAAGAGTTTCGGGGGTATGGTGCTGCCAGCAGGTCAATCTGTACCTGTGAGGTGAGTGCATCAGCAGCCTGATGGCACCATCAGACTTTCAGATACCCCCAAACTGCTGCTGTGCCTTTGGCCAGACCCCCAAAAACTTGGAACCCCAAAGAGACCCCGAGTCACTGCCTACAACAGCTTCTCTGGCTCCTGATTAAGCTGATTAACAGCCATGATCCCAGAAACAAATCTCGAAGCCCAGCGGCTTTTGGCAGAAATGCATGTGGTCCACATACAAGGTGGCTGCTGCCTCAGAGCTTATAGGAAAGCCAGGTGTGAGCCGGCAGTTATGGGGCAACTGCAGTCTCATGGGAAGGAGGGGGTGGTACCATCACATTCTTAACACCCTGCCAAGGTCACGAGTTGCCCCCCACGAGTGGCTCTCTGGCACGGTCATGGATCCAGAGGCAAAAGGACTTAATCCAGAGCCTGGAAGCTTGCAGCAAAAAAGTGAATGGACCATGTGTTAAACTACAGTGCCATGCCTCCCTGGGAGGAAAAGGGTGTTGCTCCCTTCCACATTCCCCCCCCCCCCCCCCCCCGGCAGTAAGTTGGCCACTGCCTCAGAACTTATTGGAAAGCCAGGTATGAGCTGGCGGTGACAGGGCAACTGCAGTCTCATGGGAAGGGGAATGGTACTGGTTCTTCCTTCACACCCTACTGAGATCACAAGTTGCCCCCCACGAATGGCTCTCCGGCACAGTCATAACACCAGATGCACTGAAACCAATCTCATAAATATCTGGCTCTCTGCAGAAATCCAAAATCATTATATGAGTCTCATAACTAGCTATAGAAAACAAAGTATTTTGCAATGTCTTTTTGGCAATTCTGATTGTTAGGGTGGAAATTTTAAATAATAATGGTGCATCTTTTGTCAAAATAATGAATGTAATCAATGTAGAGAAAAGTTAAGTAGAAATCATCTGCCTTACAGGCATTGGGAAGGGTGGGAGGGGGGTTATATTGGGGTTCTTGGTGGTGAAAAATGAGTACTGGTGAAGGAAAAGGTGTTTGATCATTGCATGACTGAGACTTAACCCTGAAAGTTTTGTAACTTCCTACAGTGATTCAATAAATAAATATAAGAAGAAAACAAAAATGAGAGCTCAAGCCTACTTTCTATCTACCTTCCACTTAAATCCAACTTAAATTTCATAATAGTCAGTTATCCTCATGGGTGAACAAAACTAATGGGCCTGGAGGTCCATTGTGTTTCTGTGATAGATTTGTTTTTACTACAGTTCCTTTAGTCTCAGATACTGTTCCTGGTAAGATTTCTGGAGTGGGTTTGTAGACTAATTTCTGGTTCTGGAGAGCCTCTCTCATATAACACTAAATCTCTGTCTTCTGAAGAGAAAATATCTAGAGCAAATTTTCTACATTTACCATAAATGTTGCTCAGGTTCACTGTTTCTTTCATTAATATTTTTCTCATTTTAGTTAGGCATATCTCAAACTGTTCTTTAAGCTAGTTTACAACTTATATGAATTAAAAAGGCCTTCACAAGTTGATGAAAATTTAGACTGCTGGAATGGCCGTACTATTGTGCATTACTACTTAAGGAATATTTTTCTTAATTTTTGTAATTTTGAAAATCTGCAGGACTGCAGAGATAGCACTGGGCTTAATGTGCTTGCCAACCCAGATTTGATCTCCAATACCACATACAGTTCCCCAAGCATCATAGGTAGTTATCCCTGAGCATAGAAACAGAAACAAGTGGCCCCTGAGGGCCACTGGTTATAGCCCCAAACTCAAAATGAAATAAGAAAATAAGAAAAAATAGTTCATTAAATAGTAAATAATAATAATCGCTGTCACTTTCCTCCCGTTGTTCATCAATTTGCTCGAGTGGGCCCAGTAATGTCTCCATTGTGACACTAGTTACTGTGTTTGGCATATTGAATATGTCACTGGAAGCTTGCCAGGGTTTGTCGTGCGGGTGAGATACTCTCAGTATCTTGCCGGGCTCTCTGAGAGGGGCAGAGGAATCGAACCTGGGTAGGTCTTACCCACTGTGCTAAGATATCTACTCAACATGTCTCAATCCAGATGGATTTTTTTAAAAAATTTGCTCGAGCGGGCCCAGTAACGTCTCCATTGGAGACTTTGTTGTTACTGTGTTTGGCATATCAAATACTCTCGGTAGCTTGCCGGGCTCTCCGAGAGGGGCGGAGGAATCGAACTCAGGTCGGCCATGTTGGCCGCTTGTAAGGCGAACGCCCTACCGCTGTGCTATCGCTCCAGCCCTTATTTTTTATAAAGTTGTTCACAATAATTGATTGCATTCAATATTTCAACACCAATCCCACCACCATTACAACCCTCTCGCTACCATTATTTTGAATCTTCCCACCACCATTCAAGCCTGCCCCAAAGGCAGATGCTAAATTATTTATTTTTATTGCTTATTATGAATAATCCACCAAAAATAATCAAAAAGGTTTTTTTTGAGGAAATTATAATTTGAGGAAATTATGTGATAATTGTTGTATCTCACCTTGGAACAATAAAGCCCCTGTATAAGAGATCACTAACATGTGGGCTGGAGCGATAGCATAGCGGTAGGGCGTTTGCCTTGCACGCAGCCAACATGGCCAACCCGAGTTCGATTCCTCCGCCCCTCTCGGAGAGCTCGGCAAGCTGCCGAGAGTATCTTGCCCGCACGGCAGAGCCTGGCAAGCCACCTGTGATGTATTCGATATACCAAACACAGTAACAACAAAATCTCCAATGGAGACGTTACTGGGCCCGCTTGAGCAAATCGATGAACAATGGGAGGGCCTTTACCTTTACCTTTATATGTGTGTGTGTGTATATATATAATCAAGATCAGTTGCCTTATACTTTACACCCCCTCAAATGTGGTGTGCTACTCTTGGTATATCAGTGACATAAAGTCTGCTCCAGAAATTCTAAAAATTTAAATAGGGTGTTAGAGCTGAAGTTAAATTTTTAACTGGATGGTGATTTGGGAGTTCAGAGGCATCTCTTGGCAATGTGTTGCTCTTTTCTGAGATTTCTTTGTGAGTCTCTGGATCATGGTTGTTACTGAGCTGATATGATGCCAGAGGCAGCTGGTGGGTATTATTAAATAATAATAATACCATAAGATAATCATCAGTGTATTTATAAGTACAAATGAGAATGTCTTCTTGAAGTTGTGTTTTTGTTGTTGCTGTTGTTTTTAACTTGTCAACATTATAGCAATTTGGGGTCAGAAAGATAGTTTAACGTGCTCAGAGTATCCTCTACCTGCTAGAGGCTTTTGTTTAATCTCTGGCTTTGCACTGTCATCTAAAAACCAATGGGAGTGACATCTAAACACAGGGCTGGGTAAAGCACTTCTGGTAGAACTCCAAAACAAAAAGAATAAAGACTATAGCAATTAAATCACAGCAGCTTTGTGATCATGGATTAAAAATATATATGGTTAACTATACTTGGATTTAGATTCTTATTTCCAACTTCTACCATAGAGGATAATGATAAAGATTTATTTCTTAAATCAAATTTATATCCTAATTTTCTTTTAGGTTTATTGCTTAATTTCACTTAAAATTTGTACTATGGATTCTCAAATTTAATTTTTTAACATATACCATCTCAAATTAATGTTAAGTTATAAAAAAGACCAAAATTCTCAATTTTTTGATGATTTCTAAATTTCTTGTAGAGTTTATATTTATTTATTTACCAATATTCATTATTAAAATGAGTTTCAATGATAATGGGTTATCTTCTACTTGATTTTATATAAAAGCAAAACTTATTAAAAATTAATAATAAGCAGAAGTAATGTTTGGCTTGAAATATAAAGTAGACCTTTTAAAAATTTACTTTTAAAAAGTAAATGTCTAATTTAAGCTTGTATATTCAAAATTTTACAGTGTTGGGCAGAAATCTAAATCTGCTAAATATAGCAATAAAATAAAGCATAACATCATTTTACAAAAGTCATACCTCAGATGTTGACCCCATTTTAAAGTACCAACAACTTCTGAAGCCATGAAATGGATACAATTGATTATTGAGAATGATTTTATTCCATTTTGAAAATAGACTCAAGTTTATTACCCTCTGTTAATGTGCCAGGGTAGAGCGGCTTGGGTAATTACACTGTGAGTATTTTATCCCTGAGTTATTAAACTTGTCTCTGCCTCCCTACACACTAATGTTAGAGGTTAATAGCAATGCTCTATTTTATCCAGTGCCTTGCTGCACTTAATGCAATGATGCATGGCTTTCATTAAAGCATGAAGCAAAAGGAATTACAGAAAAAATAACATCTAAATTCAGTGCAAAGCAACCTTACAGATAACAATATAATGTGGTAACAATCTTTGCCAAGTTTAGCTAGGTATACAATCAAATAATATCGTATATTTTTAAGTTTTATTGAAATGATATAGATCATATTAAATATTTAACATTTTTATCTCTATTATTGCTTTATATGTATGCATCTATTTAGCATACCAAATACTTAAACATAATTTTACTGTCATCCAACTTATACAAGGATCATGTTTTTAACATTTTAAACAGATTTGTTGCTCAACAAAATACTTACTGGAGTAATGTTGAAATGAAATGTTCTAATTTATTATCTATGTGTACTTTAAAGTTGTAACTCCACACTTTTTTGTTTGTAGACATGCCACGTGAATGAAATCAATTATTTTTTGTACTTTCATTTTATAAAAAAATGATTACATATATCCATTTTAGTGTACTATGTACTATGTACATTTTATAAGCAATTAACTTTTATAAGTTAATTATCTATCCTTTTTTGGGAAATTCAGCATCTTTATATATTGAGGTATGCAGCATATCTTTTCTCTGATGCAGAATCTTTACTATTTTGACCAGACAGAATTTTATTTGCAACATCTCTTTGCTTATTACTTATAACATTTTTTATTAAAAATACACTATCACAGTTTTTTGTACATATATTTGCTTTAAGAGAAACCTTATGTATAGAAAATATGTAATATGTATATGAATACATCTACAGGTGTATACAGCCCCAATTCTATCATTATTCTTGTTCACTTTTAAGTTTCATATGTAAACTTTCATATATCCACCATATATGTTTGAATTTCATCAGTTTGTTGAGACTATCAGTTGTGCACTTTACTTCATTCCTTAATGAAATTTGTGAGTACATAAAAAATGCTAACATATAATTTTAATGATGAGCAAATATATTATTGTGACCAAAGCTGTCACAGATACTCTTCAACAATTCATTCTGTGGAGGTTGTTTTCCTTCCTTGTGTTAAAAAGGGAAAAAAAAAGGAATTGCTTTATCTTTTATAAGATCTGTAAAACAAGCTACCAAACTTTCTCAAATAACTTTACCACCTTTCATTGCCACCAGGATATTATGTGTTTCATTCATATCCTTGCTGACACTGGGTGTTGTCTTTTCAATCTTTTTAATTAAAGCTAAAGTAATGACTCTGATTGGTGGTGTTTGCTAGTTTCTTTGTATAAATTCTCCTCTTCTGGGTTACTTCAAATTACTCTGTGAATATAGAGTAAGTTAAAGGATGCGTATGGTCTGCTCTTGTGTGCTAGTGTATCAGCTTTACACACAGCTCCAACCTCCATAAGCATACTGAGACATACATACTACAGTACTTTGCATGGCTTTATGTGAACATTCCACTTTCTTACAAAGATACAAAATGCGAGGATTGGAGTTAATATTTAATAATAGTGATGTTTTATTTTTAATGAAGTAAAATGGCTTAATTAACTGTGAGGAAAGAGAGAGAAAGAGTGAGGGGGTGAGAAAGACAGGGGAAGGGAGAGAGAGAGAGAGAGAGAGAGAGAGAGAGATCTGAGCGAGCACTATTCAAAAGAACATGGGCTTCTCCAGAATGGGAAAAGCCCAAAAGTTATATTTTAATATTTTGCTTCCTCAAAGTTATTCCTTATATTTTAAAAGATTTCTTATGTGAAAAGGATGATGAGAGATGTTTGATATAAAATGAAGTCAATATAATATTATTTAATATTTTACTTTTCCTAAACTTTCTTAGTTAACAGAACATTTTATAAGCAAGTAGTAAATAAATGATAAAATATCAAAACCAATTGATTCATTATATCTGGTTAATATATTAATTTTTAGATTTTGTTTGCTAAAAATTTATTACATGTGTAAGTATAAAATGTTAAATCTGTGATACAAATGTAAAGTTGAATTAATAATAATGCAGTTTTTACTGACTTGGAAAAAGTAAGAGCTTTACATAAATAAAATTGCAAACAAAACTATAAATTAAAATTAAAATATTTTAAAGGCATCTGTTTGCATGCAAAATATACCGACATAAACAATGTACACATATACAAGTGAATAAAGCACCACTTGCAGTAATGCAAAATGCTAGAGAAATTTGCAGTTGTAATGTACAATTTTACATTGAATTTTTTTCACATTAGATAAGATAAGCATAAGAATAAGACCAGGATACTTATTTCATCACACTAATTTATGAATGGAATTCTATGTAGCAAATTCTTAAAAAGAAAATGGGGAATCAAAGACTCAAAAATAACTAGTTTAAAAATATTCTCGAATGTGAGCATCATAAAATGTTTTTAAAAGACACCTATTCTAGTAAAGTCTATACAAGATCAGTTTTGAGTTATGAAACAAGGCATTGAATTTAGAGGATTTAAACATGCGTGGTGTGTGGGTTGTGGAGATAGTATAGTGGGTAGGGAGATTGCCTTACGCACTGCCAAACTACATGGAGCACCTCACATTATCCAGTCATATTGTCCCCTGAGCATTGTCTTCAATGATCTATGAATGCAGAGGCAGGTGTAAGCCCAGAGCACAGCTGGTTGTGACCCAGAAGCCAGAAAAATACTTTAAGAAATTAAATTAAAAACTGGCTCAGAAAGGGACACACACATTAATGTTTTGCAGCACAAAATCTAAATATAAATTATTAATGTAGGCTTCACATTGAATTTTACATGAAAAAGAAAGTAACCTTATATATGACCTTTATGAGGTAAACCATAATAAAAAAATAAAGAAATACAAGATGGTAGTACCACTGTAGCACTGTCCTCCCATTGTTCATTGATTTGCTCGAGTGGGTCCAATAACGTCTCCATTGTGAGACTTGTTACTGTGTTTGACATATAAAATATGTCACGGGTAGCTTGCCGGTTCTCCAAGAGAGGTGGAGGAATCGAACCTGGGTCGGCCGAGTTGGCCGCATGCAAGGCAATCACCCTACCACTGTGCTATTGCAGTATCAAGTAATATTTAATAATATGGATATTATAAATGACAACACTACTCCGAGATTCATGAGATTATCTCTGTCTTTGGAGTTCTAGTCAAGAGCAAATCATTATATTTATAGGCTCTGCCATATTATATATTATGCACACGCTAACATTAATGCTTTAAAATAATCTGATGTCATTGCAATAATAGGAGTCAACAAACTAAAGCAGGTTAAAAGCAGTCTACCATTTTTTCATATAATCTATAAGCTAAGACTATGCATTATTATTGTCAATAGTTGAAGATTAAAGGAATATTTAATGAAAAGTTATAATCATATGGTGCAAACTTCAGAGTACACAATTCATATTTTACTGTAACATAGCTATCCCCATTCTTTAATTATGTCTATGCTTTCTCTTTTTTAAAATTACAATAACCAGATTGAATTGTTACAACAAAAATCAGATGCCCACAAAGTATTTCTGTCCGGTTCTTCATGAAAATGGTTACTAAACTCTCTTAAATAAAAATAATATATTCATAAAGCCATATTTGTAGGACAGTGAGTCAGACTTTCATTATAAATTGAACTTATTTTGCACATAATTTTCATAGCTGTTTGACCTAGTGATAAGGCTAAAATTATCATCTAAACTCTGACGTTTCCCCATTGTGGTGTTGACTTGATATTAAAACATAACACTGGAAAGTCAAACCAATTTATATTTATGGCACTTAAAATTATTTTGTATTTGGATATTGAGTGGTAATTATTTCAATTAAATACTCTCTTTCTCTCTCACACACACACATAAAATCCCTGATTATAGATAAGGACACTGAGAATCAAATATCATGATATCCAGTTTGAGCAAGCAGGGTTCCGCAAAGGATTCAGCACCATCGACCATATCCACACGATAACCAAACTCATTGAGGTTTCTCGGGAGTTCAAGATGCCGCTCTGCTTAACGTTCATTGATTTAAAGAAGGCCTTTGATTCTGTTGAGACGGAAGCGGTCATTGAAGCCCTAGCCAATCAGGGCATTCAAGCCCAATACATCAGGATCCTCCGTGAGCTCTATTGCGGATTCACTACCAGGATCTCACCATTCTACAAAGAAGTGATCGTTGATGTCAAGAGAGGGGTGCGGCAGGGTGATACCATTTCACCAAAACTCTTCAGTGCCACCCTCGAGAACATCATGCGACGACTGGAATGGGAAGGAATGGGAGTGAAGATAGATGGTCGGCAACTACACCACCTCCGCTTTGCTGATGACATTGTTTTAATAACACCAAACATCAGCCAAGCGGCACAAATGCTGGCCGACTTTGACCGTGAGTGTGGAAAGGTAGGACTACAGCTGAATCTTACGAAGACAATGTTTATGAGAAACAGCCTTGTTCCTGACGCCCCATTCGCTCTCAATGGAACGACCATCTCCGAATGCAACAGCTATGTGTACCTAGGTCGAGAGGTCAACATGACAAATGACCTGGCACCCGAGCTGCGCAGGAGGAAGAGAGCGGCTTGGAACGCCTTCAAGAACGTCGAAGAAATAGCTAAGAGGACGAAGAACCTCCGGCTCCGGGCACATCTCTTTGATTCCACTGTTCTTCCTGCATTAACATATGCCTCAGAGACCTGGGCCCTACGCAAACAAGATGAGAACGCCATTCAGGTCTCCCAAAGAAGAATAGAAAGAGCTATGCTTGGAATATCACGTTTCACTCAAATGAGAGAACGAATCCGGAGTTCTGACATCCGTCGACGATCAAGGATCAGGGACGCTGTCTCATTTGCCAAGGTGTCTAAAATCAGATGGGCTGGTCACGTAATGAGATTTAAAGACGACCGTTGGACTAGAGCTGTTACTGATTGGATTCCACGGGATGTCAAGAGACCGCGTGGCCGCCCACCTACCAGATGGTCAGACTTCTTTGTCAAGGTCATGAACGATCGGTTTGAGGCCCTCCATGTTCCCGGAGCGAAAAGATGCCATTGGGCTACACTAGCACGCGACAGGGACAAATGGAGACGTTACTGGCGCCCGCTCGAGCAAATCGACGACTAACGGGAAGTTAAGTGATTAAGTGATTAAGTGATCCAGTTTGAATCCAGTCATTTGGTTTGAAACCAATACTGTTTATTGCACAGATTGCACAAAGAAATAAGTAGGGATTTCCTAAGTATATCTTTGTCAATTGTCTGCTCCAAAATTAAATATATACATTTTTTCCTATAAAGTTACTAAACATGGGACTAACCCACATTCAATCTTTACAGTCACATATGCTTTGTGTAGCCCTGCCTGGAGTGTTTCCTGAGCACATAGTTAAAAATAAACCTTGAGCACTGCTGTGTATGGACCAAAAGAACAAAAATAAATAAATATATAAAATTTAGTGTCTACTAAATGCCCCAAATCAAATGGAAATTCCTTAGCTTCAACTTTTGAGATTACTGGGTAGACTCTGAAATTTATTATGTTTGATTAGTACTTTCTGATATTATTTACATTTTGAAAAGTGATTTAATAAGTAATTTCACTTACATGAAAATTAAGATGAGTTTTATTCAGCTAGTTTTCACTACAGGTAACATTCTTGAGAGCTGCTCTTGAAATATGAAAGTTATAGTTGAAAGGTACTCTAGGACAACACAACTATAAATTTATTTTCATGGTTAATTTATGCTACTGACTTTTGTATCATTCATTAACTCTGAAAAACCGTGAAATTCTGAGAACTTGCCCTCTAGGCAGCAACCTATAAAAACATAGACAATATGAAACCTAATATAAGCAGATCATTAGATCATTAGTCCATACACTGAAAATACCAAAGATTTATATTTTACAAATTCCTCCATATGACCATTATTGTAGCAGAATTCTGACTTGTGCACATGTGAACTTTTGTTTCAACCGAAACTGAACCTCCCTGGTGGATTCATTAATTTGAAAATCCAATCCTAGTTGGTTCAGCCAAATAACATGTTGTTGATTTTGCTTACTATAGGTTATGTTGGTTTAATTATGAAACTGTTTCCACTATAATGATATGCTTTGAAACCACTGAACCAGGAACCTCTCAGTAATGAAAGTATATTAATTTCCTACATGAAGTGATAAAAGTTTAAATTATTTGAAGAAAATTAGAATAATATCTGCAGGTAGGCAATGAGAAATTATTTTAATGATCATGTAGAATTTTGAGAAAAATTTTGATGCTAAAGGCTAATTGCCTATAAGCCGACCAGAATTTAAATTAGACTACTTCTACATATAATAATACTGACATTTTGACTATTATTCGCCAAGTGCTTATTTCTGCTACAATTAAGAGAAAAATGAATATATGCCATTTAGATGGCTTTCTTCTTCGTTGACTGATCTTAGCTATAGAGTTATCAACTTTTATGAGGTCATACTTAACGTTACATGCTTTATCTCTCAGGGGTATTAATATTGCATAATTATGGGGATTATTAATGGTCTTTTCAGTATGATCTATCTGAGTTCTTAAAACTTTGAACCTTTAATTTTGTATTTTATTTCATTAGCTGAAAATAGTGAGAGAAGAATTAATCTTTTGAAAGGAATTCATTATAAATAGTTCCTCTAAGTCCATTTATCTTTCAGCTATATCAAAGAACAGGTAAGAATTATTTATAGGAATTTGAAAACATAAATGATATTATGAGATATTTGATCTTAACTTCCACAGATACTTAATATATCTAATAAAGTTTCAGATTTATAAAAATCAGTGTAACAATAATATATAACTAGAAACTAAAATTTCATAGACATTTTTTCTGAATGGAACATAAATTACAAAACTAGTAGGAACTAATAACTCATCAAAATAATAGAAAAGAGAAGTTTTTGAATATTAATTTTTACATTTTTACATCATTAAAATATACTGGCATTAATATTGTGCATGTTTTTTGCAATGTAGAAAATATTTAGAGACTTATATAAATATAGTTGTTTACATTTCAATGACATGGACCTCCTTTGAGAATATTCTACAAATATTACTTTTAAATGATAACTATTATTAAAAAGTATTGAAATATGTAAATATACTTACACCTGGATAATTCAAATTCTGAAGAATTTAAAGAGACAGTTTTTTAAAAATAAAAATGTGGCCTTAATATACCAAAATTGATCAAGCTCTATATTTAGATATATTTTAAGTGATATTTTTATTTTGGCACTGCCATTAATAAATATGTCCATAATAATGTTTTAGGCAAACATTGTTCCAAGACCAGTCCCACCACCAGTGTTAAATTCCCTCCATCAGTGTCCCCAGGTTCCCTCCCACCCTCAGGTTGCCTACTTAACTAGGATACTTTTTAGATTGTTATAATTTCAGTCCACGGCTCACAGTATTATTGACTCAGTAGTTTATATATACATATGCCACACCCCTTCAGCACATATGTGTCCAAGATCTTTGTCCCTGTTATCTCCTGTCCGTCTCTTCTTACTTCCCTCACTTTCAGCAGGCTCAAATGTCCATACGTGATGGATTTAACCCATATCACTATCTCTCTGGACCCAAATGGAGAATTTATTGTGTCAAAAGTCATGTCAAAGGTGTGACTTGTTATTCTAAAAAATGTCCCCTCTTTTGCTTTCTTGCTCTCCTTTTCTCTCCCTCTCCAAATTTATTCCTCTCCTTTATTCTGCTCCTTTTATCCATATGTGCATGTTACTGCATTTCTAATGTATAACTTCTGTGACAGGTGAGTATATTTGTATGAATTTGTATGTGTAATTTGGTTGAGCAGACTGTTTTCTTGACTTTCTTACAGATAGCATCAGGTCAGCAATAAGAATATATTCTTTGTTGAATAGAAATGTGATAATATCAAAGCTAGTAATAAAAATGCTCTACTAGCTGTAAATTATCTATTTAAAAATTTCCCTAAGTTCATGTAGGCAAAAACACCTACTGGTCAATGATAGCTGTGATTTCAAAATTCAGTTTGTCATTTTAATAACATAATACAAATATGGCTTTTGGGGGGCCCATAATTTATATCTAATAAATTATCATTTCTATCTGACAAATATCTGGAATGTGAACATTTTCAGAATATTCCTCTTCCCTGAAAAGAACTCAAGTGACTGGAGGACATGTTTGCATGTTTGAGGCTTAGGTTCGATGCTGGCACCACATGGTTACACATGGCACACATTACCAGGAGCAAATCCCCCAACATAAGTCAGGTGCAGGCCCTGAACATCGTCTAATATTGACCACCCAAAAATATTTTTATAAGACTCCAAAATTATTCTTATAAACATCCAGCTTTGTAAAACATAAGTCAAAATGATTCTTAGTGTTGTCAACTTTACTCTGCATAATATATAAGTATGAGCTTACATTTATAGAAAACTGAATGTATTGTGTTCTTCATAATAGTCTAGCCAGGATGACTATTAATATCTTTAGAGTAAGCTGTAACATTTCTTTTGATATACTACATAGTAGAGCTAGAGATTGGGTTAATGTGATTTCCTTGCACCTCTGGCTCTGTTCATCCCTGAAATATCCTATGATCTCTGAAACACCACCAGAAGAGATCTTGATAAAAAAAAGACAGAAGTAATCACTGAATACACAGCTAACAGTAAACTTTAAGCACCATTAGGTTTGGGTGTGGTCCCGGAAATGATACGTAATGTAATGAATTTGGGGAAATATCAGATCTAACTTCCTGTTTACTGATAAATTTTATTATTTACTAATAGGGAAGTAAAGTCTTTATTTATTTATTTATTCATTTATTTTTAAATTTATTTATTGAATCACCATGAGAAAAGTTACAAAGCTTTCAGGTTTAAGTCTCGGTCATGCAATGATCAAACACCCATCCCTTCACCAGTGCACAATTTTCACCACCAAGAATCCCAATATACCCCCCTTCTTACCCCTCCAGATGCCTGTGAGGCAGATGATTTCTACTTAACTCTCTCTCTACTTTGATTGCATTCATTATTTTGACAAAAGATGCACCATTATTATTTGGAATTTCCTCCCCAAAATCAGAACTGCTGAAAAGGCAAAGAACAGAACAGAAGTTTCCTCAAAAAAGAAATACAAATGGCCAAAAGGCACATGAAAAAATTCTCCACATCGCTATTCATCAGGGAAATGCAAATCAAAACATTCTCACGAATCACGAATCACGACCATCCTGTTGTTCGTCAATTGCCTCGAGCAGGCCCCAGTAATGTCTCCTTCATCCTAGCCCTGAGATTTTTAAGAAAATGCTATATTCAAGGCTCTTTAGGAGAATGAGACCCATCATTGTTACTTGTATTTGGCATATTGGGTAGGCCACGGGGAGTTTGCCAGACTCTGTCGTGTGGGCAGGTTACATTCGGTAGCCTGCCAGTTTGTCCAAAGTAGGAATGAGATAATAAGATGTCATAATAAGATGTCGGTTCCGGGAGCTGGTTTTTACAGTCTCTGAGTCTTGGCCATTGATGGGATTACACGGCGCCAGGGGGCCAGTTGGTGGGTGTGACCCCCGCCTACTGGAATTCGGAGAATCTGGGTGGAGGATACTCAGCCCCAATCCGAGTAGGCTTGGAGATCTCAGCCCCGGGCAGGACCCGCTTGCCTTTGTTCCTCTGCCGGTGTGTGGAGAGTGGTCTCAGCATGGTGGTGGCTGGTCCTGGAGGTCTTCGGCTGCCGGAGCCTTGGTCGGGGCTGAAAAGGCATTGTGAAATAATTTGTTTTCTATTGCTGGTTATGAAGATCATATGATGTTGTGCAGCTGCTATCGTGGCTATGCGATTTTGGATTTCTGATATTTTACTAATTAAGTCTATAGGGATTTCTGTCAAAAGCCGGATGATTACAAGATTGGTTTGTGTGCCTCTGGGACCATGGCCGTGCTGGAGAGCCGCTCGTGGGGGTCAACTCATGGCCTCAGTAGCTTGTGAAGGATGTGCCGGTTCTGCCCCCCACCCCATGAGGCTGCAGTTGCCCTGTCACCACCGGCTCATACCTGACTGTCCAAGAAGCTCTGAGGCGGAGGCGATCATGCAGCCAGGGCTGGGGTGGGTGGGCAGTAGAGACAGACACACTTTCTCTTGTGGGGGGGTACACAGTGCCATAGTTTAACACATAGTCCATTCATATTTCTGCCCAAGCTGCTGAGTTCTGAATTAGGTTTGGGTGCATCTGGGGCCATGGGTGTGCTGGAGAGACCCTTGTGGGGGAGAGCGGGAGAGAGGGGCAACTCGTGGCCTTGGTAAGGCGTGAAGCTAAAGCCTTTATTTTAAAAATTTGTTATATATATCTGCCCTTCTCCGAGAGCTCAGCAAACTGCCCAGAGTATCTGTGCAGCATGGCAAAGCCTGGCAAGCTACCCGTGATGTATTTGTTATGCCAAAAACAGTAATAATAGATCTCACAATGGAGACATTACTGGGCCCGCTCGAGCAAATGGACAGTGCTACAGACAGTTATTTGTTCAATCATTTATACTTCTTTCGAGTGTGAAAGTAATCCCTTTTTTATATTTAAAGCTTTATTCTATTCTTAGAACATAGAACTTCTAAGAAGTAATTTCTCTGATTTTTTTTAAAAGCATACCAGTAAGTACTTTCCATGCAAGTGCACAATACGTTCTTAACTTTGTATCATATATCATATGGTGGAAGTTGATTATGAACTGCAGAATCAGAAAGGCTGTCAGCTACATATCAATGGAAGAAGAATCATTTTAGCATATATATTTATTAATAACAACAAAAATAGCAGGTACATATGTACTTAAAATATGATAGTAACTGTGATGTAATGGGTAATTCCTTTTGACACCAAAAGAATGATTATAAACACTATTATAATATTGTTGTCATTATAAAAAACAATTTTTTATTAAACAAATTCTAATAACCTCCTTTTTGAAAAATACATTTAGCTGATTTTAGTATATATTACTTCACCAAAATCACATTAGGCTCTGAGAAAATGAAATAAATTATTTTAAATATAATGGTGAAAATCATGGGAGACTAGAATATTCTTTAATTTAGTTTTCTGAAAAGTACTACATATTAATGAGAAATGGAGCAGTATTTACTAAGCAAATTTAATATGTGCTACTAAATTTATGGATAGAATTAATGAACTCAAGATTGCTGTTGGAAATTTTTACCCTATGAAAAATCTTTAGAAAATGTTTAAGTACAGTTTATTCCAGTGATACTAATTTTCTGTAAGTTATTAAATTGCCAGATTCTTGAAGCAGTTAAATGAGTTAAGGATATACAACATAACTAGATTACATGTATTTTAAAGTATTCTCTTAACAAAGAATCACAGGTATGTTTAGATAATAGATATCATTTTTCAAAGTAACTTTAAATGTCCATTTGAAGATCATGATAATCACATGAGGAAGATATTGCAAATTTTCTTTTTCTGAGACAAATCAATTAAACATCAGAACTGATTGATATGAAAATTGTACATTTTAATCTCCTTTCCATAACTATTCTCTTAAACACTGTTCAGTCATTAAAGAATAATATTTGGGGCTGGAGCAATAGCACAGAGGGTAGGACGATTGCCTTGCACGCAGCCGACCCAGATTCAATTCCCAGCATCCCATATGGTCCCCTGAGCACTGCCGGGAGTGATTTCTGAGTGCAAAGCGAGGAGTAACCCTTGAGCATCACCGGGTATGACCCCCCCCAAAACAAAACAAAACAAAATAGTTGGACTTTATAAAAAAATAAATTATTTTATATCGTTGTCTCTGTCCTCCCGTTGTTCATTGATTTGCTTGAGCGGGCCCAGTAACATTGTGAGACTTATTGTTACTGTGTTTGGCATATGGAATACATCGTGGGTAGCTTGCCAGGCTTTGCAGTGTGGGTGGGATACTCACAGTAGCTCGCTGGGCTATCCGAGAGGGGTGAAGAAATTGAACCCGTCTCAGCCTGGCTGACTGTGTGCAAGGCAAATGCCCTACCTGCTGTGCTATAGCTCCAAAAAGGAATAATATTTCTAATAGAAGCATTCATCTGGTTGGTATAAACTACTGACATCATATATCTCATGGCTTAATATTTTATCATTTTCACTTAAAAATATAAATATATAAAATATTGCCTCACATTTAACAATGTAAAGCAAATGGTCAGAATGACAATTCAGCACCTGCATTGTTTTCTCCTTTACTATCTTTATTGATTTTGTTTCTCACTCTCAATGTATTGGAATATGATACTCCAGAAAAACAAAGAATCATTTTACAAGCGTAAAGTTCTGTTCTCAAGGGAATCATCAAAAAAAGTAACCAAAGGAAGTTTATGCATTTCAAAAGAACTGTGTTATATCAAATTATATATTAAATAGCATAAAACAATAAAAAGTCAAGTATTATATGTGCTATATAAAGTGATACTACTGTTATAAGAACTCTGAATTAATTTTTCTAGGAATGGTTATGGCATTTTATTCTTTTTTGTATTCATTTTTAGATCACATATTTTAACCAGTCTTCACTCTGACCTGCAATGTGAGTGGATCAAAAAAAAAAAAAAAGGAAAAAAATAGGTGCTTTATTTAGGTAAATTATAAGCAGCAAGCTACCGAGAGTATCCTGCCCGCATGGCAAAGCCTGGCAAGCTACCCATGAAGTATTCAATATTCCAAAAATATTAACAAGTCTCACAATGGAGATTTTACTGGTGCTTGCTTGAGCAAATCAGTGAACAGAAGGACAGTTCTACAGTGCTACGTTCAGGAAATTGTATACCTGATAAATGGTGTCACAGCACAACTTAGCACACACTATGCTAACTATTGTATTAGTGATTCATAAAAATTTAAGAGGGGAGATAGTGCAGTGGTTAAGGGTGTAGCTCACCTTGTTTGATGCCCTGTATCTGATGGTGCTCCAAGCATGACCAAAAAGTGCCCTGGAGCGCTGCTGGATTTGACTCGGGGGATCTTCAGCACCGCAGGCAGGAGCAGCATCCTCTGATGAACCACAAGCTGAATGACAGAGTATTTTGGACAGGACCCCCTGACTACCATTTGCAAGTTCCCCAAGTAAACATGCAAACCAAAAATCAAGCAAAACATATAGTTGTCGGGATCGATAACTCCAGTGTCAGATGTTTGCTTTGGATGTTAAAGGGCTGGATTTGATTCCAGGGCTGTGTGGTTCCCTGAGTAACACTAGGAATGATTTCTGAGCACAGATGTATAATTAAAACTAAATTTTGCCTAAATGTTGATGCCTGCTTCTAAACCCAGCACACTGGAAAGTCATAAAAGCATAAAACAGTGACCCAATGATCTATAAATTCTCAGACTTGTTATCCATTTTATAAATCTTTTTAAAAGTGTAAACAAAAATTATTTTATTATCTCATGTTAGGATGAAGGTGAGGGTTGACAAAAATTAAAACAGGTGAGAAGCTTTCCTTAATAACGCTCTAATATAAAGATAATTTCCCAGGTTCAGTCCCCAGGACCATATAAGGTTCCCCTAAGGAGTTCCAGTGATACTACTGTTATAAGAACTCTGAATTAATTTTTCTAACCATGCTTATGGTATTCTATTCTTTTTCTTATTCATTTTTAGATCACATAATTCTAATCAGTCTTCACTGATTTTTTTATAAAGAATAAAGAATAAGGAGACAAAGAGATGTCTCGAAGGACTAGAGTGACTATCGTAGCATAAAGGAGATCCAGGTTCCATCCCCAGCACCAAGGGTCGCTGAATGATGAAAGGTGCAAACCTAAGGTAACTTCTAATTACTGTCAAGTGTGGTAATTCATAATAATAATAATAAAATTGAAAACACCTTTATTTGATAAAATTATCAGTATCAAATAAAATAATCCCCCAGTTTGTAGATGTAACCAGCCTGCTTAAAAATTTGCTCAACATCTGATGCTGGAAAAAGAGTACAGCAAGTAAGGCACTTGGCTTGCTAGTAGCCAGTCTGGGTTTGATTCCCAATAACAAATATGGTTCCCAGAGCCTGCCAGGAATAAACACTGAAAATAGTCAGGTGTGACCAAAAAGAAAACAAAAATTTGCTCTGTACCTTCTATACCTTAAAAAACAATATCCCAAGGTAAGTGAAACAAAGTGTGGAACAAAAAATATTTTGTAAAAATTAGAAATACATCTATGTAAATATTATTGTTATTTTCCAGAGTAAATAGAACATATTTATAAATGAAATGGCTAGAGGTAATCCAGGGGTCATTAAAGATTTTTGGTTAGAATTAGAAATGTCATAGTCTCAGGGGAAATTTTGTCAGTTTTCATTGTGAATTAAATTGCAAACATCATGAAAGAACTTGAATAGATTCACAGGTTAGGAGTAAATAATGCTCTAATATAAAGAAGTGACTCCATTACTACAAAGCAGAATACCAATGTAGATTTATAAAACTGTACATAGAAAAGTGTATTTATTTCTCATAATGTGTTCTTACATGATAAATTTATGTTTTCCTTCTCTTTAGAAAGTGTAGACAAACAGCATGTATTTTTTTGAAGTTAAATCCTTGATCTTTTATTGAAGAATTGCAATTGTAAATTGTTTGGGGGAAAGAAAAAAAATGCAGATGAGAAGTGACACAAAGATAGTGGTGGAAAATCTTGGTGATGGTGAAGGTACTATAACTTTATACATCAAAACCATAAAAATAAGCATTATTTTGACCATATTGTTTTATTATATTATTATTATTATTATTTTGTTAGTGAAACACCATGAGGTACAGTTATAGACTTACAAATTTTTGTGCTTGGGTTTTAGTTATACAATGATCAAGTGCCCATCCCTCCACCAACGCTCATTCTCCACCACCATGGGTCCCAGCATCCCTCCCACCCCCCCATCCCCCCAGCCCACCTTGACTCTGTGGAAGGGCATTCCTTTTTATTCTCTCTCTCTCTCTCTCTCTCTCTCTCTCTCTCTCTCTCTCTCTCTCTCTCTCTCTCTCTCTCTCTCTCTTTTGGGTTCTGTGGTTCGCAAGAGAGGCATTGAGTGGCAATCATGTTTGGTCTATAGTCTACTTTCAGCATGTTCTCCCATCCTGGGGGGATCCTCCCAACACCCTTTATTTGGTGCTCCCTTCTCTATCTGAGCTTCCTTTTCCCCTAGCATGTGTGGCTGACCTCCAAGTCATGGAGCAAAATTCCTGGTACTAATCTCAGCCACTCCTGTGTGATAGTCTCCCATTTTCTTACTTTATGTTCCCCAGATGAATGCAATCTTTCTGTGTCTATTTTGCTCTTTCTGACTCATTTCCCTTAACCTGATACTTTCCATGTAGTACCACTTGTATGTAAATTTCATGACTTCACCTTTTAACAGAATGTTTTTTGAAGGTGTAATATTAATTGATCTCTTGTTTTTTGACACATCATTTTGAAATTTTTAGGTTCCTTGTGAAAATCTTCTTAAATCCTGTCTAATTAAATGAGTCTCATTATTTTGACAATAATTTTATCATGGATAATTAAATAGTGACTATATTCAGTAATGTCAAATAAACTTAATTCAACCCCGTCACTATGGTTCAAATTTATACTATAACAATGTAAATGTAAGTAATAAATTGTGCTTAGTAAAGATAATAATGATAACAAGAGACTCTGAACAGTAATTATAATTGCACTGAGATGAGGAAAGTAGGTAACTATGAAAGCAGGGTAATTTTATATAAGAAGGAGAACATTGCAGAGAGGGAGAACATTACAGAATTTCTCATCATCTTTGCATCTATTTTCTCAGGTAAATTATGTTAAATATAAAATGTCCAAGCCTAAAATATACTTGCTTTGATAAATAAAAGCCCTTTGCTTGCCTTCTTGAGAACATAATTTGGAAGAGTCAAAATTCCAAATATATAGTTTAAAAACAAAAGGGAGTTTGGAATGTGCCTGCAGCCATACCACCTAATCTCATTTGTACCCAATGAATGCAACCAATCTCATTTGATTACAGAACCTAGAATGAATAAAATGTCCCCATAGAGCTCTCTTTCCCAAGAATTATTTATTTCTTGTAGATGTTATTTCACGGGCTGGAGCGATAGCACAGCGGTAGGGCACTTGCCTTGCACGCAGCAAGCCAGGCAGAGCCAGGTTTGATTCCTCTGCCCCTCTCAGAGAGCCCAGCAAGCTACCGAGAGTATCTTGCCTGCACGACAAAGCCTGGCAAGTTACCTGTGACGTATTTGATATGCCAAACACAGTAATAACAAGTCACAAAATGGAGACATTATCGGGCCCGCTTGAGCAAATCTATGAACAACAGGAGGACAGTGTTGTGTTGTTGTGTTATTTCACAGTCTTCACTATTTTAATTAGATTTGATTTGATGAAACCTAATTTTCATTATTTAAGACAACTAGAGAAACAATATCTACAGTGTATTTATACAATAACAATAAATGAGGTATCATTTTACCTAAAATAGTATCACTGTATCATTATCATACCCTTGTTCATCAATTTCCTTAAGCAGGCACCAGTAATGTCTCCATTCGTCCTAGCCCTGAGATTTTAGCAAGTACCACATTGGAGGCTCTTTCAGAGCCAGGGAAATGAGACCCATCATTGTTACTGGGTTCTGGCATATAGAATATGCCACAGGGAGATTGCCAGACTCCGCCTTGCAGACAAGATACTCTTGGTAGCCTGCTGGGTTCTCCAAGAGTGAGAACTAGACAATAAGAAGTCGAGAGGCCGCAAATGCTTCTGGGAGCTTGGTTTTATAGTCTCTGGGTCTTGGCCATTGATGGGATTACATGGCACCGGAGGCAATTGGTAGGTGTAATGCCTAGCTACTGGAAGATGGGGGATCTAAAAAATTCTTAGGTACTATTTTGATTTCAATATTATACAGTGTTCAGAAATTATTAAAACAAAAATATGATTCTATACTACAAAAAATATGTTGGACTCCAATAATATTGCATAATTTATACATGAATCACTTATTGTTTTGAAAATCTCTCTAGTTTTTTCAAGCAATTTGACATTCTGATGTCCAAAAGGTCTGAATAGATATTTCATTTAAAAAATTTATAACAATATAAACTTATTAGTTATAAAAGCATACTATTTACTGTAAAGTATAACTTGCTCTATTATATAACCATATTCCATGTAATTTCACTAAATAAATATCATCTTAATATTACCTTAATACCCAATAAATTTGTGTTAATTTTTATAGTAAGAAAATTATATTTTGTCAACTAGTTGTATAAAAATGTTGAATTATTTGAAATATGTAAACAGAGTAGAGTAATGACATATTAAGTACAATGTGAATTACATGTTTACAAAAACTGATATGAATATATGAAGGATCCAGTGAAATAGAAAATCTGGACAATAACTTAAAATAAGATGGAATTGAGATTGTTTTGTTAAATGCAATTTGTCATGGATGCATACAGCTACAGAAATCACCAAAGAAGTTGAGAACTATAAGAGGAATCAAGAGGAAAGAACAGTATAAAGAAGTGGAATATGGAGAGTTATAAATATCAGATGTTTCAACCACCGCCTTTCTTCCACACAGGTGCATCCTTCTGTGCGCACCCCCCCATACCCCCCCCCCACGTGCCCAGTTCCATCCAGCCCCATGATCCCGCTTACCTGACACTTCTGGACAGTGGCCTGAGGGCAATCCCCAAATTTCTGGGGCACGGGCCCACCCAGCCCCACCTTTTCTACTCACAGGCCCTTGTGCCCATGTCTGTGGACTAGCATCAGTACCGCCTGGGTCTCCACGTGGGGGACGTGGTCTCATCGAAAGTGGGCGTGGCTTTCTCTGAGGTGGCCATAGTTATATTTCCCACTCCCAGCACTCTCAACTCACATCCCAATCCTTATCACCTAATTCTTTAGAAAAATCCCTGGCCACCTCAAAAACAATATGACAATAATCCATTGGTCTACTCCAAGTCCAACAAAAGGCCAGTAAGCAAGAAGCTGTTCAAGCCCAATATAAAAGAACAGTTCCTCCAACGCTTTACGAGATGCCTATCATAAGTCATAGATCAATATCTGAGAGGAAGGACATATTCTAGAAGGGGGGAAGGTTGAGCACCATCGACCAACCTTATTCAGAATCCTTTAACACAATAAGAGGGCACACTGCTAGTGAACCTCAAAGTTTTACCTCCATACAACCACAACAGCATGTAGAAACAGCACAAATCTCCACTATGAGGGGAGGACAAAGAAAAGAGTACCGAACCCTCAACAGGGGTTTCCCACAAATACGATATCTACGGTAAGGAATTCTGAGATGAAATGCTGCAGATGTTCAAGGAACTACTCAAAGAATCAATGGAGCAGACGTCCAGAAAATTGAAGGAAGAAATTAAAGAAACAGTGGAATAGATAGTCGAGAAAATACAGGAAGAAATGAGAGCAGAAATAAGAAAGCTACAAAAAGAAGTGTCCCAAATAAAGGATTCAGTAGATTAAATTAAAAACTCAGTAGGTGCCCTCAACACAGCTGAAGACGGAATTAGTGATCTTAAAGATGAGCAACAGAAATCTTACAGGCAACAACAAACAATGGGAAATGGCCTCAAATAGCTCTAAGATGAATCAGAGAACTAGGGGATGACTCCAAGAGGAACAACATTAGAATCAGCAGAGTACCAGAAGGACAGGGAAGCAACCCCAATGAAAAAGCCACAGTCAAATAAATCATTGCTTAAAAGTTCCCAGAGTTAAAGAATGTAGACATCCAGATTCAAGGTGCCAGAAGGGTGCCAGCAAAAAGAGACCCAAATAAAAACACTCCAAGGCACATCACAGTCAGAATGATGGATGCCATGGATACAGATACATTACTGCAAGCAGCAAGGTCAAAGAAGAAAATCACATCCAAAGGAGCACCCCTTAGATTTACAGCAGACTTATCAGAGGAAATCCTCCAAACCCGAAGACAATGGTGGGATACAGTGAAAAAAATCAATGAAAGGATGTCTCACCAAGAATAATTTATCCAGCTAAGCTCTCACTCAAACTCGATGGAATGATACACAATTTTATAGATAAACAACAATTCAGGATCTTCATAGACTCAAAAGAAAACCTAAAGGAAGGACTAAAAGGGCTCCTGTAATTCAAGAAGGAAAACATAAGCGAAACAAACCCTTACAGAAAGATGGCACAAAACCCCATGACTATAATCTCTCTCAATGTCAATGGTCTAAATTCACCAACAAGAGACACAGAGTGGAAAAATGGATCCAGAAACTGAATCCAACACTCTGCTGCCTACAAGAAACTCATCTCAACAGTCAGAGCAAACAGACTTGAAGTTAAAGTATGGAAAACAATCCCGCAATCAAACAACTCCCTCAAAAAAGATGGGCAGCCATACTAGTATCCAACAACATAAATTTCAGGTTGAAAAAGTTTAGAAGGGACAGAGAAGACTATTTTCTATTTATCAAAGGATGTATACAACAGGAAGAAATCACACTCTTAAATGTTTATGCACCTAATGAGAGACAAGCTAAATATTTAAAACAACTGCTAACAGATTTTAAGGAGGACATTGTCAACAATACAATAGTAGTTGGAGACTTCAACATCACCTTATCACCTCTGGATAGATCAACAAGAACAAAAGTCAGCAAGGAAACACTGGCTTTGAAGGAGAAATAGAAGTGAGAGGGATAACAGACCTATATAGGGCTTTACAACCCCAAAAGAAAGAATGCACATTCTTTTTCAGGGCACATGGAACATTTTCTAAAATAGAACACGTGCTGGGTCACAAAACATATTTCAACAGAATTCGGAAGATAGAAATTATATCAACTATCTTTTCAGAGCATGCTGAAGATAGAAGCAAATCACACACAGATGAAGAGAACCAAATCATACACCTGTAAATTAAACAACTCAATGTTGCACAATGAGTGAGTCAGGAAGGAAGTCAAGAAAGAAATCAAAAGATACCTGGAAACAAATGAGAATGTAGACAGGAGCTATTGGATGCAGCGAAAGCCATTTTAAGAGGAAAATTTGTAGCCTTGCAAGCATTTCTCAGTAAGGAAGAAAGGGACTACATAGAGAACTTGACTTCACAGCTCAAGATCTTAGAAAAAGACCAACAAAAGGAGCCTACCCCCCCCAAAGGATAGAAATAATAAAACTTACAGCAGAAATTAATGACATGGGAACCCAAAAAACAATCTGAAATGTCAATGAAACCAAGAGCTGGTTCTTTGAGAAAATAAACAAGATTAATAAACCAATAGCAAGGTTCACAAAGAAAGAGAAAAAGAAAACTCTAACCAACAGAATCAGAAATGAAAAAAGGGACATCACAACAGAAATCAATGAAATTCAAAAGATCATCAGAGACTACTTTGACAGTCTGTCATGCCTTAAAACAAGAGAATCTAGAAGAAATGGATAAATTCCTGGATTTCAACAATATCCCAAGACTGAACCAAGAAGACTTGGAACACTTGAATAGATCCATTCATATCAAGGAAATAGAAACCGTAATTAAAAGTTTTCCCAAAAACAAAAGCCCAAGCCCAGATGGATTCACTAGCAAATTCTGCCAAACGTTTAAAGAAGACCTGTTGCCAGATCTCCTCAAGCTTTTCCAGGAAACTAAAAAAATAGGAACTCTCCCAAATAGTTTCTTTGAGGCACATATCTCCCTAATACCAAAAGCAAATAAGGACACCTCTAACAATGAAAATTACTGGCCAATGTCTTTTATGAACACGAATGTGAAGATCTTCAACAAAATATTAGCATATAATATCCAACAACTCATCAAAAAGTTCATACACAATGACCAAGTGGGATTCATCCCAGGAATGCAAGGATGGTTTAACATTCGGAAATCAATCCACATAATCCATCATAACAAAAAAAGTAAAGATAAAAACCATATGGTCATATCAATAGATGCAGAGAACATATTTGACAAGGTTCAACACCTGTTTATGATGAAAACTCTCAGCAAAATGGGCTTAGAAGGAACTTTCCTCAAGATAGTCAAAGCCATGTATGACAAACCTATGGCAAGCATTATCCTCAATGGGGAAAAACTAAGGGCTTTCCCTCAAAGATTAAGGACAAGACAAGAATACCCACTCTTGCCACTTCTGTTCAATATAGTACTGGAAGTACTTACAATATCAGTTAGGCAAGAAAAAGATATTAAGTACATCCAGATAGGAAAGGAAGAAATCAAGCTCTCACTATTCTCAGATGATATGATACTATATCTAGAGAATCCTAAAGCCTCTACCAAGAAACTCCTAGAAACAATATACTTGTAAAGTCACAGACTATAAAACCAATACCCAAAAATTCAAGGCCTTCCTGTACGCAAATAATGAGACAGAAAAAGTTCAAACCCTGGTACTTACTATGGTCCCTTGACCATACTTCACAATTACTATGCAATTCTGAAATGTTCTTAAAATTGAGCTTATAAATGGTTGCAATAATTATTATGGTGTCATTAATTGATATATATGGAGATCTTCAAAGTTGTTCCCTGAAGGCAATTACTAAGACACAGCCTGATTTACTCTTTGATAATTTATTCCTGTTTAAAAGGCATCCAGATGATACTGCATCTTCATTCTTTTTG
The DNA here is from genome assembly GCF_029834395.1 of Sorex fumeus. Lineage (NCBI taxonomy): Eukaryota > Metazoa > Chordata > Mammalia > Eulipotyphla > Soricidae > Sorex > Sorex fumeus. Next base: position 16,077,020 of record NW_026606075.1, on the reverse strand, counting down.
TTGAGCTTGCAAGCTGAGGGCAGGCTGTCACATCTGTGGGTTATCTTTCAATCTTGGGATTAAAATTTTATTTTAATAAAATTATTTATTTAATAAAAGGGCCGAGGCCTCTCCAGTCCGCCGAGGGCGCACCACCGGCCCGTCTCGCCCGCCGCGCCGGGGAGGTGGAGCACGAGCGCACGTGTTAGGACCCGAAAGATGGTGAACTATGCCTGGGCAGGGCGAAGCCAGAGGAAACTCTGGTGGAGGTCCGTAGCGGTCCTGATGTGCAAATCGGTTGTCCGACCTGGGTATAGGGGCGAAAGACAATCTTGGGATAGTTTATCAAAATTAAAAAAATAATAACTTCATTTTTTCGAATCTTGCTTTCAACAACCCTTATTAGTAGGATATATATCTTGTAGGAATTCTTAAATTTCTTTGTTTTGTGCTCTCTGGAGAGTTAACTTGCTTTTCCGAATCTACGGCTGAATTTTCCCTATCTTTTGCAGTTTTAATTTTTTTGTATACTTATATATATAAATATATATAATTTATTTATTGAATCACTGTGGGAAAAGTTACAAAGCTTTCAGGCTTAAGTCTCAGTCATGCAAATATCAAACACATTTCCCTTTACCAATACTTATTTTTCACCACGAAGAACGCCAATAACCCTCCCCCCACAAACCTCCCAATGCCTGTGAGGCAGATAAATTCTAGTTAACACACTATCTACTTTGATTAGATTCATTGCTTCGACAAAAGATGCATGATTATTATCTGGACATTATCATTATTATCTGTATCAATTGGACTTTCTCCAAATATGAGTCAAATAGAAGATCCTAAAAACTTCCAAAACTTAACTAGCTGTGAACCAAAAACTAAAACAAATAACCAGGTACTAGACTTCTTAGAAGATGGTATACAATGTCATCAAAATCTTAAAAGTAATCTCCAGCTAAATTCCTGCTGAGTCATTCAAAGTGAGAATACAGACACTTTGAGATATGTAAGTATTAAAAAAAGTTCCCTCCCATGCATATTTTCTCAGGAGGCTCCCAGTCTGTCCAAAAGAAAGTAAAACAAGTAAGGAATCACAGAAAGGGGATTCAACAGTGAGGGTAATGAAAATTTCTGAGAACATCCCTGGTGATGGTGTCAGCATTAAACAGAGACTGGGGTTGATGGAGGGATGGAGAGAGCTCAAAAAATGCCTTCGTGTGTGTGTGTGTGTGTGTGTGTGTGTGTGTGTGTGTGTGTGTGTTTATCGGGGGGATGTGTGATTTGGATAGAATATCTTGTGGATGGAATTTTGAGATGATATCTATTTTGAACGGATGTTTATATTCTTGGAAAAATTAGTAACACTGAGCTCAGCGATGGCTCTGCCTGCCTTGTATGTGTGAGACTACAGGTTTGATCCCTGGCACAACCCACATGTGATGAGTGGACTGCTTTTCCGGACCCTCAGCTTTAAAACAGTGTGTGATCTGCAACATGTTGCAGTCAGATTTATGGCAACACTGAACTGGAGGGTGTGATCCCCATCAAATACCACTGCTAAAAATTTGCAAGCACCGCGGCCAGTTGTGTGACAGTGGTGTGTGCAAACTCCACAACCAGATCCAAGATCCTCAGTGTTTACTAAAACCAAGTGTGCAAGCACCACAACCAAGCATGTCTTCTACCTTCAGTCGTCTTAATCACAACAAAAGGGGAGAGAGGAAAAATAGTGACAGTCATATAGGAAGACTGAGCAGAGAGGAAAACCGATACTCATATGTCCAAGTAAACAAAAGAATGTACTTAAAGTGTATTAGAATTTGTAGCTATGTGTAATATTTTCTTAATGATAATAAAACTTTCTTAGTCATAATGCAAGAAAAGAATAAAAAAAAGGCATCCAGATTTACTCTTGGATACTTTATTCCTGTTCACATTATTCAACATGTTGAATAAAATTCTGAGTAACTATATTTTATTTTATAAATAGTATTCTTTTCATCTAGGATACTATAGAACATTTGATTTTTATACATCACAAAAAAAAGTGTTAAGATGTTCGATAGTAATGATCCTAATTTATAGTGAAATGATAATTACCGAATGACATTAGTAAACCCACAAATAATATTCTTCTTTTAATATACACAATATAAAATTCAATAATTTGGTTATTATAATTTTGTTACTATATAATTTAATTTAGTTTGTTTAATTACATAGAGAACATATCCAAAATGCATGTATTATTCTGGATAAAAACCTGTAATTAATTTATTACATATCTGTGTCTAAATTTTATGATTTTGTTAATTAGTTTAGATTTACTGTTATGATTGCAGCTGAGAACAATTTCACTTGACTATATTTGTGTCAGGTCTCATTGTATATGGTTGAACTTTTTTATTAAAAATGTGAATTTAATATCTAAATGCATTTTGTTCTTTATAATTACTATAAAGGTCTGTCTTTGGGTATATTAATTTTATATTTACACTTAGATGTATAAAGATTATAACACCCAAAAGTACTTGACTAAATATCTAGGTGACTATCAAAGGTGTCCTTCATTATGGAAACTGGAGATACAAAAGATTATTCATAAAAACTTTTGTTTAGTCATTAAACAGGGACTATTCACATAAGAAAACAATTCTCTCTACAAAGAAGATAAAATTCATTGAGAACATATGATTATATCCTGTCATTTACTGAAAAAAGTAGCTTTTTCCCTAAGAATCAGTATATATTGCCAAAAAGAGATTTCAAACAGATTTGAATAAACAAACTTAAAACTATGAATCAGTTTGTATATTCATTTATAAATATTTATATACAAGGAGTGTTACCAAAACTGTATAAAATGTTTTATATATATGTTGGAGAACCCAAGTCTAAGTTCACTAATACTTATTTCAATAAAAATTATTGATAAACAACTCTGTGCTGGGCAGCCACTATTCTGAATCTTGAATAGGGACTGCAGATATTCTTTAAAGCTATATTCATTATAAAAAAACACTTTATTCTATTCCATTAACCCATAATAGTCTGTCAGCAGGAAAGTACTAGATGTGAGTCACTAGCCTGGCTTTCACAAGAATATGGACATTCCCAAGAAACTATGGGGATCTATAACAGGCCCAAGAGATACGAAGGGATAAGTTGAAAATTTTCAAAAGTCAAAATATTTGGAGCGGCAATTGTTAAATGTAGAAAGGATTTTGTCACTTCCTTTCCCTAAGCTTTAAATTAAAAGAATGTTGAAATCTGAAGGAGAATCTCTACCGATGTTTTTAGATTAAGTAGAGTAGAACTCATAGACACTTTTTCACAGGTGAAGTTCCTTGCCATCTAGTACCACATCTTCAAACCTGCTAGATAATGCTCAATAAGGTCTCTGTCAGTCTGCTGCTTTGCTTCTGACTTGATGGGTTTTAGCATCATTTGAATGAGATGATGGATTAAGATTCCTTCAACAGTATTTCAAATGAAGCAGGCAGGTAGACAGGGATGCTCCTGAAAATGGTTTACAGGGAAACAGCAAAACCAAGAAGTGAGTGGTTTCAAAAAGTTAGTTTGGCCCTAGCCACAAAAGCACGAAGGTTTATGATCCACTGAGATTTAAAGTGTGTGCGCGCACACACACACACACAAACACACACACAGACACACACACACAAACACACACACACACACACACACACACACACATACACCATGGAGGTTCATGAGGCCAGAGTAATAGAACAGTGGGTAGGGTGTTTGCCAAAACTCTACATAGTACCCCAACCCACTCCAGGAATGATGCCTCAGCACTGAGCCAGGAGTTACCACTGAGCATCACCAAGGATGCCACCCTCAAAAAAAATTTTTTAAAAAGTTTAAAAGAAGACAGGGTTCCTGAGATGTATGAGAAAATGTAAAAGGTTGAAATGTTGAGTAAGAATTGTTTAATATGTCATCAAATATGCAAAGCTCTTTCCCTTGAAAACACACTAAGAAAAGCCTTATATACACAGAAAATTCTAAGTGTAGCATAAAAAAAAACTGTAGAACCAGATTTGTAAAGGCAAGTGAGTTGCAAGTCCTTCCTGGCATACTGTGTTTCTCAATATAGAATGTGTCCTCCGTTGTTTCTCCTTAGGGGAAGCGACCAGATCTCTCTTGAATGTATTACTCTCTCTTTCTCTCTATTTTCACCACATATTCACTGAAGAAAGATGGATAAAAGTAATGGTATTTTCTGATTTCTAGCATATTCATTTTTGTTTTCCAATACACATACATAGTTTTATATCAAAATTAATTTGAATGTATTTCAAAGCATTTCACACAACAAAATGCTTTGCCATATTGATTCAGCTAATGTATAATTCCCATGCATTTTTAACTCTACTTTATTTCAGTTAGGGCTGGAGCGATAGCACAGCGGTAGGGCGTGTTCCTTGCACGCAGCCAACATGGCCGACCCAAGTTCGATTCCTCCGCCCCTCTCGGTAGCTTCCTCCGCCCCTCTCGGAGAGCCCGGCAAGCTACCGAGAGTATCTCGCCCACACGGTAGAGCCTGGCAAGCTCCCCGTGACGTATTCTATATGCCAGACACAGTAACAACAAAGTCTCCAATGGAGACGTTACTGGGCCCGCTCGAGCAAATCGATGAACAACGGGAGGGCCTTTACCTTACTTTATTTCAGTTAGTGTTATAATTTGCATGAAAAAATTATACTTATGTAACTTTAATTTTATGCCACCAATATTCTAAGATTAAAAAAATATCTGCACATTTTTACCTGCTTTCAAACCACGCTATAAGACATAATAAAGCACAAATCTTTATATTGATAACTATAAACTCAAGGCATACAGATATTTCAAAAGATATAATTAAACTGTATTTATAAACATTTTCAAAAATATATAAATATGGGACTGGGGCAATAGTACAGTAGGAAGACCATTTGCTTTACATGTAATTGACCACATATTTATTAGTGGAACCCAATAAGATCCCCACCAGGAGTGATTCTTCAGTGAAGAGCTGTGAATGAATACAAAACACCACTGGGTATGGCCCAAAACCTATAAAAAGAAAAATGAAAACAACAAATACATATGTATAGAGAGAGACATGTATATAAAAATAATAAACACATATATAAACAACATTTTATGATTATGAACAATCTAAACATTAACATTATAAGGATAAAAGCTTTATTTAAAAAGAGACATATATGAAAGATGTGTATAATTATACAATGAAGCTATAAGAGAAATAACATTTTTACTAGAACTAAAAAATTACTAAAAATTAAATTTGTAGCACAGGAAATTACTTATTCCTATATTAGTTCCAACTCATGTATTATATTATTGGAGTTTTGTTAAAGAATTTCTGATGAGGAAACTAAAATCTGAGTCATAAGGTCAGCATCAAATAGTATCAATGAATTATAAGTATAAGCATTAGTATTCAGAAAACATAAATTGAGCTTATCTGCGTATGTGTTCTTTTGAAAAACTCACTAAAATTGAGGAGCAGGGTCCAGAGAGATAATACATTGGGTACAGCATTTGTCTTACATAGTCAGCATCACTAAGACCTTGAGGTACTGATAATCTAGATATATTAATGCATTTTCTATGCAACTTTTGTTTCAACATCTCCATACACAAATCTATTTACCTGGGTACTATGTGTCTATGTAATTATTGAGAATAAAACTATTAGCCTGAATGGGATTAAATGTCTGTAGAATAAAATTTTACTGAAAATATGTGAAAAGTTCTCTGAACCCATTTTCCTTTAGTAGAATCATAGTAATTTGCTAACAATACCTGCAACAAAATAAAATCCTAATTTAGGAAAATTGATGAGATATGAGCTAAAATATTTCATCTATGTTGTCTTTAATAATAGTGTTTGCAGAACATCTGATTTCATCTCTTCAGCTTTTTAAGACAAATGTTTTCTCTATGCCACAGAAATACAGAATAAAAAAAGATATGATTATGCAATCATTATAATTCAAAAATATGTAATGTATTTATCTAGCTTGTTTTTTTCTTTCAAAGTACTACATGAATCACTAGACATTAGGAGGGGCCCTAATGATCCCCAAACAATACCACCATCTTGGTGACCCTCAGCACTGCCAGGTTAAGCTTGGCACCATCACTCAAGCTAGGAGTCATAACTGGAGTGAAACAAACTTATGCCCTTAAGTCCCCAAAGCACCTCTGGCCATAGCCATAATCACTTGATCACTTGACATTCCGTTATTCATCGATTCACTCAAGTGGGCACCAGCAACATCTCCACTCATCCCTGTCGCGTGCTAATGTAGCCCAATGGCAAGGAACACAAAGAGCCTCAAATCCATCATTCAGGATCTTGACAAAGAAGTCTGACCATCTCATAGGTGGGCAGCCACGTAATCTTTTGACATCCCGTGGAATCCAGTCAGTAATGACTCTAGTCCAGCGGCCATCTCCAAGTCTCATTACATGTCCAGCCCATCTGATTTTTGACACCTTGGCAAATGAGACAGCGTCCCTGATTCTTGACTGTTGATGTAGTTCGGAACGTCAGACTCTTTCTCTCATTTGAGTGAAGCGTGATAATCCAAGCATAGTTCTTTCAATTCCTCTTTGGGAGACCCGAACAGCCTACTCATCATGTTTGCGTAGGGCCCAGGTCTCTGAAGTGTATGTTAATGCAAGAAGAACAGTGGAATCGAAGAGATGTGCCCATAGCCAGAGGTTCTTCATCCTCTTAGCTATTTCTTCAATGTTCTTGAAGGCATTTCAAGCTGCTCTCTTTCTCCTGCTCAACTCAGGTGCCAGGTCATTCATCATGTTGACTTTTCGACCTAGGTACACATAACTGTTGCATTCAGAGACGTTCATCCCATTGAGAGTGAATGGAACATCAGGACCGAGACCATTTTTCACAAACATTGTCTTTGTTAGATTCAGCTATAGCCCGACCCTTCCACACTCACGGTCGAAGTCGGCTAGCATTTGTGCTGCTTGGCTGATGTTAGGTGTTACACAATGTCATCAGCAAAGCGGAGGTGGTGTAGTTGCCGAACGTCTTATCTTCACTCTAATTTCTTCCCATTCTAGTTGTCGCATTACGTTCTCGAGGGTGGCACTGAAGACTTTCGGTGAAATAGTATCATCACCCTGCAAAACCCCTCTCTTGACATCAATGATCACCTCCCTGTAGAATGGTGAGATCCTGGTAGTGAATCTGCAATACAGCTCATGGAGGATCCTGATGTATTGAGTTTGGATGCCCTGTTTGGCTAGGGCCTCTATAACTGCTTCAGTCTCAACAGAATCAAAGGCCTTCTTTAAATCAATGAACATTAGACAGAGTGGCATATTGAACTGCCAAGAAACCTCAATGAGCATGGTTATCGTGTGGACATGGTTGATCGTGCTAAATCCTTTTCGGAAACTGGCTTGCTCACATGGTTGTCCTTCATCTAGTGTTCTACTAATCCAATTCAGGATGACTCGAGCTTATAGACAACAGACAATAGGCAGATCGGGCGATAGTTGCCAATGTTATGGATGTCTCCCTTCTTGTACAGTAGTACAGTCCTGCTGGTTTTCCATTGGAGCGGAACCTTGCATTCAGACAGGTAGCATGTGAAGAGCAGAGTCAGTGTATTGATGAGTACTGATGGCAGGTTCTTCAGGTGTTCGGGTCTGACCTTGTCTGGGCCAGGTGTTGTTCTATTCTTTACTGACAAAATGGCATGTCTGATTTCAGAATGGAGAAGTTTGTGAATGACATATCCATCCTGAGGAATTTGGTATGTGGGCAGGTGGACGTGGCTATCAAAGAGATCTGAGTAGAAGTCATGGATAATCTTATCCATTGCCCTTCTGGAAGATGTGATAGATTCATCAGGACATTGGAGGGCAGTCATCTTTGTATTGTAGTTGGCAAAGGACAGGCGGGTGTTGTGAATGCTTTTCCCAGCTTCTGGCGCATCTGCTAGCACTGCTGCTCTTCTCTCTTTGAGGTCTTCCTTTATTACTTCTCTGCACTGCTTTGCTAGCTAGGATGTTCATTTGCAGTTTCCTGAGGCTTGCGAGAAGCCACATTGGCAAATAAGCTCGAGAGTTTTCGAGGACAGTCATATTTTTGTGACTATCTCTCTCTCGGCGTTCCTCGCACAATCATGGAGGTGCTGAAACAGTCAATTGTATTCCTCTTCAATGTTGTCAACAATGGCATCTTCCCATGTTTCTGCAATAGTGACAAAGAGCTCCCAGTTTGTGGTCATTTTGGGAGTTCTGTTCTTAAACTTTGCAGCGCTTTCTCCCTGCTCTGTGAAGTAGAATTTTGCACAAAGGAGAAGATGGTCTGATCCCGTTTGGAATTTTGGGAGAACAGCGACATAGGTCAGACGAAACTGTCGATTGAATATGATGTGGTCAATTTCATTGTGGAACTGTCCACCAGGAGACTCCCATGTCCAACGTTTAGATTCTGCCTTCTGGATCTGTGAGTTACCATGGATGGTCTTGGTTGACATGATGAACTCAGACCTGTTCTCTCTCACCCTGTTCATTCCATTCTAGGCCCTGGGTCCTGATGTGGAGTTCCTTGGCTGATCTTCTCGGTCCTATCTTGGCATTAAAATTACCGACAATGATCTTGTAGAAGGTGTGGTCTTCTTTATAGAACTCCTCCAGCTCCATGTAGAACTTCTCAATTTCTCCTTCATTATAATTGGATGTTGGTGCGTAGACAACAAAGATAGAAACTGACGGCAGTGAGCCACATCTATTCAAGTGTAATCGTCTGATTTGGGTTATTAGGCATTTGAATGAATCAATGTTTATGGCCAAGTTTGTGTTGACAAGGACACCGACACCACCAACGCCTCTTTTGTCACATGTTATGAGGAACAGTTCTTCCTCAGTGTCAAAAACAGCATGATGTGATTGACGCCTTCTTGTCTCAGTCAGACCAATGATGTCATACTTGATCTTTTGTGCTTGCACCAAGAAGTCCTCAATGGATTCATCAGATGCCAGTGTACGTGCATTGAAAGTACAGACAGTCATTTTTGTCCTTCTTCATTTTGGCAGTCTAGGTCGGCCCTGAGATTATCTTAGCCTCTCCTTATCTTTCTTAACACTGCCATATTGGTGGCTCTTTCAGGGTCAAGAGAATGGGACCCATTGTATTTATTGATTTTGGCATATCGAATGTACCACGGGTAGCTTGCTAGACTCTTCCATGTGGGCAAAACACTCTCAGTAGCTTGCCAGGGTCTCCGGTAGGGATAGAGGCTTTTAGGGCAACCTCTAATCTCCCTTACAGGTGTTCCTGTGCTTCAAACCATATTTCAGTGCATAGCCATAATAATAATGGTAATAATAATAAATATGTCCACAGAATATAAACAAATTCATTCTGTTACTCTTTATAGTTTACAACCATGTATATTAAAATTATATACCAAACAAATTTTAGCATGAATACCTAAATTTCAATCCTAGGACCATGATGTTTTAAATCCTATGACCACGATACCTAAGGTCAAAAAGTGAAGAAAACGGTGAAAACAAGCTAAGGAAGGGTAGAGAACATTAAAAAATCACCAGTAACATAATGAAAATATTTCATAAAATAATGTTCATGGTGGCAGAGGATCCCGGCTCTTCCTCCCCAGCTCCCCACCTGCCCAGCAGACTGGCTGTCATGCCCACAATTTGCCTCCGAGTACCACCTTAGCACACCAACAGCCCTGTCCCAGAGACACATCAGTGAGTCCCAGAAGACACTACAGCACCTAAGAGCTCTCAGGCTCTATATGGTGCCAATTTCACAGGGGAACTCCAGATGAAGTAGATGCGCTCCCCCCACCTGCTCAAGATGGAATGCCAGTGACTAAGAGTTTCCAAAGGCAAGTCCCTGCACACACACTATATGCAGGTTCCGGGACTAAATCTCCAGGCCACATGGTGTCAGAGGACCCAGGCTGCCCCTCCCCAGGTCCCCGTGCACCCAGAACACTGGCTGTTATGTCCACAATTTGCCATCTTAGGGCACAAACAGCCCTGCCCAGAGACTCCCAATTGAATCCCAAAATGGATTAGTGCCATAGAGATGTATCTGGAACCCAACCATTTACAATCTAGAAGTTTACATTTACAATCATGGTGGGGCAAGCTCTCATGATATTCAGAATGAGCAATGGAGAATACATTATCTAGAGTCCTCTGGCAGGTAGACTTGAATGGTGGTGGGAAATTTTGAGCAAAAGATAATGCCCAAAATTAGATAGAGAATATTGGGGAAGTTGTCTGCCATAGAGGCAGGGTGTGTACTGGGATGTGGGAGGGTATAAGGGAGGGTGACACTTGGGACATTGGTGGTGGAAAATGTGCACTGGTGGAGGGAGGGATGGGTATTCCATCATTGTATGACAGAATCTTAAACATGGAAGCTTTGTAACTCTACCTCACAGTGATACAACAATTAAAAAAGTAATGTGGACTTCATGCCCAATTCAATCAGCTTAATCAATACCTGAACAAATAGCAGTACTCCTACATTATTAAATAATAATAATAATGTGGTGTTGATGTATCAAGGGTATTCTAATAATAACTGTGCATCTATAAATAGCATTATCAAAGTTTAAAGATCATTTTTATTTATCATTTTATAATTTAAAACAGCAGATTTAGGAGCAAATGAGATTCAATCAAGAAGATAACATTTCTTGGCTAATAAAAAACAAAAGAATTATTGTCATTTGGGGAATTTTTGTTTGGTCTGATAAGTTAGCAAAGGTGAAAGAAAGAAATTAAATCATCTTCAAAGGGATATTCTTGTTTAATGAAGAAATCATTTCTTAATTAACTTTTATAATTAGTACCTATAGTGTCTTCCCTGGATAAGGAGTTTAATATGACTTATTTGTTTAATTAAAAGTACATGAGTTTTTTCATTATTAACAAAAGTCATTTAATGGCTAAGCAAAGAGGTTAAATGGTTATTTACTGAAACATTTTCATGCTATGAAGTTAAAATGCAAGAACAAGTTTAAAGCTAACTAGTGACAACATGATCATCAAATTAATTTTAGTCTCCTTTATCACAGCACCACATCTTTTTCCTGTATCATTATTTAATGGAGCTTCAATTACAAATATATTTTTAATTAAAAAATAACTTAATAAAAATGAACTAAGCTACTAAATATATAGCATCATGATTTAAATAACAAAAAATAAATAAATATGCCAGGAATATATCATTTAATTAATTCCAGTTGGATAAAGCAGGGAATGTCTCTGAATTTATATACACACTTATGTTAAATTTAAAATAACACATTGTCTTGTATTTTGAAGCAGTTCACAGCATTTTTTCCTTTCTTTATAAAAAAGGTCACAAACCATTAAGAAAGAGAAAATTACAATTTCTTAATGAGTTACTTAAACAATTGAAAAGATTATGAAATAACCATTTTGTAAAGTGTCAAATTCTAATCAAGAAAGGACTATGACAATTATCTAGGCTGGTAGAATAATGCTAATTTTGTATTGTTTCTTACATAATTAAACACCTGTGTATTCATTAAAATGTAAGGTATTTTCTAGTGACTATTACTGATAGAGTTAATCTTGTTGCAGGTTTTCCTTTACATTAAAAGTCATATATTTTCAAGAAATATGCTTTCAGACCTCACAGCATAATGGGATAGATATGGGAACCCGTGATACAACAAATGACAAGAAAGAAGGAGTAGAGAAAGGGTGGAGGGGAGAGAGGGAAGAAGAAAAGGAAAGATGGATAAAGTTTATGTACATATGTACATTTAGATAAAAATATATTTAAAATAAAGATTTGCCTAAATATAAAAATGCAATTATCACTTAAATAACTGGAAAAATTTGAAATAATAGAGTATATTATGAATATGTTTTATACACAAAGTCAAATATCTGCAAGTCAAATATCTGCAAGTTCTTACACTTTTCAAATTATAATTCCATTGATTAATTAGTGGTCACTAATCAAATATCTAGAAAACTATATTTAGTTGGTATGATATCTATGCAAAATTATATCCTAATATTAAGAAATTAAGATGGTCATGAAGTAAAACTTGTGGTATTTTTCTAATAATCCATTATGTAAATGGATTTTTAAATAATGAGTCACCAAATTTTTTAGTTATTTTACAAAATTCTTTACTATTTCCAGAACAGAATAAAAGTTCAATAGTTGGAACTTACTGTGCCTTGTCCAAAGATGCCTGTCTAATAACTAGTAGAGTACAGGTAATCAGTGAATATTGAATATGTAAGGTACATAATTTTCCTTATAATTTTTCACCATTCCTGGAATTGAATATTCTCTATATTAATATTTGATAGTATGATTCCACAAAACTGGTCAATTTGGGAATTTTAGCTAACAAAGTCTGAAAAACCATTAGTTAATCTGGGGAGTGGATTCAAACATATGTAAGAAACTTCAACACATATATACACAAATATACGTTCCCTTTGTATTTTCAATATATGTGTATATATTTGCACATGTATATAAATCCATAATATTAAATGTTTACTCTTATAGTTTAGACTATGACGTTTGAAAATTTAAACCATTTATTAAACTTTGTCTCATTTAATGAGACTTATACGTTGAGTGCACAAAACAAAACCTTAAACCCATGATCACATAAACTATGAATATAAACACTTAAACATTACATACATACATAATGGATTAAATAATAATCCATGCATCCTGCTGAAGATAAAACTTATTTCAATTACCTAAAACAAGTCTCACAGAGCTTATAATAAAATTAATGTTATATATGGTGAAAGAAAACATTTCTTGCTTTTCTCCAGAGTAACACTTAACAATTAGCCAGATAACCGGAAAGACACAACACTAAGAAAACATCCCAATTATTGGTGAGACAGAAGCATCCCTTGAATCTGAGAAGCCAACAAGGACTATAGTAGAAGGGATGAGTCACAGAACACGTATGAATGTGGAAGGAGAGAAATACCTGGAACCCAGTCAGAAGTGAGGGTCACAGGGCTGGAGTGAAAGTGCCCCTGGTAAGACACTTGCCTTACACTTGACAGACTCAGATTTGATCCCCAGAATCCCATATTGTTTCTGAGCACCACTAGGAATGATCCCTGAACCCAAAATCAGGTGTAAGCATGACATGTGGCCCCAAAGTCCTTCCCTGAAAAAAAAATTTAATTAAAATAAATACAATTATAATAAAAGAAAAATCCCCCTTTAAAGAAAGAAGTGAGGGTTATAAACAGCCGAGGCTAGAGGAGAAAAGTTGCATGGACATATGCTCTGAAACTAGGTGAAATCTACACAGAAGATCAGGGAAAATTCACTTTGTCTGTAACCCAGATAAAGACAAAACAGAAAAAAAAAAAAACTAGAACCTAATCCTCCTCTTCCAAAGAGTATTGACCTTGAGAAGGGCACCAATAGCAGACAGACTGCTGATTCTCAGTTCCAGGTACAGAAAGAGGGGCTCTCAGTGGATTCTGAAACACCTACCAGATCCTTTCCAGCATGGCAGGTCAGTAGCTGGACCTCTTCAAGCCCCATTCCCTCCCTGCTGACACAGCAATTGCAGAGATAAGCTTCAGTACCTATGGGGGCCTTCAGAGACCCAAATAATTCAAAGAAATCATAAGCCATTACACTTATTGCTATAGAAAAAAAAATGTGGACTACTTTTTAACTGTGGATTTAGTTCCTAAAAGGAAGAAATTTAAAGCAGCAAATGGATAAATAAGAACAACAAAAACAAAAGGCAGCTCAAGATTTCAGGGTGATTGCATATATGTATAATAATTCTTTTTTCAATTTCATTTCGTTTTTTAATTGAACACCATGAAATACACAGTTCCAAAGTGGTTCATGATTTAAAGTTTCAGTTATACAATGATCCAACCCCACCCCTACACCAGTGTGCATTTCCAACCACCAGTGTCACCAGTTGACCTCCTGCCACCACCACCCCCAGTCTGCCTTTATGGGAGGTGCTTTTCTTCTGGTTGTGTGTGTCAAAGTAGTCCCTGATGATTTTGAATTTCTTTGGTTTCTGCTGTGATATTGCCCTTCTCATTCCTGATTCGGTTTATTCAGGTTCTCTCTCTCTCTCTCTCTCTCTCTCTCTCTCTCTCTCTCTCTCTCTCTCTCTCTCTCTCTCTCTCTCTCTCATTGTGAGTCTTACTAGTGGTTTATCTACCTTGTTTATTTTCTCAAAGAACCAGCTCTTGGTTTTTTTGATCTTTCGGATTGTTTTTTGGGTTTCCATGTCATTGATTTCTGCTCTAAGTTTTATAATCTCTTTCCTTCTGTCTGATTTGGGCTCCTTTTGTTGATCCTTTTCTAAGCTCTTGAGCTGTGAAGTCAAGTTGTTTATGTGGGCCCTTTCTTCCTTTCTGGGAAATACTTGCAGAGCTATAAATTTTCCCCTTAACTCAGCTGTTGCCACATCCCATAGGTTCTGTTAGCTCCAGTCTTCATTCTCATTTGTTTCCATGTATCCTTTGATTTCTTCCTTGACTTCCTTCCTGACCCACTCATTGTTCAACATTGAGTTGTTTAATTTCCAGGTGTTTGATTTGGTTCCCCATGTCTGTGTGTGATTCACTTCTATTTTCAGTACATTGTGGTTTGAAAAGATTTTTGATACTATTTCTATCTTCCTTATTCTATTGGGATATGTTTTGTGTCCTAGCACATGTCTATTTTGGAAAATGTTCTGTGTGCACTGAAAAAGAATGTGTATTCTTTCATTTGGGGGTGTAATGCCCTTCATGGGTCTATGCCCTCTCTCTTCTCTTTCTTCCTTCAAAGCCAATGTTTCCTAGCTCAGTTTTGTTCCTGTTGATCTATTCAGAGGTGATAAGGCGATGTTGAAGTCTCCGGTTACTACTGTGTTGTTAGTAATGTCCTCTTCAAAATCTTCTAGCAGTTGTTTTAAATGTTTATTTTTTCCCTCATTAGGTGTGTATACATTTAAGAATGTGATTTCTTCCTGTAGTACTATCCCTTGATGAATAAAAAATGGCCTTGGCTGTTCCTTCTAATCTCTTTCAACCTGAAATTTATGTGGTCGGATCTAGTATGGCCACCCCAGCTTTTTTGAGGGAGCTGTTTGCTTGCAGGATTGTTTTCCAACCTTTAACTTTGAATCTGTATTTGCTCTGACTGTTCAGATGACTTTCTTGTAGGCAGCAGAAAGTTGGGTTCTGTCTCTGAATCCATTTTGCCACTCTCTGTCTCTTTATTGGTGAATTTAGACACGTTGAGACAGATTATTGTTATGGGGTTTTGTGTCATCTTTCTTTAAGGGTCTGTTGTGCTTGTAGGGCTTGTCTTGTCTTACAGTAGCCCCTTTAGCCCTTCTTTTAGGTTTGGTTTTGAGTCTATGAAGTTTCAGATCTGCTGTTTATCTAGAAAATAGTTCCTTCAAATTTGAGTGAGAGTTTAGCCAGAATGAGTATTCTTGGTGAATCATTCATTTTAATAAGTTTTTTTCTCTATATCCCACCATTGCCTTTGGGCTTGGAGAGTTTCCTCTTAGGTCTGCTGTGAATCTAAGGGGTTGCTCCTTTGTATGTGATTTACTACTTTGACCTTGCTGCTTGGAGTGTTTTTGTTAGGGTCGCTTTTAGCTGGTACCCTCTGAGCTCCTTGAATATGAATGGCTGTGTTGTCCAGCTCTGGAATTTTTCAGCAATGATTTGTTTGACTATGGCTTTTTTCTTTGGGATTGTTTTCCTGAGCTTCTGGTACTTCAATGATTCTAACATTGTTCCTCTTGGAATCATCTCCTAGGATTCTGATTTGCTCTAGAGCTATTTGAGGTCTCTTGCCATTGTTTGTTGTTGCCTATTGGTTTGGTGCAGCTGATCTTCCAGCTCACTGATTCTGTCTTCAGCTGTAGCCACTCTACTGTTGAGGGCACAGACTAAGTTTTTTATTTCATCTACGGAAACTTTTATTCGTGACATTTCTGTGTGTAGCTTTCCAATTTCTGCTCTCATTTCTTCCCGTAATTTTTCAAAAGTTTCTGTCATGTTGCTGGATATCTGTCTGGCTGTTCCATTGAGTTCATTGAACATCTTCATTACTTCTTATCTGAATTATTTCTCAGAGAGGTCTTTTAGGTGAGTAGCACCTACCTAGGCTTCTGGACTCTTTAAAACGTCCTCCGCACATGGTGGGGATTTGCGTTGTTTCTTCATGTCGGTGTGGAAGTATGGGAACCGAGATGTTACACTAGATTTCTTGGTACGACTAGACTACCTGTGGCTGGAGGAGCGTCTGCCCGCCCTACATTAGGCCACGCCCACTTCTACCAAAGCCACATCCGATTCTGAAGAGTCCATTCCCCCAGGTACATGGTGTGTGTGTGGGGGGATGGGTGGGGGTACCAACTGGGAGGGGAAGAAGACCGGCACAGCATTGGGGACGAACAGGGAGAGGCTCAAGGCTAGTGGGCGACCCAGAGTCCTAGAGGATGCCTGGGGCACTTGTGCGAAGAAAGCCAATTCCTGGGTTCGAGTACTGTTGGCTTAACTGACTTGGGAGGGAAAGAAGACCGGTGTAGTGTTGGGGACAAACAGGAAGAGCCTTGTGGCACTTCTGTCCTACCAGTTGTTTCCATCAGTCTTATGTGATTGCTCCCCATTTATTCAATTTTCATCTTTGATTACCTTGAATATTCCAAGGTTCCAAAGAGGGGCCATTCAGCCCTTAGCTGAGAAACCCTGCTCTAAGTCACAACTGCAATATCTGGAACTTAAGTTAAAATTTTAAAAAGTCAAAATATTATTTATGCAATATACTAACATTCTTCCTACTTCTTGCTTTCTAACTTTTGCTTCTTTCAGAAAGACTTCAACTGCAACAACTATTGAAGAAAAGACCAAAAATGAACAACATGCAATACCACAGTGAGGGTAAATGGAACTTGAGGGCAATATAAAATATTATCTCACTTTTTCTATAGCACATGCCAGTCTGCTAAAATTGTTAGAAGTTGCGGTATTACAGTGTGTGGATGTATATATTTGGGTGCCTAGGAACATCTATTTTTCTCTTACTAGAGAAAATCTATATGCATAGATACTCCTTTAACTTTTTCTCTCAGAAAATCCCTACTATACAATTTTAATTAGTATTTATAATTGGAATTGGAATAAAATAATCCTGAATCCAATGTCACTTAGTCCCTGTGGAGCTAGATACAGCTTAAAGTTACGATCAGATTTCACCCTGCTGAAGCAGGACAGCATCTGCTGTGACAGTTATATTATCAGGATTTAAGCTCCGTTGGTGGTTGGTGGGCTGACTGGTTCTTCTGTGATTACTACTAGTTGTAAAAGTGAGACATTTTCTTAGACAGTGAATATATTAGTCAAATATTAATCATGGTTTCATAAAACAACTTTAATTCTGAAGGGAAAAAACTGTCTCCTAAACATAATCTGTCACTCTCACTGTTCCTGTCCTCCCATTGTTCATTGATTTGCTCGAGTGGGCCCAGTAAATCTCCATTGTGAGACTTGTTGCTGTGTTTGGCATATTGAATATGTCACGGGTAGTTTGCCAGGTTTTGCCATTTGGGCAAGATACTCTTGGTAGCTTGCCGGGTAATCTGAGAGGGTCGAAGGAATCGAACCTGGGTCGGCTGGGTTGGCTGCGTGCAAGGCAAATGATCTACCCACTGTGCTATCACTCCAAACCCCTAAACATAACAAATTACTTAAATTTTTAAAGTTAAAAATTTTCTATACTTCTGAAATATTTCTAGTTTTCAGCAATTTCCTATCTTTAAGTAATATAGATCTTTAATCTGTGAAACTAAAGCAATGAGTTTTCCACCTTTCATACTTACCAGTAAGATATCTGGGTACAGTTATAGATGTATGTACATATGTTTCTACAACCATTTCAAATAAAAAATTGGAACATTTCATTTCAGACTCCATATACCATCTAATAAATGTAAAAATTGCAAATATATTAAAGAGAATTGAAGATTTCATGGCCCCAGAAAGTCTATAAATGATAATTGTATTTATTGAGTGAGATATATAAATGTGAATTGTGTCCACTGTGTAAGGAAAATATTTTTTAAAAATTTATGGGTTTAAATTTACCCATTTTTGCCCTTAATTATTATGTCAAAATAATATTTTCATAGATTTTATTTCAAAATATTATTCATCTAATGTGTTTCAGAACTGTACTAGTACTAAGAATCTACTAAGAAAGTCATCAGTTATATAAACAGCAAAGAATAGACCATATTATATAACAAGTAAAAATCAAAGGATAGAGTGATGTTCATAGGACAGTCTGATTAATCCAACGTATTAGTTATATATGGTTAATTTAAACTTGGAAATGTAGTTTTCACCTCACTCTCCTTAAGCATAAATCTTAAGTGACTTAAAGAATTGTAATCAATATAAGTCACTTAAAAATCCTAAATAGCAATAATAATTTTGCAGGTAAGGTGCTTGCCTTACATGCAACCAACACAGTTTCTAGTCTGGGCACTGCTTGTGGATCCCCAACCACTGCCTGGAGTTATGCCTGAGCAGAGCCAATAATCTCAGAGCACAGGTCGGTGTGGACTAAAAACCAAAGACAAAAAGGAAAAAATGTTCCCAAATGGTGAAGCGAAAGACAAAATATAATATTAATTAGAATGGAATGAAGAGTCTGTTGATCCATCAGAAACAGTGTTCTTAATTGTCACTGGTTGAAGATAGACTTAAAGATTTTATAAGTTCAGTATTTTATATATCTGAAGTGAACAGTACTCAAAAGGCAGTCATTAAAGGCTGAACATAGCAAGATCAAAGCCAATAAGAAGATATTTGTTATTACCTATTACCCAGAACTCAGAAGGAGTTTACCTACAGAGAGAAAATCTCGTATAAATTAATGGTTAATCTAGTCTCTCTAGTAGTTAATGATTAATCTATTAATCTCTCAATGTTAAATTCCCAACATTGTGTTGGGGCATATGGTAAAAACATTATAAAATAATTAGTCTAGTAACCAATCTCCAGATGCTTTCAAAAAACTGCAGGCCTCTTAAGGCACATAACTATTACACACTTAAGGAAGAAAACATGATACCACACCATAACCTGATTGCTTTCACTTTGTTCCCCCAGCTAATCTTGATGCCAAATTCTAGCATAATATCAGGTAATACAGTTCCATAAAACTAAACTGAGGTTTTCTCTCTGAGTTCAATAGATAACTGTATTAAAAGAAAAAACTTATAGAAAGTGTTGACCAGTTAAAACTGACTTGAAGGAGGATTGCTTTTAAAGATTTACAGCATTAGTATACCAAAGCTCATAACATGCTTACTTATTTATTAGCATCTCAAATACATTTTATTATAGACCATAATTCCTATGAACACATATTGGTGCTCATGACTACTATGATTTATAGTTATTTTGAAGTACTAAAATCAGTATCAAATAGAATAATGTCTCTAATTTAGAGACAAGTGACAATTTAGGTTTCTTTTATTCAATTTTCTCTTTTAATCCTTCATTAAATCACTCCTCCCAAAAATATCCAATGAAGTAGTTCATTAAGTATGAGATAACTAAGACAATATATTTTAAAAAATCAATAAATTAAATATAAATAATCTAAACTAAGCCTAAACTAATCTAAATTTGTTATTTTAATCCTTATAGCTAGTAATTACCTTAAAAAATAATTCTTGAAATGAATCTCCTGGATTATTAAAGGATGATTAAAATTTTAGTACCTCATTAGTTGATGTACAACGTTACTGGGCCCGCTCGAGAAAATCGATGAACAATGGGAGGACGTGACAGTGACAGTGACTGAGAAAATCACCTGTGTGATAAAGGTTAATTCTACTATTTGAACTATTTGCCAATACTTTACTTCTGATTATATATTCAGGAAAGGAAACAGGTGACATGCATCAGATCTAAATATTCCCACACTACTGTACTCTAGAGAAAAAAAATGATGCAATGGTCTTGTAATACCTTTCAAGGACAAGAAAAGGAAAGACACATTTGTTTTTATATGCATATTTCATTATTTCAGATTTTTTTTGAAACATGAACAGAAAAAGGAAAAGGAATGCATTTTAAAATGAATGTAAATTAAATCTAATGTGTTAAAATCATTACAGCTTTAAAATTTAATAATACAAAATTAACTCCAGAATAAAAGATGTCTTTTATTTTGGCTTAGAGAAGATATAGTTAAATGACAGTGACCAAGATTAGTCATAAGTATTTTTCTGGGACATATTAAGTAATAAAACTAGACAGGATTATTAAATTACAATTTTTTCAGGAATCATTTTCATTTAAAGACAACATCAAAAGCCCATAAAGATTATACTCAGTGATATCACCCAAGCGGAATTTAGTAAGCAACAAGAACAGGTCATTTTCCATCTGTGCTAAACTTATTGAAAGTCAAATCAATCTTGCCTATACTATATTCACAGTCACACTTTTTTCTGTTTTTATAAAATTTCTCATTTAAATGATTTCATTCAAAAGATAATCACAAAGAGCAATAACTATAAGAGATGTAACAAGTGTGTGCGTTTTTGACATTTCTGTCAAATATTTGACTTAATAAATAAAATGAGGCATATTTAATCCATATTCTCTTGGGAAAGAAAAGAACAAAGACCTCATGTGACAGCTTATTATACAAGTTAGTGACTGGTCAAAGCAGCTTTCCTTTTTTGAGAGGGGTTAAGCTATTTAGAGAATTGATCAGCACGAAAAGATAATATAATAAATATGTCAGCTTAATATTTCCTGGAGCAGGGGAATATCTCCTATTCTCTCAGTTCTTCTCTAGTCTGACAATCAAAAAACATTGGACAGGCTAGCACAAAGAAAAAGAAATTTATAAAATACATTTGGAATTCTCCAAATGTACATGCAAGATAGTTAAAGAAAAAAATAGTTAAAGAATAAATATCCCAAAACTGGAATATTTATCCTATGTCAAATAATTTAGGACATCAAAGAAAGAGAAAGGGGAGTCTTCACATAATAATTTATTATCAGATCATATACTCCAAAAGATATTTTTCTAGATAAAGAGAAGACAGTGACTATTTTAATCAGAAAGGAGCAAAGCACTGATAAAAGCTTCTTTACCTCCAAGGTTTTACAGGTCTAAAATAATCTGCAATTCTAAAGCTATGCTAATAGTTATTCTTGATGACCAGAGAACTTCTCTTGACCCTTATATGCCCACAATCAGATAGCAATTATTGAAGCAGACTAGTTGGATCATAGTGAGAATAAAAACATATGCCATTTTGAGGAGACTGACTCTGCAAGAAAGTTTTACTAGTGTTTAGGACATTATGAATGGTAGACAGCTTTCAATGTCACTTCACCATCTACTTCTATAAAATTTTCTCATATATGATTCCTGAGCATCACCAGAGTGGCCCTAAACAGACAAAAATTCACATTTGAAAAACCAATGTTGATATCATTTACACACGTAAACAACAGTATATATTTATTCAAATAACCAAACATTATGTTAGTGACTGCATCAAATAACTTATTGGCATACATAAACTCAATATTCTGAAAAATTTATATAAATGCCTTTAGGTTATGTATATATGGCACTGCAGTCTTACAGAATGTTTTCTAATCATATTACTTTGTAGATTAAATCATTGCTAAAGATAATTGCATTAATTAGTCCCCTTTCACCTTTCTTGAAGGACCTTTGCTTCATGGAATTTTTTCTGTCCTCGGAAAGCTCTTCTCAAAAATTTTTGAAAGCAGTTGCAAATGGTAGAGCTAATCATATGCAAACCCATGAATAGACTTGGCATCTGAAAATGAAAACTCATTGAGTAGCAGTTTGAGAAAATACAAAATATTCCATTCTATTATGGACCGGATCTTATTTTCATAACTATCTCAATCAAGCGGTTCAAAGGATAAATTAAATACTACAGAATTTATATGTTCCTTTAAATGACTGTCAATCATTTATCTACTTATGCATCTTTTTAAAAAACATGTAATATTCATTCAAAAAAGATGACAGGTTAAGATTAATGCTTAAAAATCATGGAATTGACATTTCAATATATTCAGATTTAGAGTATCTCAAATTCTGTAAAATCATTTCATTTCAACCATGCAACATAGTGAAGATGATTCCAGAAAATTAGAGTTGATGAAATGTTTCTAATTTTCAAAAGTTTTCAAAATGTGCCTGTCACCTTGTATATAAAAAAATCTATAGAGTAAAGCTACAATTGACCATGCTTTATATATACTAACAACAAATTGTCATTAGTCTTTTGCCATTATCATTATGTAGCACTGCATGTTGTCCCGTAGTTAGTTCATCAATTTGCTCAAGTGGGTACCAGTAACGTCTCCATTGTGAGACTTGTTGTTACTATTTTTTGCATATTGACTATGCCATGTGGAGTTTGCCAGGCTCTGCCGCCATTATCATCATATAGTATCAAATTACTGTTGATTTAATATATACTGATTATTTTAAATTATAGATTTTTATTTACTTTCTTCTCCATTTTGGATCACATCTGGTTGTATTCAGATATTATTCTTTGTTCTGTCCTTAGAAATCACTCCTAGTGGTACTTGGGTACCATATGTGCATCCAGGATCTGCTGTATGAAAGTATCTAATTGTGATGATTAAGAAGACTTTTGCAGGCAGTAAGGCAAATACATTATCTTGAAAAGTAATATGAAGGGTTGTACAAGGATATATATTCCTTGTACTTTCTTTCTATCCCTTCAATCTTACTTTGTATGTGTATGTGTCTATACATGTGTGTTTATGTGTGTGTGTGTGTGTGTCGGGGGCGGGGGCTGAGGGGCAGAGAAACATCTTGCATTTAGAATACAGAAAAAAAACCTTAAAAAGTCAACATTAGGGCCAGTGAGATAGTTGAAAGGGCTGGAACACACATAGGGCAAGCAAAGGCTCCATATTTGACTTGCAGCTTTGAATAGAGGGTAGTTCTGCTGAGCTCTAGTATGCTGGCTTCAAATAGAACCATATCAATTATCCACTGAGGACCCAGGACCTCTTGAGAACTCCTTGAGAGAACTTCCAAGGTCTCAAAATAGGAAAAAGTTAATCCACTTTTAAAAGTGTACAGAGTTTGGCTAAAAAAAAATGCTATATAAATGATTAACATACATATGAAATGTGTTCACTATAATTAACACTAAGAAAATATAAATTAAGACAAAATTAATGAATACCAGAAACAACTAAATGTAATTATAGCATTAGTGAGAATATGAAACAGGAAGAAACCTCATGCATTGGTGAATATACGGACTTTAGGAAACACTAGACACTCTCTTGAAAAGAGACTGAGCCATAAATCTGCTCCCATAAATCATAAATCTTTATTCAGAGAGGTGAAAATTGTCAATTGTTTAATAAATAGCAGCACGGTAGCACTGGCCTCCCATTGTTCATCAATTTGCTCAAGCGGCCACCAGTAATATCTCACAACAAATTGTGAGACTTGATGTTACTGTTTTTGGCATATATAATATGTCAGATATATTCACATGTAATTTTAAATACATGAATACTTTTTAGCATACATCTCAGATGTATACACACATCACCATGGTCAATTTTATAAATGTGTTTATAAATATTTATCTAATTTATTGAGGTGTGAGTCAGTTGAGTGCTCTCCAATTTCCTACTAAAGTCAATATCTGCAACCATCAAATGCGATAAGATGAATGAATTTCATTAACATACTATATGAAAGAAAGTAAAATTGCAAAGACTACAAATTATATTTCAATGCGTATGTAAAATATATTGTATAAATAAAACTATCAGCAGGCAGAAGACAGAGCAAAAGTTGAATGGGACTAGATAAGAGCAGGCTGGATAGAAAAGAAGCAAGAAAGATTTTATACGGGTGAACTAAATGCTCTCAAACTGGGTATGTTTGTGGTACACAAGTGAATAAGTTTTCTAAGGCATTAAAATTTTTTCCTATAAGAATGAATTTTTAGGCTCTAAGTGGAACTGGGAAACAGGGAAGATAAATGAGTTCAAAGTGAACAATGTTTTGAACGATAAAAAGGAATTTTGGTGGTAAACTTAATAGATACACATGTTGATGCATGGTTTAATGGTAAACTTAACTTAATGGTGAACTTAGTAGATGCACATGTAGATGCAGTTTTGTTTTGTTTTCTTTTGGGTCTCAAGCAGTACTCAGGAAGCTCAGGGACCCCACATGTGACTCTGTCACTGCATCAATAACTCAGTGGAAGGACCTGAAGCTGCCATGTAGTGCCAAGGATTACCCTGGTCATGGGATGGTGTCTCCAGTTCTATGCCTAGAGGATCTTTGGGGACCATGTGATGCTGGGAATAGAACCTAACAGTAGAGAATATGCTAGGCATATGGCCATGCCAGTTTACTATTTCTGCCTTCTAATATTTTGATGTTCAATGAGGCTTTCATAGAAACCTATGAAGTGTTACACTGTAAAGCTGGATCAATTAATACCAATAAAATGATGGATACAAAAGTACATTCAAAAGATGAAGTCTCAATCTCAAAATCAAATAGTTTCTTCCCATTCACATATTTCTCCTTATACTGAATTCATATAAATTGTTGTTATGTGTTACACATGTTACATGATTTCACACATATTAAAAAACAGAGAAAATACATGTATAGAAACAAAAAAAGAAAATAGAAGGAATGAGAGGAGGTAGTTGAGAAAGCCAACCAACTCCAGAGGTCCAGAAGGCAGTGATGGGGTAAGGTGACAAGGAATCAGAGTTACTCTCTTTTACTTTCAATTCACTCAGTAGCTGACTATGGAAAAGCTACTTTTCTGGAATTCTTGGAATGCTCTCTTCAAATCATGTTGCAGGTTGTGATTCTTGTGATTTACCCAGTAAAGTGGGGTCACACCCACCACCTGGCCCCCTGGCACCGTGTAATCCCATCAGTGACCAAGACTCAGAGACTATAAAATTCCGATCCTGGAACTGCGCGGCCACATTCGCGGCCGCGCGACATCTTATCAGAACTTTTTTTTTTATGACATCTTATTGTCTCATTCCTACTTTGGACAAACTTGCAGGCTATCGAATGTAGCCTGCCCACAGGGCAGAGTCTGGCAAACTCCCCGTGGCGTACCAAATATGCCAAATACCAGTAACAATGATGGGTCTCATTCTCCTAAAGAGCCTTGAATATAATCTCAGGGCTAGGATGAAAGAGACATTACTGGGGCCTGCTCGAGGCAATCGACCCAGTAATATGTGCTAGATTTTTTTTTATGGGCTAATAGTTTGAACTCTGTTTTACTCTGTTTAGTGCTGGTTTGGTTTCTGGGAAAATGGAAAAATATTATTCCCTCAACCTTTTTTTTATTCCCCTTCAAAAACAAACCATATGCTGGCACATTTTAACACTCCCCAAGCTGGGGGCAGAAGCACCAGACTGTCTTCAAATACATTTCCCTAATTCTCTTCTCAAGCCTGTCCCACTTCTTGCTTTTGTTTGTTTTGAAACATACCCAGCAGTGCTCAGGGCTTACTTTTCACTCTGTGCTCAAGGACAGAACCTGATTCAGACCTTGGAAGGCAAACATACAGCCAGCCTGTACTATCTCTCTGACCTTTTCCTTCTCTTCCTCTCTTACTCTCTCCCCTGTATCTATCTCAAAGGGAGGGAGTGCATGCATCACCTGCTTCTGAATTCATTCCGAGATCTCTGCACCTAATTCCCCCCAACAAACTCAGAAGTGCCAGGGTGTGGCTCTGGTGGCCCCAGAGCATACCACCAGGTTCAAAGAATACCACACTGCCAAAGCCAATACTGGTTTTGTCTTGCAGTTCTAAATTAAACAAAAATATTATAAAATATGCATATAAAAATGTTGATAATAACATCTAAGCCAGGTGTAAGCCCTGGTTATCACTGAGCGTGACACAAAAACAGAAAAATAAAAAAGATTGTTCAAAACAGCAGAGTATTGGAATAGAAACAGACCCATAGACCAATGGAAAAGAGTTAAATATTTTGTCACAGCCTCTCAAATATATGATCACTTTATCTTTAATAAAGGGGAAAGAAACATGGAGTGCAACAAAGAAAGCCTCTTCAATAAGTGATGCTGGGAAAATTGGACAGCACCTGCAAAAAAATGAACTCAGCCCTCTGTCTAAAAACAGGCACAAAAAATCATATCAAAGTGGATTAAAGTTATCAATATCAGACCTGAGTCCATAAGGTACATGGAGGAAAAATGTAGGCAGAACCCTCCAGACATTGAAGCTAAAGGCATCTTTAAGGATGAAACAACACTGACCAAGCAAGTGGAAACAAACGTAAACAAATGAGACTACATTAAACCAAGAAGAATCTGCAGCTCAAAAAACACAGTGACCAAAATGCAGAGAGAGCCCATGGAGTGGGAAAAATTGTTTACCTAATACTCATTAGATAATAATAAATAAATAAATAAATAAATAAAGGCCCTCCCGTTGTTCATCGATTTGCTCGAGCGGGCCCAGTAACGTCTACATTGGAGACTTTGTTGTTACTGTGTTTGGCATATCGAATACATCACGGGTGGCTTGCCAGGCTCTGCCGTGCGGGCGAGATACTCTCGGTAGCTTGCCGGGCTCTCCGAGAGGGGACCCATTAGATAAGGGATTAATATCCAGGATATGCAATACATTAATAGAACTGTACGAGAAAAAAAAAACTTCAAACCCATCAAAAAAAATGGGGAGAAGAAATGAACAGAAATTTTCTCAAAAAAAGAAATGCAAACAGCCAAAAGGCACATGAAAAAATGCTCTACATCACTAATCATCAGGGAGATGCACATCAAAGCAACGAAGATATAGCTCACACCACAGAGACTGGCATACATCAAAAAGAACAAGAACAACCAGTGCTGTTGCGAATGTGAGGAGAAGGTGACTATCTTTCATTGTTGGTGGAAATGCCAACTTTTCCAGCCTTTCTGAAAGACAATGTGGGTATTTTTAAAAACCTAGAAATTGAGCTTCCATATGACCCAGAATATACCCGAGGATGCAAAAAAGCACAGTAGAAATGTCATCTGCACCTATACGTTCATTGCAGCACCATTCACAATAGCCAGAATCTAAAAACCCAAATAGCTGAGAACAGACAACTGGTTAAAGAAACTATGGTACATCTACACAGTGGAATACTATGCACCTGTTAGGAAAGATGAAGTCATGAAATTTGCTTATAAGTGGATGGACATGGAGAGTATCATGCTAAGTGAAATGAGTCAGAAAGAGAGTGACAGACATAGAATGACTGCACTCATTTTTGGGACATAAAATAACATAATATGAGACTAACACCCAAGGACAGTAGAATCAAGGGTCAGGAAGATCGCTTCATGGTTAAAGGCCTGCCTCAGTAGCTGTGGGAGAAGGAAGCTAAGATAGAGAAGGGATCACTTAGTATGATGGTTAGAGGGATTGCTTGGGATGGGAGATGTGTGCTGAAAGTAGATAAAGGACCAAACATGACGGCCTCTCAGTATCTGCATTGCAAACCATAATGCCCAGAAGTAGAGAGGGAGAGTAAGAGGGAAAGAGTCTACCATAGAGGCAGGAGGAGGGGTGGTACGGGGCGGTGAGGGATACTGGGAACATTGGTGGTGGAAAATCTGCACTGCTGGATATTTTGTCACAGAATCTCAAATATATGATCACTTTGTCTTTGATAAAGGAGAAAGAAATGTGTGTGAGAGATGGGTTTTCAATCATTGTATGATTGAAACTCAAACATGAAAACTTTATAACTGTATCTCACAGTGATTGAATTTAAAAAAAATGTGCTAATACAAATTATTAAAATTCTGCAGTTGTACTATAAAAAAGTGATATTAAATAATTGTGATTTAATGTTTCAAAATTACACTCTATTATAAAGTCACACATACCATATAAACATATAAAACTTAAACTCCATTACAAAGACATACGCATTAATATAATTAGTCATACACATTTTCTAGCATTTCCGCAATAAACCTACTTATATCAAAATAAGTGTCAATATATAGCTAATATATATAAATATGGAAAAAAGTTAAGGAGAGAAAATTTAAATATTGTACCCAAATCTTATCCATATGCTTATGGAAAAAAGAAATTAAGTAGAAAAATAATATGCATACTTTCTATATGAACTTCTGGTGTTGCTCAGAGCTTACTCTGAGTTCTTTGATCAAGGATCAGTCACTCCTGGAGTTTCTGGGGGGGCTATATGTGGTACCAAGGACCAAATCAGTATAGGCTATATGCAAGGCAAGCAATAACACCTGTCCTCTTTCCTGTAACACCTGTTCACCTTTCCTACATGCCTCATACTTGAGGCTGCATGCATTTAATCATTTGGAAGTACTTTTTTCAATTGTTATTTTGATTTATATTTATTACAGAATATTTATATACTGTTTTGAATCAATAAATTATGTTTCCCATCATTTAAAGGTAGTTACTTAGGAAATTAACAGTATATAAGTAATTTCTACTGCTGAAAAATTATTGCTGAGTTTAAATGGCTTTTTAAAAATATGCATGTCCAATTTATTAATCTAGAAGAAAATATTGCACATTATAGCTTGACTAATGCATTTTATGAGCATTGCAAATATTATTTCTTCTCTTTATATTTACCATCAAGAACTATATTTTTAAATAATGAATTATACAAATTACTGTTCACTTCCCAAATTCACTCAGAGGAAAAGCACATTAAATAAAACATTAGGTTTAGTATGAATGTGTGTGAGGGGAGTGAAGCTCTTCCTTGTCCACTTGCCAACTATGATTACATCAAAAATGGAAAAATATGTTTATCATGTGTAAGATAAAGAAGAATGAAGTAAAGAAACTAAAATTTGAATGGCAACATATTCTCCTTCCTGTCATATTGGAAACCAAAAAGAACTATGATTACTGAGTCTAAGCTTCATAATGTTTTCTTGTTTTCAGTATATTTTGTCAATGCATTTTACTCAAAACACTATAAATTTAATGCTAAAATCCTAACCAAAATTAAAACAGTGTATCACCTTAAACTTTTATTTAGTCTTTAAATAAATGTTTAAGTTATTTCTAAAAATAAGAGTGACATCAGTACAAATCAAATTCCTTATTCTGAACAAATAGAAATGGCACATCAAGTTTTATTTTCCAGCTAAACATTGATAGAAACAAATATGAGACTGCTGTATTTCTCTAAAATGATACATCCTTCTGTTAGAATTGGGGAATTATTAGACACATGAACCACACACGCTCAGGGAATTACATGACAGAACAGATATATATGTTCCCTGTCAGCCCCAGGTGATTATAATGTGTGCTTTTCATCACAGTCACAGTCCTCCCGTTGTTCATTGACTTTCTCGAGCAGGTCCAGTAACATCTCCATTGTGAGACTTTTTGTTACTGTGTTTGGCATATTGAATACATCACGGGTAGCTTGCCAGGCTCCACCGTGCGGGTGAGATACTCTCGGTAGCTTTCTGGGCTCTCCGAGAGGGGCGGAGGAATCGAACTCTGGTCAGTCATGTTGGCTGCATGCAAGGCGAACGCCCTACCACTGTGCTATCGCTCCAGCCCTGTGCTTTTCATATGATGTCATAAATAGCCAAATAACCATTATCAGAAAAGGGCTTCCCCACCCTTGTATTATATGAAAGCAGAAAAAGTATTTCTATTTACTTTGACAAGTGTGCACATATAGTAAAAAATGTAACCATTCTGATGACCATGAAACATGGCAGGAAGATCAGATTCAGGAGCAGACCCTAGATCATACCACCACTAAAGGGCTCCAGACCCTCTACCACTATCTTCCAGTAACTTCTAGCCCACCTTTTGCTTCCTCTCCTTCTCTGCCACCCCCCAATACTTGATAACATCTTTGTTTTTGTTTTTTGGGGGTCAAACCCTGAGATGCTCAGGGGTTATTCCTGGCTCTGCACTCAGGAATCACTCCTGATGGTGCTTAGGGAATCATACCCAGTTCAAATCTGGGTTAGCTGCATGCAAGACAAGTGCTTGATCCACTGAACTATCTCTTCAGTCCAAGGTAATCTACTTTATAACCAAAGGCCAAGGGACAAAAAAATGGATCATCTGTAGTATATAGGAAACAAAACAAGGATATGGTGCTTACCATCAGCATTTTTTTAAGAAAATGCCCAAAATCTATGATACTGGCACAACAGGAAAATTCACTTTGCAGCTCCAGCTATAATACTGGCAATGTATGTCATGGAGCAGCAGAGTTAGAGTTGAAGAGAAAGCAGTGAGGATAAGAGAGGCTTTAGAGACACTCAAGTCTGCAAAATTTCAATAAATTATTCACCATACACATTCCTACAGCTAGTCACTAATATTGTTCTAATCTATATTTTAACTCACTGTATGACAGGCTGCATCTCCTCCACCCACAGATTGATCCAGAGTGGTCTGCCTTCAGCAGAAAGCCAACAGCATCTCAGCAACATGGTGGACAAAATTGAGTTCTGAGGGCTTCCACAGATCACAATAGCAGTTTGCAAACTAATTGCAGCAAGGTCCAGAAAGAAACTTTTAAAATCTCTCCAGCTATCATTGAGAAAAATTGGCATTTTCAGTCTCAGAGAGCTCAAATGGGTTGTGTTGTCCTTGTTGAACATATAAATAATGCAGTGGATTCCCTAGGAGTTATTCAGTGTCTGTCTGGACATACCAAGCTACTACAGATTGCTAAAGCTGTATTCCCTCAGGATAACCCCTACAAAGTCTTACACTTCCCATTTTACTGTCTCTTTTTTGAGATAAAGACAGAAAGAACTAGTTAATGATTTTTTACTTAATATTCCATTGACTTTACCTCTACAACTCATTATTTTAACACAAACAAAAGTTGTAAGAAAGTATAAATTGGTTTAGTTTCTACAAAACATGATATGAAGACAGACACTTTAGAACACTAAAATTTTGTGGAATGCATCTTAGCTAATAAAAAGATGAAATGTTGCCTTTTGCAATGAAATCAAAAGAATTTGAAGCAATTATGGTAAGTAAAATAAATGACAATTGGTGGATATTTCAGTCATATTTTAAAAACAAATAAACTAAAGCAAATGTGCTAACAAATCAGATCAGAATGACATAAGTTATGAAATTAATGGTGGTTACAAAAGAAATTTTGTTGAGGTAATGTTTATTTGTTTTAGAGACACAATGCTACCACATCACACCCCAACATATGAAAGTGGGCATTTGTAAGAACTGTAAATTCTAAAGACCTATTATGTTCAATAAAAAATTTCACAAGATTTTATTCCAAAATAATGGTGATAGTAGTAAATGGCAGATAATAGAATATTTGATGTACTATAGATTATCCTCTTAAGAGACATTTATTATTTGACCATCTATTTGATTATCCATTTATTTTGCAACCTCATCCAAGAGTTCTATATACAGAAGTCACGTCTTCTTAAGAGACATTTGATTCTCTTTGATTGTTCATTTATTTTG
Organism: Sorex fumeus; assembly: GCF_029834395.1. NCBI lineage: Eukaryota > Metazoa > Chordata > Mammalia > Eulipotyphla > Soricidae > Sorex > Sorex fumeus. The sequence continues at coordinate 16,045,319 of NW_026606075.1, read as the reverse complement.
AAACCTCATCTAAGAGTTCAATGTATAGAAATCACAATCAACTTTGTCTTGGGAGAAGCATATGTTACCAAAATCAGGTCACTTGTACATAAAATTGGTTCTTCTGGTCTAAGAGGTAGTTCAGGGGTTAAGATTCTTGCCTTGAAGTTACCCAACAGGAGTTAATTCTGAACATAGCTGGGTGTGGTCCAAACAGCAAAACAAACAGCAAAAAATAGTACTTTGTTAATAAAGAATATTTCAGACCTAGAGCTCCATACCAATCCCTCTACTTAAAAAAATAAACTTGCTTATTTATTTTAATAGAACCACCATGAGAAACAGTTACAAAGCTGTTCATGATTGGGTTTCAGTCCTACAGTGTTTCAACACCAAACCATTCACCACCAATGTCCTACCATATGGTACATTTCCCAGTACCAATGTCCCCATTTTCCCACTTGCCAACACACCTACCCCAAGTCTGCCTTTATGGCAGTTCTTTTCTTCTCTCTCTTTCTCTCTTTATTTCTCTCTCTGCCCTCTATCTCCACTATCTCTCCTCTCTCATATTTCTCTCGCTCTAATATATATATCCATATATATATATATATATATATATATATATCCTTTTGGACATTATGGTTTGCAGTACAGGTACTAGAAGTTTTTCATGTTTGTCTCTTGACCTATGTTAAGCACTCAGTTCTTGTTGCTAGTGATCATTACCAACTATCATTGCAATAGTGGTCCTTCTGCTATCCTAACTGTCCTGGACCCCCATACTCCAACTGTGGAGCAGTCCTCATGGGCCTTGTTTTTTCTTTTCTTGGATATTAACCTCATACTATACTTTTTTTATATCACACAATTAATTGAGTACAATTACTCAATGTCTGTCCCTCTCCTTCTGACTCTCACTCAGGAAAAAAAGGGACATTCATTCATTGTAGGTGGGAATGCTGACTGGTCTTCTTTTAATTTATAAGGTTACTATGTATAAAATTAGTTTATATTATGTCATGAAATACATTATTATAGTGATTTTACTATATACAAAAATTTGCAATGATTTTTGTAAAATATGAAAATGTTTATTTATTATTTGAAAGTTCTTTTTACATTTTCTCTTTCTGTGAATACTAAAGTTATTATCTAAAAAATTATAAACATAAGTAAAACTATGAAATTGACAAATAAAATCTAGAAAATATTACTTTTTTCTATCATTTTAATATTCCTAAGCTTTAACTGAAATATTGCACTCTAGGGTAGTAGTATCACAGGTAAGATGCTTGCTGGCTTACCTTGTATGAGACCGAACTTGGTTCAATCCCTGATACCTTATATGGTCTCTGAGATGACCAGGACTGATCTCTGAACTCAGAGTCAGGTGTAAGTCTTGAGTGCTGCCAGAGGTTACTGAAGAAACAAAATAAAAACAAAGAAAAATTGCACTTATATTTATTACTCTTGCACTGGAAATTACACAACAAATATTTGTAATTTAAGTGGTACTATTTAGCTTGACTTTTTTCCTCCCAAAATCAATGAGAGATATTTCAAGAATGATCTTCAGGTACCATTTTTCATTTCTTCCTTGTATGCAGATGATTCAATAGCACAGCTGTAGGGCATTTGCCTTGCACGCGGCCAGCTGGGTTTGATTCCTCTGCCCCTCTCAGAGAGCTTAGCAAGCTACGGAGAGTATCTTGTCCACACTGCAAAGCCTGCCAAACTCCCTGTGATGTATTTAATGTGCCAAAAACAGTAACAAGTCTCACAATTTGTTGTGAGATGTTACTGGTGCCCGCTTGAGTAAATCGATGAACAATGGGAGGACAGTGCTACAGTGCATGCAGATGATATCCAAAATGAAAGCAAACACTGTAAATTAAATATATTTGATGTAACATATTTTCGGTGAAACAATGTCTTCTTGTACAAATGTACTAATATATACATACCAAATTATATAGAACATATATTTTTTTCCCAAAATTTTCTTCTAAATTGACATGACAGAACTGTAGAGATACAGGGGTAAGGCATTTGATTACCTTGCTTCCAACCAATCCTACGTCAATACCCAGCAATGCACCTCCAGGAGTCATCCCAAAGGAAAAATGAAAGAATAAGCCCTGAGCACTGTCCAGTGTGGCCCCAATAGAATTTTTTTTAATTAGAAATAATTTGAACACCCGCCCAACATGGGGCTCGAACACACGACCCGGAGATTAAGAGTCTCATGCTCTACCGACTGAGCTAGGGCTGGAGCGATAGCACAGCGGTAGGGCGTTTGCATTGCACGCAGCCAACATGGCCGACCCGAGTTCGATTCCTCCGCCCCTCTCGGAGAGTCCGGCAAGCTACCGAGAGTATTTGATATGCCAGACACAGTAACAACAAAGTCTCCAATGGAGACGTTACTGGGACCGCTCGAGCAAATCGACGAACAATGGGAGGGCCTTTACCTTTTACCTTTTAGAAATAATTTAGGTAAGGAGCATTGTCATTTATCCAAGATATGATATGCATAAATATGGTAGGAACAACCTTGAACTCTCATAGTTTTCAATTTGTTAGCTTTTAAAGTATCTACTTTTCATAAAGTAAACAATATAGTAAGTGGGAAGATTACTGTATCTTTGATTTTTATACTGATAATGCTTTATGATGCCCAAAATTTTAGTTGGCTCTAGTAAACATAATTTCAAAACATAGCCCTGTAGTAGAAATCTTGCTCATTTGATGTTCTAAAGCAATTTGCTACTTCAAACCATAAAAAAGCAAATCTGTTAAAAGCTAAAAATATCATATATTTAACCTTGTTATTTAATACTCTAACAATATAATAGTTTTGCTTAATTTTCCAGGAATATATCCTTAAATTATTCATTAATGATAATTTGATTCTAAAAACAAATCAATACTATATCTTACATTTAATATACTAATGTCTCAATATTTAAATACATTTTCTTACTGGAAATGTTTATTTTTAACAGTAAATAGATTTTTCCTCTAGCAGTTGACACATTATTTATCTCTTGTAACAAACAAGCACTTTAAAAAAATATTGTAGTTATAAGACTTTTGTACTTTTAAAGTGTAAAATATTTACATTTCATTGAATTTTAGCAACAGAACTCAAAGTAAAACATTACATAAGAAAATATTGATTAGATTGCCCATAATATATGCAAAAGTAATACTATGTTGTCTTTAAAATGTTCTCATGTATAAAGACACTAAAAGCTACTCATTCTTTTAGTGTTGTTCATTATCACTTAAAGGAACTTATTGCTAAGGTAAAAGAAAATGCTTTTAATTCCCCTAATGTTTGTTGCATTGAACTATTTGCTAAGTAGTCCATGTTAGTGTGTACTGAATATTTGAACAAAACAAATAATTAAAATGTTTATGACTTCACACAAAGAATCTCTGAACCTAACAGCTCATTGCAGAGATATCTCTGGACTTTAAGCCATGCCGACTTTACCAGGGTGCCTCAGACAAGAGCAGGCGTTGTTCCCCCACCTGCCCCCTAAGAACTCTGGTGGCTGCCAACTTCCAGAACCCAATGAGAAGTGTAGGTACAGGGATTTAGTGATGGCAAACTCCAGACCTCAAGGAATAGGGCATGGGCCAGTCCCTCTCATCTTCCATCCCCATGATCCAGAGACACACAAAAGAATCTACGAACAGAGCAGCTCACTGCAGAGATTTCTCTAAACCCTAATTATCTAAAATTTTAGAATTCCAGGATCTTGTGAACATCTTATGCTATTCATAACAAGCAATACAAAAGAGAGAATGGAGGAGATTGTCAGCCATAGAGGCAGGGGGAGGGTAGGATGGAAGGGGTACTGGGGACATTGGTGGTGGAAGATGTGCACTGGTGCAGAGTTGAGAGATTGATCATTTTATGACTGAAACTCAAACAGGAAAGCTTTGCAACTGTATCTCACAGTGATAAAAAAAAAATTAATTAATTCCTCTTTTGCAAACCACAGGACCCAAAAGGAGAGAGAGAACAAAAGGGAGTGCCCTGCCACAGAGGCAGGGTGGAATGGGGGAATGAGGGTGGGAGGGATACTGGGATTAGTGGTGGTGGAGAATGGGCACTAGTGGAGGGATGGGTACTCAATCATTGTATAACTGAAACCCAAGCACAAAATTTGTAAGTCTACAACTGTACCTCATGATGTTTCACTATTAAAAATTTAAAATAAATTAATTAATTAAATTAACATTCTGAATTTAAAAAAGTAATATGGAGTTCATACCCAATTCAATCAGCTTAATCAATGGCTGAAAGCATAGCAGTACTCCTACATTAAAAAAAAAAACAGAGAAAGGAAGACAGTAACAGAATTAAATAGTAAATAACAATATGGAAAAATACAATTTTTAAAGGAGCAGCTTCTCTTTGGAAGAAATATTGAGAGCAAGATATATGAAGATTTCAAAATAATAAAAAAAAGACCTCGATAACTCTCAATAGGAAATTACACTTCCTCTGTTAAATTCTAAAGAGATAGCAAAGGTACATATATTGTAAAAACAAGTATATCTATAGGGCAGAGGCAAGATCTATAATAAATGATTAGAAGTCATGTATCTAACATTCACATCAAAATTCATAAATACATATGAAAAATAGGAAAACAAAAGGGTGATCTGTTTAAGGGCTATATTTAAAAATTTTATATCTTTAAATCTCAACTTGCAAAGATAGAATATTTATAATTCCCAATCAGTTCTGTCACTGTCCTCCCGTTGTTCATCAGTTTTCTCAAGCGGACCCAGTAAATCTCCATTTTTTTTGAGACTTACTGTTACTGTGTTTTGGTATATATCGTATACAGCACGGGTAGCTTGCCAGGCTCTGCCATGCGGGTGAGATACTCTTGGTAGCTTGCGGGGCTCTCCGAGAAGGGCGGAGGAATCGAACTTCGGTCGGCCATGTTGGCCACTTGCAAGGCAAACGCCCTACCCATTGTGCTATTTCTCTAGTCCATCAGTTCTGTCAAATGGAAATGACTTCGATATGAAATAGCATGAATGTGCACAAAACATAAATGCAATCAAGATAGAAGAGTCAGGGAAGAGTAAACAAATAAAAAACACACAATCACAAAGAATAGAAATAAAAGAAAATCAGTCGTAATAAATATAAATGTGTCATTTTTATTAAAAGGTACATAAGTATTCATCTCATTATCCCTCCCAATTAGGAAATTTATGTATGAAAAAAAGCATTATGAACAGTTTTGTAACTGTGTCTTTCACAGTGATTCAATTAAAAATGAATATTATGTGGGGGCAGGAGCAATAGGAAAGTGGGTAGGATACTTGCCTTGCATGAGGCAGATCCAGTTCTATGCCTTCACATCATGTGGTCCCCTAAGACCCACCAGGAGTGATCCCTGAGTGCAGAGCTAGGAATAGCCCTGAGCACTGCCAGATTTGGCACATAAACAAAAATAAATTGGGACATTATCAGTGAGATGTTGAGAAAGCAATGGAAGGATAGAAGTAGGAAAATTTAAATAACATAGGAACACTAAACTGTTATATAAAATAGATTAAAGATCTCAACATCAGACCTGAATATAAAGGCTTATGGAAGAAAACATAGGCAAAAGCCTCTACAATTTTGGAGCTAAAGTCATCTTCAAAGATGAAACACTGCTGACGAAGCAAGTGGAAGCAAAGATAACTAAATGGGACAGCACTAAACTGAAAAGCTTCTGCACCTCAAAAGAAATGGTGTCTAAGATACAAAGACCCAAGAAATGGAAAAAATTATTTACTCAATACCTGTCTGATATATGGTTAATATCAAAGACACTAGCAAAACTTTACAAACAAACAAACAAAACGAAACATTGAATCCCATCAAAAAAATGGGGAGAGGAAATGAATAGAAACTTTCTCATAAAAGAAATTCAAATGTCCAAAAGGCACTTGAAAGCTCCGCTGCAGGTTCATCAGGGGAGCCAGAGAGCACATCTCTTTCCCATGCCCCACGTGCAAGCACCTTTTCCCCCCGGCCTCCACCACTGGGCAGCTAGAGGAGACTTTGGGGAACACCTGCCTGAGTTCCGGGGGAACTCCCACCCACCTCTTCAGGGCCCGGTCCTCTACTGAACCTTCCTTGGGGAGCTGGGGAGCACTCCCTTTCCCGGGCCCTGTGCACGTGTCCCTTTTCCCATGGCGCAGGGCCCCCACCGTTGGGCAGCCAGAGGAGACTTCCAGGGAGCACTCCCTTTCCCGAGCCCTGTGTGTGTGCCCTTTTTCTCATAGTGCCGGGACCCAACTGCCAGGCAGCCAGAGGAGACTTTGGGAACATATGCCTGAGTTCCACTAGACCTCCCACCCACCTTCTCAGGGCCCCGCCCTCCGCTGCAGCACTCTAGACTCACATCCCAGCCTTTATCACCTAATTCTGTGGAAAAAATCCTGGCCGCCTCAACTACAATACAACAACAATCCACTGGCCTACTCCAATTCTAACAAATGACCAATATGCAAGTAGCTGTACAAGCCTAATATTAAAGAGCACCTCCTCCAACGCTTCACTAGATGCCTGTCATAAGCCACAGAATAATGCCTGAGAGGAAGGTCAGATTCAAGAAAGGGAAAAGGGTGACCACCATCTACCGACTTTATTCAGAATCCTGTCCCATGGTTAGATGGAACACTACTAGTGAATTCCAAGGTTTTACCTCTAGACAACCACAACAGCTTGAAGAAACAGAGCAAATCTCCACTACAAGGAGAGGATGAAGAAAACAGTCCCGAAACCTCAACCAGGGTTATCCACAAATAATCTCTCACTGAAAAAAAAAATTCTGAGATGAAAAGCTGAGGATGTTCAAGGAAATATTCAAAGAATCAATGGAGGATACATCCAGAAAATTAAAGGAAGAAATGAAAGAAACAGTAGAACAGATGGTCGAGAAAATACAGGAAGAAATGAGAGCAGAAATAGGAAAGCTACAAAAAGAAGTGTCACAAATAAAGGATTCGGTATATGAAATTAAAAACTCAGTGGCTGCCCTCAGCAGTAGAATGAATACAGCTGAAGACAGAATCAGTGAGCTTGAGGATGAGCAACAGAAATCGCATAGGAAACAACACACAATGGGGAAAGACCTCAAAATAGCTCTAAGGAGAATACGAAACCTACGGGATGAAGCCAAGAGGAACATTAAAATCATCGGAGTACCAGAAGGACAGAGAGGCAATTCCAATGCAAAATCCGCAGTGTAAGAAATCAGTGCTGAAAAGTTTCCAGAGTTAAAGAATGCAGACATCCAGATCCAAGGACACAGAAGGGTGCCAGCTAAAAGAGACTCTAATAAAAACACCCTGAGGCATATCATAGTCAGAATGATGGATGCCATGGATAGAGACACAATAATGAAAGCAGCAAGAAAGAAAGAAATCACATACAAAGGAGGACTCCTTGGATTTACAGCGACCTATCAGAGGAAACCCTCCAAGCCTGAAGACAACGGTGGGATATAGTGAAAAAACTCAGTGAAATAAACGTCTCACCAAGAATACTTTATCCAACTAAACTCACTCAAACTCGATGAAATGATACTCCATTTTGTAGATAAATAACAGCTCAGGATTTCATAGACTCAAAACCAAATCTAAGAAGGAATGAAGGGGCTCCAGTAAGATAAGAAGAAAAACACTTATAAACACAACCAACCCCTAGAGAAAGATGGCACAAAACCCCATGACAATAATCTCTCTCAATGTCAATGGTCTAATGCACCAATCAAGACACACAGAGTGGCAAAATGGATCCAGAAACTGAAACCAACATTCTGCTGTCTACAAGAAACTCATCTGAACAGTCAAAGCAAACACAGACTCTAAGTTAAAGGATGGAAAACAATCCTGCAAGCAAAGAGCTCCCTCAACAAAAGCAGCGGTGACCATAGTAGTATCTGATAATGTAGATTTCAGGTTGAAAAAAATTACAAGGGACAGCAAAGGCCATTTTCTATTTATCAAGGGATACGTACAAAGGAAGAAACCACAATCTTAAATGTATATGCACCTACTGAGGGACCAGCTGAATACTTAAAACAACTGCTAACAGATTTTTAAGGAGGACATTGCTAGCAACATAATAGTAGTTGGAGACTTCAACATCGCCTTATCACTTCTGGAGAGATCAACAAGAACAAAACTCAGCAAGGAAACATTAGTTTTGAAGGAAGAAATAGAAGAGAGAGGGCTAATAGACCTATAAAGGGCTTTACACTTCCCCAAGAAAAGAATACATGTTCTTCTCCAGTGCACATGGACAATTTCCAAAATAGACCATGTGCTAGGACACAAAATATATTCAATGGAATCAGGAATATAGAAGTAGTATCAAAAAAAAAAAACATTTCAGAACTCAATGCATTGAAGATAGAAGCAAATCACACAAAAACAGCAAGAAACAAATCAAATACTTGGAAACAAAACACTCAATGTTGAACAATAAGTGGGTCAGGAAGGAAGTCAAAGAAGAAATCAAAAGATACCTGGAAACAAATGAGAATGAAGACATGAGCTACCAGAAACTATTGGATGCATCTAAAGCCATGCTAAGAGGAAAATTTATAGCCTTGCAAGCATTTCTCAGGAAGAAAGAAAGGGCCTACATAGAGAACTTGACTTCACAGCTCAAGATCTTAGAAAAAGACGAACAAAAGGAACCCATCCACTCCCCCCCCCCGAAGGAAAGAAATAATTAAACTTAAAGCAGAAATTAACGACATGAAAACCCAGAAAGCAATCTGAAAGGTCAATGAAACCAAGAGCTAGTTCTTTGAGAAAATGAACAAGATTGATAAACCACTAGCAAGACTCACAAAGAAAGAGAGACAGAGAACCCTAATAAACCAAATCAGAAATGAAAAAGGAGAAATCACAACAGAAACCAATGAAATTCAAAGTCCATCAGGGACTACTTTGAGAATCAGTATGCCACGAAACAAGAGAACCTAGAAGAAATGGATAAATTCCTGGATTCCTATAATTTCCCAAGATTGAACCAAGACTTGGGATACATTAATAGACCCATTCATATCAAGGAAATTGAAACGGTAATCAAAAGTCTTCCAAAAAAACAAAAGTGCAGGCCAAGATAGAATCACTAGTGAATTCATCAAAACATTGAAAAAAGACTTTATGCCAGTTCTCCTCAAGCTTTTGCAGGAAATTAAAAACAAACAAACAAACAAACAAAAAACCAAAACGTGAATATCCCAAGCAGCTTCTAAAGGGCACTATCTCCCTAATACTAAAAGCAAAGACACCAACAACAAAGAAAACTATAGGCCAATATCCCTGATGAATATGGATGTGAAGATTCTCAACAAAATATTAGCAAATCGAATCCAACAACTCATCCGAAAGATCATATACCATGACCAAGTGGGATTCATCACGGGGATGCAAGGATGTTTTAACATTTGTAAATCAATTAACATAATCCATAATCTTAGAGGGAATGATGAAAACTCTTACCAAAATGGGTTTTGAAGGTACTTTCCTCAAGATAGCCAAAGCCATCTATGACAAACCCATGGCAAGCATTATCCTCAATGGGGAAAAAGTAAGGGACTTCCCTCGAAGATCAGGGACAAGACAAGGATGCCAACTATCACCACTTCTCTACAATATAGTACTGGAAGTACTAGCAATAGCAATTAGGAAAGAAAATGACATTAAAGGCATCCAGATAGGAAAGGAAGAAATCAAGCTCTCACTATTCGCAGATAATATGATACTATATCTCTAGAATCCTAAATCCTCTACCAAGAAATTCCTAGAAACGATAGACTGTAAAGTTACAGGCTATAAAATTAATGCCCAAATATCGATGACCTTCCTATACCAAAATAATGAGGCAGAGGAAAGTGACAGGAAAAAAACAATCCCATTCACAATCGTGCCCCAGAAAAATCAAATACCTCGGAATCAGCCTAACTAAAGAAGTAAAGACCTCTACTACCAAAACTACAAAATGTTACTCCATGAAATATAAGAGGTCACAAGGAAATGGAAACATATCCCCTGCTCATGGATAGGAAGAATTAACTTTGTCAAAATACCAGTACTCCACAAAACACTATACAGATTCAATGTGATTGCTATACAGATTTGTCATAGATGGCTTTGGCTATCTTGAGGAAAGTACCTTCAAAAATATCCATGAAATTCTTCAAAGAAATGGATCAAGCATTCCTAAAATTCAGTTGGAACAACAAACGCTCATGAATAGCTAATGCAATTCTTGAGAAAAAGATGATAGGAGGAATCACCTTCCTCAACCTCTAACTCTACTACAAAGTGGTAACAAAACAGCATGGTCCTGGAAAAAAGGCAGATCGTGGACCAATGGAACTGGGTGGAATATTCCTACACACAACCCCAAATGTATGAACATCTAATCTTTGATAAGGGAGCAAGAAATGTAGAGCAAGGAAAGCCTCTAAAACAAATCGTTTTGACATAACTGGACAACCACATGCAAAAAAAGTGGGCTTAGACCTCGATTTAACACCATGCACAAAAGACAGATCAAAACGGATTAAAGACCTCTACATCAGACCAAAACCCACAAAGTACATTGAAGAACAAGTTGGCAAAACCCTCCTCGATATTGAGGCTGATGGTTTCTTCAAAAATGACATGCCACTGACCAACCAAATGGAAACAGAGATAAACAAATGGGACTATATTAAACTAAGAGGTCTCAGATGGGGTAGGTGCTGTATATTAAACTAAGAAGCTTCTGCACTGCAAAAGATACAGTGACAAAAATACAAAGACAATCTACAGAATGGGCATTGATATTCACCCAATACCCATTTGATAAGGGGTTGATATCAAGGATATTCAAAGCACTGCTTGAACTCCAGAAAGAGAAGCATCCAACCGCATCATAAAATGGGGTGATGAAATGAACAAAAAATTTCTCAAAGAAGAAATCTGAATGGCTAAAAGGCACGTGAGAAAATGCTCTACGGGAGAATTGCCTGGGCCTCATACTGAGCCGATATCACTGGGAGGTCCCAGATGAGGTAGGTGCTATCTCCTCACCTTCTCCAGAAGGAATCCTGGCAACCATGAGCTTCTACAAGCATGGCTCCGGTATGCAGGTACCAGGACTATTCTTCTAAACTGCATGGAGATGCAGGGACAGGCAGTTCAGTCCCGGTTCCCAATCAGCCTTTGATCCTGGAAGTCACGCCCACAACCCGCCCCCAGCACCATCTTACAGCACACAGCAGTGAAGAAAACTGGCCAGCAGGCTCCACAACTCCCAGAGAATTTTCCGGGACCTATACTGAGCTTCTATCACAAGGAGGTCTCAGATGGGGTAGGTGCTATCTCCCTGCCTTCTCCATATGGAATCCCCGTGACCATGAGCTTCTACAAGCATGGCTCCGGTATGTGAGTACCAGGACTATTCTTCTGAATCACGTGGCCGCATAAGCAGTGTCATAACATTTCCTGATATGCAAAGTGATTAATGGAAAGTAAATAATCTAGTGTTCATCACTAAAAGACAGGCTTGAATGGTGGTGGGAAAATCTGAGCAAAATATAATGTCCAACTGAAATGCATCTGTACAGTGCATTTAACTACAATGCTATGCTGCCCTGGGAAGGGAAGGGTGTCTTTCCCTCCGCCTGTTCCCCCATGTGGAAGCAGCATGGTGACCTCCATCTTTTAGAGCCGAATGAACAGCCAGGTATGAGACTGCATTGGCGAGGCACATGGGGCCTCATGGGATGGGGGTTGGAATTGTCCCTGCTCCCCGCCATGAAAATGCCCCGGGTTGACACCCTCAAATGCCTCCTCTGGTTCCTGAACGACCACAATCCCAGAGGCACACAAACCAATCTCAGAACCCAGGAGCTTTTGGCCGTAATCCCTCTAGGCTTATTACTAAATTATCTGAAATCCAAATTCGTGTGGCTGCTATTGTGGCCACACTACATCATATGCTCTTCATAATAAGCAATAGAAAACAAATTATCTAATGATGTCTTTTTGGCAGGTCTGAATGTTGGGGAAAATTCCAAATAACAATGTTGGAATTGAATGTGATTAACGTAGGGAGAGAGTGGAAATCTGCCACACAGGTGGGGGGTGGTGGGAGGGGGGGTATACTAGATTTCTTGGTAGTGGAAAATGTGCACTGGTGAAGGGACGGGTGTTTGATCATTGTATGACTAACCGAGACTTAAACTGAAAGGCTTTGTGACTGTTCTCACAGTGATTCAATAAATAAATAAATAATTTTAAAAAAATAGAAAATGCTCTACATCACTAATCATGAGCGAGATGCAGATCAAAACAATAATGAGGTATCATCTCACACCACAGAGACTGGCCCACATTCAAAAGAACAAAAACAACCAGTGTTGGTGCGGATGTGGCAATAAAGAGACCTTTTTCACTGCTGGTGGTAATGCTGACTGGTCCAGCCCTTTTGGAAAACACTATGGAAAGTTCTCCAAAAATTAGAAATTGAGCTCCCATTTGACCCGACAATACCACTCCTGGGAATATATCCCAGAGAGCCAAAAAAGTATAGTCGAAGTGACATCTGCACTTGTATGTTCATTGCTGCACTGTTCACAATAGCCAAAATCTGGAGAAAAACCGAGTGCCCGAGAACAGATGACTGGTTAAAGAAATTTTGGCACATATACACAATGTAAAACTATGCAACAGTTAAAAAGGATGAAGTTATGAAATTTGCAACAAGTGGTTCTACATGGAAAGTATCATGCTAAGTGAAATGAATCAGAAAGCGAAGGACAGACATAGAAAGACTGTACTCATCTGGGGAATAGGGGCTAACAGAATAGAAGACGAACACCCAAGAATAGTTGATATAAGTACCAGGATGTCTGTTCCATAGCTTGGAAGCCAGCAGCACATGCTGGGGGAAAATGCAGCTTAGATAGAAATGGGAACACCAAGTAAAGGGTGTTAAGAGGACTCACTCCAGATGAGAGACACACACTGAAAGTAGACTTTAGACCGAACACAATGGTCAATCAATATCTCTATTGCAAAGCACAACACCCTAAAAGAAAGAGAGAGCAAAAAGGAATGCCCTGCCATGGAGATGGGGTGGGGTGTGGGGGGTGGAGGGCTGGTAGGGCTATTGGGTTCATTGGTGGTGGAGAATGGCACTGGTGGAGGGATGGGTACTTGATCACTGTATAACTGAAACCCAAACATAAAAATATGTTAGTCTACAACTGTACATCACTAATAAAAATAAATAAAAAGAAAGTGTTCAAAACTATCAAATGAAATAAAGCCAATGTGTTATAATTATAAACATGTGGTCATATTAGCATTTACAAAATATTTCCATCAGATATCACTCCAAATTCTAAAATACTTAAAATATTTTTGAATATACAACATACAATATTCATTTAAGATATTTTATTAAATTTTATTGAATCACTGTGAGATAGTTATAAGCTTTCATGTTTGGGTTGCAATTACACAATGATCAAACACCCATCACTCCACCAGTACACATTCCCCACCACCAATATGCCCGGTATACCTCCCCTTTCCCACCCTCTCCCTGCCTCCATGGCATACATGATTCCCTGTAATCTCTCTCTACTTTTGGGCATTGTGGTTTGCAATACAGACCTTGAGAGGTTATCACGTTTGGTCCTTTACCTATTTTCTGCACACATCTCTCATCCCAACTGATTCCTCCAGCCATCTTTTTCTTAGTGATCCCTTTTCAATTCCAACTGCCTTCTCCCCTTTGCTCATGAGGCAGGCTTCCAGTTATGTGTATCTACTATCCTTAGGTGCCAGCCTCATGTTATGTTGTTTTATACTCCACAAATGAGTGAAGTCCTTCTATGTCTGTCCCTCTCTTTCTGACTCGTTTCACTTAGTGTGATCCTCTCCATGTCTATCCATTTATAAGCAAAGTTCATGACTTCATCTCTCCTGACAGCTGCATAGTATTCCATTGTGTAGTGTACCAAAGTTTCTTTGACCAGTCATCTGTTCTAGGGCACTTGGGTTGTTTCCAGATTTTGGCTGTTGTGAACAGGGCTACATCAAACTAAGAAGCTTCTGCACTACAAAAGAAACAGTGACCAAAATACAGAATGAGCCCAGAGAATGGGAAAGAATATTTACCTAATACCCATCTGATAAGGGATTAATATCCAGGACATACAAGACACTAGTAGACTTGTACAAGAAAAAAAACTTCCAACCCCATCAAAAATGGGGAGAATAATGAACAGAAGTTTCCTCAAAAAACAAATAACAAATGGACAAAAGGCACATGAAAAAATGCTCCACATTGCTAGCCATCAGGGAGTTGCAAATCAAAACAATGTGATATCATCTCACACCACAGAGACTGGCACACATTCAAAAGAACAAAAGCAACCAGGGCTGGCATGAATGTAGGAGAAAAGGGTCACTCACTGTTGTGGGAATGCCCACTAGTCCAGCCTTTCTGGAAAACAATATGGACAGTCCTTCAAAAACTAGAAATTGAGTTTCCATATGACCCTGCAATACCACTTCTGGGAGTATACCCCAAGGATGCAAAAAAGCACGGTGGAAATGACATCTGTACCTACATTTAAGATATTTTTGTGAAATCAATACTTACCTAAAGACTGACAGTACTAATATTTTTTATAAGAAACTCAAAATATAATGAGGCTACTATGAACAATTTTATTCTCTTTATCTGTGAACCTATAAGAAATAGACAGATTCTTAGAATCATGTAATCCCCTAAAATTGAATGAGGAGGAAGCAAAAAACTTAACCAGGACAATCACAAGTAAGAAAATCAAAACAGTTATTAAGAGTCTCCCCAAAACAAAAGTCTCCTGGTCAGATGAATTTACTGTTGAGTTTTATCAAACCTTCAGAAAAAAATTACTCCTTAAGATTTTCCAAAACATGGAAGAAACAGAAATCCTTCTAAGACATTGGAGGTATATATTTTATATATTAATATTCTCGGCCACGCGACATCTTATCATCTCATTCCTACTTTGGACAAACTGGCAGGCTACCGAATGTAACCTGCTCACACGGCAGAGTCTGGCAAACTCCCCCTGGTGTACCCAATATGCCAAATACCAGTAACAATGAAAGGTCTCATTCTCCTAACTCTGAAAGAGCCTTGAATATGGCACTTTTTAAAAAAATCTCAGGGCTAGGACGAAGGAGACGTTACTGGGGCCTGCTCGAGGCAATCGACGAATAACAGGATGGTTGTGATTGTGATTGTGATTAATATTGTAAACCTAGATACTTTTGCAAACATCTAAATTAAAATATTTTAAAGCTAATAAAAATAAGATGAGTACTATTATCATCAACTTTTACCATCACATATATTCAAATTTGACATTTTTGGAGAAAACAATGTAACATTCTCATTGACATGAAAAAAATCATTAATAAAATAAAATGCAAGCCTAACCTGCATTATGAATCAGAACTATAGCTCGAGTTTCAGATTTGTATACTCATAACTATAGATATATGTGGATACTCTGTTAGCTATCTTTCTATTGTAAATTTATATCTTCACTCAGCTATTTGTATGTGAAAATTGATTTGTTGCTGAAAAAAACAGATGTGCCAATAATAGATATCAATTCCTAAAGATTTTTATTTTAATAATGTGATTAAACTACTGAAATATCAGGCAATGCTAAAAGTGGTTGGTAAGAATTTCAAATTGTTTATTGTAGTAACGTTTATACTGACTAATAAGGTTAAAATATCTGACATATGACAAAAATATTACTTTCAATTATAGTACACATGCTTTTCTACTCATATTTTATATTTATGCATGTATAATTCAAACTTTTTCGATAGTAATATATTTAAGTTGAAGCCATCATGAAAAAATGCTTTATGATTGTTTTCTAAATTAAGAAATAATAAATACATGAATGTGGATGAGCAAAATGAACAAGAAATGGATTTTACATGAGAATTCAGAATACTTGAAAAGTGGGCTATTTGTCATAGTACATAATAAATAAATCCTTATTCATTTTAAATAGTAGCAACTCACCACAAAGTCTTTAATGAAAATTTAGAAAGATAGTACAGGGAATAAGGTCCTTGCATTGCTCAAGGCTGATTTGAATTTAGTCCCCAGCACCATATATGGTCCCCTGAATACCACCAGTAGTGATCCTGTGTTAAGAGGTAGGAGTAAGCTCTGAGCACCACTGCATAAGCCCACCCCAACACCAAAAGAAAAAGAAAGAAAGAAGGAGAAAATTAAAGAAGGGAGGGACAGAGGAAGGGAGAGAGGGAGGGAGGGAGGGAGGGAGGGAGGGAGAGGGGAATCGAGTGTATGACCCTGGAGGATTATGAGCAGCACAAGGATGACCTGGGTAAGCCCTAGCACTTCAGAGCTGAGAGCACCACATTCTTGGGCTCTGACATTGAACTGTTATCTGGTTTCCTAAAGATCACAAGGGACCTCAGGTCTCCTGAGTACCAAGATTGAAAGACAACACAAATAAATAAATTAAAATAACATCTAAAACATAACTGACTTGCGTGGGTGAAGGGGGTTGTTTGACCCATATCTGGCTGTGCTTAGGGTCTACTGTTGTCTCAATGCTCATAAATATTCTTGGTGGTACTGAAGGAACCCTATCGAGCAAGGAATACAATTCTGGGCTACCATATGCAGAACACGCATCCCAGTCGTTGAGCTAGCTCCACAGCAAACTCAGGAAAGAAAAATTGTAAAGGATATATGAGCATCATACATTGAAAACTATAAAGCATTGCTAAATTTAATTGGAGACACAAATAAATAGAAAGTTACCTAATATCGATATATTGAAAAAAACTTGACATCAAAAGGTCCAGGTGTCACAAAACAATCTAAAGATGTAATGCAGCAACCCCTATTAAAATCCCCATAGAATTTTCACAGAAATGACTTCAAATGCTAAAATTATGTTGAACAACCAAAAAACTGAAGAGGTAGAGCAACTGTGATTAAGAACAGAACTAAATACATTATACTATCTGACTTTAAGACATAATAAAAAGTAATATTAATCAAAAAGTTCTATTTAACATACAGATACAGAACAGTGGAATAAAATTAAAGCCCAGAAATAAATCAAAGCACATAAGTAATTCAGCCAAATTCTATAACATTTCAAATAACACATATAAGATAAATTATGATCTATTTAATAAATGATGCTGGAAAACCTTGATATCTACATTCAAAATACTTAAATTTTCTTACACTGTGCATGAAAATCAATTCAAAGTCAAAAATGACTTACAACATAAAAACTAAAAGTATAAAATTCCTGAAGTAAAACACAGAAGAAAACTTGTCTTTACCTGGAATTTTGGATATAACACTAAAAGAACATTTTGGATGTGACATTAAAAGTAAAAGTAAGTAAAGGCCCTCCCGTTGATCATCAATTTGCTCGAGCGGGTCCAGTAATGTCTCCATTGGAGACTTTGTTGTTACTGTGTCTGGCATATCGAATACTCTCGGTAGCTTGCCAGGCTCTCCAAAACATTAAACGCACAAATAATAAAAGCAAAAGAAATAAATGGGGCTATATCTAATTAAAATGTTTCTGTACCAGAAACCATCACCAAAAGGAAAAAAAGACAACATACAGAGTGGGTGAAAAAATCTGCAAAGCATGTATCCAGAAGTTCAAAGGTATACTATGACATTTAATTCAGTAGCAAAATCAATATAATTATATAATTATGTAGCCTGATTTTTTTAAACTGGACAATAACAAAGAGATGGCTTAGAAAATAAAAATAGTTAATTAATTAAAGCACAGTTGTAGGGTGTTTGCCTCGCGTGCACGGGACCGGCCTGACCAAGCCAGGTTCGATTCCTCCGCCCCTCTTGGAGAGCCCGGCAAGCTACCAAGAGTATCTCACCTGCACAGCAAAGCCTGGCAAGCTACCCGTGACATATTTAATATGCCAAACAGAGTAACAACTAAGTCTCAAAATGGAGACGTTACTGGGCCCGCTCGAGTGAATCGATGAACAACGGGAGGACAGTGCTAATTAAAAAGTCAATAGAAATGTACAGGACCATAATGGTAACTGTATTTAGATAAAGAAAAATATTTTAGCACAAATACTACATAGCTGACTCCGAACTCTTAAAATATTAAAAGTACTTATTTTTACTGTGTTAACACAATAAAATTATTTTATACAATAAAATCACTTTAATAGTATTTTAACACAGTGACTACTGAAATTATATGAAGAGAAAAATTTCATGTCCTCAAATTTTCAGCATTGTTCATAATGATTTTATATAGTAAATAAAAACATGGGAATGAATAGCATTCATATACAAGAGGTCGACATTTTCTTATATCAAACAATACACATTCTGTAGAATAATTTCACTGGCACATGCAGATTAAATATGTATATGACATGAAAAGTCAAGAAAATCTTACCACTTTTACAACATACTCAATGTGAAGTGAAAATAAAATGAATATATTTTCCAAAACAATATAAAAGTCAGTGCAAAGGTCAAAGCAATGGGTCAGGAAAAAAGAAAGTGGGGAAAGAAAGAAAAATAGAATTTTGTGCTTGTCAATAAATCTCTCATTAATTAGAAACAAGATCTACAATCTTCTCAAAGAATATATTTGAAATCACAGGCATGGAAAAGTGATTGTTTCTTTTGTAATTCAAACACCAAAGCATATTCTCAAAGTTTAATTCCTTGTCTTTTCTTTGACTACATATCTTTCCACCCATCTTCCAACAGAAAGATCTGTGATTAATATTCAAAATATGTCAATGGATGCATAACATATTAACCTTAAGGTTCAATTATAGCTAAATCATAAACAGAGCCAAAGAGTATGATACATAAGACAGGAAAAGAAGACAACTCATTGTAGGTTAATTAGGAGAGATAAACTTGGAAAAGACAAGACAGTATAAAATATTATGGGCTGTGCAAATGCATAACATTTAAAATGAGCATTCAAATGAAATCTAACCAAATCTTAGAATTAAAAAGGAAGAAAATCGGAAATTTTCATGTCATACCAGAGTTCTCAATGAGGAAATGAAAGTGGATAATCTTGGTGAAGTGACTGTGTCAGAATTAAAAGCAATTGATTAAATAGTTAAATTAGTTATATACTCGTTGATCAGAAAGTCAATTGATATTATTTTTAAGGTCCTCCACATATGTCATAGCATTTATAATCTAAGAATTACAAAAAAATTGGCAATTGTCATTTTTTTTATTTTTCCAATTAGAAAAAGCTGATTTTGAAATAATGCTATAAACACTACAACAAGAGAATATGGAGGGAGGGATGATTGAGATAGGAGAATAATTCACTAAAAAGAGAGTTAATTTTTCTGGAATAAAAAATAACTAACATGAGGCTAAGATCCAAGAACTGTAGAGACAAGGGCCAAGATGATCTCTTCACACTTGGAAGCCTGTCTCATGAGAAGGCAGTTGGGATGGAGAAGGGACCACTAAGTCAATGTTGGTTGGAGGGATTGTGCAGGATGGGAGATGTGTGCCTAAAATAAAAAAAGGAACAAACATGATGGCCTCTCAGTATCTGTATTGCAAACCATGATGCCCAAAAGTAAATAGAGTGAGAGTAAGAAAGAAGGAAGGTGCCTGCCACAGAGACAGGGGGTGGAAAGTGGTGGGAGTGGCGGGAGGGATATTAGGGATATTGGTGGTGGAAAGTGCACACTGGTGGAGGAATGGGTGTTCAATCAATATATGACTAAAACTCAATCATGAAGGCTTTGAAAGTGTATCTCATGGTGATTCAAAAAAAGAGGAAAAAAAAGTTAAAATATAATTTATAATTCAAGAAAAAACCAAGCAGTTTTTGACTAAGAGATAGATCAGCAGGTAAGCTGCATGCAGTGAACCCAGGTTCAATGCCCAGCACCTCATTTGGTTCCCCATGCACAACCAGGAGCAATTTCTGAGTTCAGAGTCAGGAGAAACTTCTGAGCATTGCCCAGCATGGCCCCCAAACCACCACTGGCTCTAGCTCAAAAATTAAAACAAAAAAATTCAAACATTTTTAAGAAAGGCATTTATGGCTACAAGAACTATAAAAGCAGACAGCATTATGAAATGAAAATAAACGTTATTCATTATATGATTGTCAATTTTTGCTTACACAAGAGTCAAAACTTAAGACATGTTATTTTTCCTACACTAAAAAAACCCAGACTTGCTCTTACCACAACCAGTCTTCAGAGAAAAAGAAAGAAATCTTTCTGGACTGTCAACAAAACAAGCTGATTGGGCAGGCCATGGACACTGTTTTGGTTGGTTTCTTTCTTTTTTTTTTCTTTTTCAGTCACATCTGGCGATGCACAGGGGTTACTGCTGACTCATGCACTAAGGAATTACTCCTGGCAGTGCTCGGGGGACCATATGGGATGCTGGGAATCGAACCCTGGTAGGCCACGTGCAAGCAAACACCCTACCCGCTATGCTATTGCTCCAGGTCCTGTTTTGGTTTCTTAATGTGAGTACTGTTAATTTAAAAATCGATATGCCTGCAAATATTTGATTGTTTGGGGGCTATACCTAGTGATGCTCTAAGCTTTCTCCTATTTTTTTTTTTTCACCCAAGGGAGGGAGAGGGCTTTTTTTTAAATGTTTTTAAGATCCTCACATATATCATATCATTTACAATATTTAATAATTACAGAAAATTCAGCAACTGTAATTATTTTATTATAATCTTCCCAATGAGAAAGGGACATAGAGATCTAACCCAGAACAGTTACATGTAAGGCAAGTGCTTTCTACCTGCAACATTCTTTTTTTTATAAATATACGAGAATTGCTGTATATTCAGCCATTGATTGAAATTATTAATTTGGACATGAAGCCCACATTACTTATTAAATTTTTTTAAAATATATGGAACAATAAGCCCCCACGAATAGCTTAAGCAATTCTTGGAAAAAAGAAAGTGGGAGGAATCAACCTCCCTAACTTCAAGCTCTACTACAAAGCAGTAATAATTAAAACAGCATGGTACTGGAACAAAGGCAGAGCTATAGACCAATGGAACAGAGTTGAATGTACTGACATCTCCTCCCAAGCATATGATCTTCTAATCTTCGATAAGGGGGCAAGAAAAGTGAAGTGGAGCAGGGAAAGCCTCTTTAATAAATTGTGCTGGAAAAACTGGACAGCTACATGCAAAAAAGTGGGCTCAGATCTCTGCCTAATGCCATGCACAAAAGTAAAATCAAAATGGATTAATGACCTCAACATCAGACAAGAATCCATAAAGTTCATTGAAGACAAAGTTGGCAAAACCCTCCATGATATTAAAGCTAATGGTATCTTCAAAGATGTCATGCCACTAACCAAGCAAGTGAAAACAGAGATAGATAAATGGGACTATCTTATACTAAGAAGCTTCTGCACCTCCAAAGAAACAGTGACCAAAATACAAAGACAGTCTACAGAATGGGAAAGGATATTCACCAAATACACATCCAACAAGGGGTTGATAACAATTATATACAAGGTACTAGTTGAACTCCACAAGAAGAAAAAACCCAACCCCATCAAAAACTTGGGGGAGGAAATGAACAGAAATTTTACAAAGAAAAAATCTGAATGGCAAAAAGGCACATGAGAAAATGCTCTACATCACTAATCATCAGGGAGATGCAGATCAAAACAACAATGAGATATCATTTCACACCACAGAGACTGGCCCACATCCAAAAGAACAAAAGCAACCAATTCTGGTGCGGATGTGGCGAGAAAGGGACACTCCTTCACTGTTGGTGGGAATGTCGACTGGTTCAGCCCTTCTGGAAAACAGTATGGACGATTCTCAAAAAATTAGAATTTGATCTCCCATTTGACCCAGCAAAACCACTCCTGGGAATATATCCCAGAGATGCAAAAAATTATAGTCGAAGTGACATCTGCACCTGTTTGTTCATTGCAGCACTCTTTACAATAGCCAGAATCTGGGAAAAAATCTGAGTGCCCAAGAACAGATGACTGGTTACAGAAACTCTGGTACATTTACACAATGGAGTACTATGTAGCTGTTAGAAAAGATGAAGTCATGAAATTTACATACAAGTGGTACTACATGGAAAATATCATGTTATGTGAAATGAGTCAGAAAGAGAGGGGTAGACATAGAAAGATTGCAATAATCTGGGGAACATAAAGCAACAAAATAGGAGACTAACACCCAGGAGTGGCTGAGATTAGTATCAGGAATTTTGCTCCATGACTTGGAGGGCAGCCACATGTGCTAGGTGAGAAGGAAGCTCAGATAGAGAAGGGAGTACCAAATAAAGGATGTTGGGAGGATCCTCCCAGGATGGGAGAAGCATGCTGAAAGTAGACTATAGACCAAACATGATTGCCACTCAATGCCTCTCTTGCAAATCACAGAACCCAAAAGGAGAGAGAGAGAGAGAGAACAAAAGGGAATGGCCTGCCACAGAGGCAGGGTGGGATGGTGGCACAGGGGGACGGACGGATACGGGACCCATGGTGGTGGAGGTTGGGCACTGGTGGAGGGATGGGTACATGATCATTGTATAATTGAAACCCAAGCACAAAAATTTGTAAGTCTATAACTGTACCTCATGGTGTTTCACTAAAAAAAAAAGTCTGGATATTCGTGAGGTAGACCATTACAAAGCTGTTCATAATTGGGTTTCAGTCATACAATGGCTCAGCACTCAACCCTCCACCAGTGTACGTTTCCCACCAACAATGTCCCCTGTTTCCCTACCACCATCTCTGAGACTCCAGTCCCCTACCCCTAGTCCATCTGTGGGATGCATTTTCCTACTTGCTCTCTCTTCTTTTCCTTTTATGTATTATGGTTTGCAATACAGGTGCTAAGAGGTCATGGTGTTTGTTCAGGGCATTTGCTATTTTAATCAGGATGGTAAGGCTGGAGTAGCTTTTCAATTGGGTGCAAGCTTTGGCATATGAATGTGACTGCCAAGGCTTCCAGAAGTACAGGGATGTAGTGGGGAGGTAACCCATCCTGATCCCCAAGAAAGCCTGGAGATTTCAGTCACAAAACCCTCATACCAAAATTTTCAGCAGATTACATCTTGGTGAGGTCTGTCCTGAGACAGTAGAGTTAGGCCAGGATTATGGTGGTGATTTGGATTGTGGAAGCAAGCAGCTGGACACAGGCAACGCCACCCTCCCCCCCACACACACTTCGATTTATCCCGGTCTGTTCAACCATGCGTGGGTCCAATCTTAACTGTGGCTTTTGATCTCTTTTGAGATTTATTTATGGGTCTCTGAAATAAGGGTGGTGATAGTATAACTTACAGGGTGGCACTGGAGTTGGTTCGTGGAGGTGACTGAGAGTGCTTCCATGTATATTAGGAAGTAGGGGGAGGTAGTCCCTCCCAAGTCTGAGAAAACCTGGAGATTTCAGTTGCAAAACCAGCATACCAGAATTTTCAGCAGATTATATCTTGGTGAGGTCTGTCCTGAAACAATGGAGTCAGGCAGGGGGTATGGTGGTGATTTTGGATTGTGGAAGCAAGTGGCTGCTGGAGGCTCTGCCTGGAAAGGCACAGGCCAACCTGTCCCCCTTCTATTTATCTCAGTATGTTCAGCCATGTGCAGGTATGAAATTAACTATGGTTTTTGATCTGTTCTGAGATTTATCTATGGGTCTCTGAAATAAAGTCAATAAATGAGCTCTTATAGCAGATCCAGAGGTGTTTTGTGGGCATGGCTTCCAGATACCTAACTTTTGGCCGTTTAATTTCTTGGTAAACTTGGTCCCAAGTTGATGGGATCTGGCCAACGACACCTCAGAAATTTTGGGGTGTCAGGAAGCCAGAAGGCACCATCAGGCTGCTGATGCACTCGCTCCACAGGTACAGATTGACCTCCTACTGCACTATTTCCCCAGTTCAACATGTGATTTTTAAAAAATTGTTCTTTCCAGTATGTCCCAGTATGTCAGACTTAGTTTTCAGTTTCATTCTATTTGTAGAATTCTGAGGAGGAATCTTAGGTTTGATATATTTTAATTTCATGTGAAAATCCTTAATATATCATAAATGCCTTGTCTTTTTGTTTCTCTGTGATATTAATTAGGCATATGCTCACATTTGATATGATCCAATATCTCATAATCTGAATATTATTCTTTGGGAACATTTAGTGCATCATGAGATTCAGATGTCTATAAATTTGTGTGTAAGAATTTAGCTTTTTTTTTTTCTTGGACGGTTTCCTTCTTTAATGTTCTAGTTCCATTCTTACCTTTCGACCCTTACTGTACTTCTTAACTTCAGGAAGGATCTCTCCATAAAAGTATTATATCTTGCATATACAAGTAAAGTTGTGAAATATTTGGCTATTTATTTTCCTGATTCACTGTTATTTTAATTTGGGGTGTGTTTCACCATATGGGATTCCAGGGACCAATGTCAGGTTAGCCACATGCAAGACAAATGCCCTACCATCTATACTACTGCTACTCTTATGCTACTCTTATGTTCAATAAAAAAAATTCTCAGTTACTATGCCTTAAAACTGGAAACAATATTTTTTATTTTTCTGTTAGAAACTTAAGGCTTTTGCCCTTTTTGTGGCCTTAAATACATAAGATATATTTTGCTACATATTATAATGATAAGGAATTCAAATTTGTGTTCTCAAGTAAAGATACATACTCATTTGTTTATTTACAGTTTATATCTGCTTTTTTGTGCCACAGTGGCAGAGTTTAGATCTGTGACCATGACTGAGGATGTGAAAATTACAAATATTTACTTATTAAGCAGCTTTTCAATGGAAGGTGGGGAAAGCTTTTTTATAAATGGTTTATGTATGTAACTTCATTCACTTGTGGAAAATAATGACTTATTTTTCTCTTCTGCCTTCCCAGTCTCATAATAATGCCTCTAATAGGCATTCTGAATCCTCAAACTCATATGGGAAAAGCAATTTTGGAAAAAATATTGCACATAGGTTCTCTGTTGGAATTCAGAGCAATGATACTGAGTTGATAACAAATTAATCATGATATAGTTAGGGAACCCAAAGACACTTGGAGGTTAAATTATTTGCTTGAAAATCTTGTGGATCTTAGAAAAGTTGTTGAAATCCCAGTTAAGAGTTTGTCATAGAAAAGGAATATAGAATGTAAACCACAGAGGTAAAAGATTCATAAGTTTGAATTGAGAAGACAATACTCTGGACATCAAAGATTATATGAATCTCTGTAGTACGAAATGTTTTTTATATGTCCTTGGTGGAAGAATTAAACATGGTTTGTATAACTATACAGGGTAAGAACAACAGAAAGCTTTTGTTCCTTAAATCAGAAGGGATTGAATGAATCTTTGTGCTCTCTTTGCAGTTATGGAAATGTCTATCCTCTAAGTCTTACCTACTGAAGAACGAATTATCTGCTTTCCTGCCTTGTTCTTCAACATTTCTTATTCATACCCAAGGAAACTGTGAAGCTGAATTTGTGAATGTTTGTTACTCTCAGTGTTTTATACTTGTATACTAACTTCCATAAGATATTAACATTATGCTAAATATTAGTGAAGTTCCTCGTATTTGCTGATTTTGGGCCTTGCCTAACTGCTATTCTTTACTGTGCACCATTTCTCACTATATTTCAGACTAGGTAGTTTTTCCTGTGATCTCAGCACTTTTCTGGAGTCGATTATCACGGTCACAGTCCTCCTGTTGTTCATCGATTTGCTCAAGTGCGCCCGGTAACGTCTCCATCATGAGACTTATTGTTACTGTGTTTGGCATATTGAGTACGTCACATCACGGGTAGCTTGCCATGCTCTGCTGTGCGGGCGAGATACTCTCGGTAGCTTGCTGGGCTCTCCAAGAGGGGCGAAGGAATCGAACTCAAGTCGGACATGTTGGCTGCGTGCGAGGCAAATGCCCTACCACTGTGCTATCGCTCTGAACATATACATTATGTATATGACATATTCATAATTACATATCATACTTAAATATTTTGTATATTATGCAGTTTTCCCTTTTAGTTTGCTATCTATTTGGCAAGAATTTGGAGTCAATAATTATAAAGATGCAATGTTTACATATTATAATTATGTTGTAAATTATAAACGTGATAATTATATTTATATTATTTATTATTATTTAATAAATAGTTATTTATATATTTATTAGGTAAAGGTAAAGGCCCTCCCATTGTTCATCGATTTGCTCTAGCAGGCCCAGTAACGTCTCCATTGGAGATTTTGTTGTTACTGTGTTTGGCATATCGAATACATCACAGGTGGCTTGCCAGGCTCTGCCGTGTGAGGGAGATACTCTCGGTAGCTTGCCAGGCTCTCCAAGAGGGGCGGAGGAATCGAACTAGGGTCGGCCATGTTGGCTGTGTGCAAGACAAACGCCCTACCACTGTGCTATTGCTCCAGCCCCATATATTTATTATAGTTAGTTATTTAAAGGATCAGGATTCTATATTCATAACCATATTCTTATTGTCTAGCATCACAAAAGGCATATATTAGGATCTCAAGAAATGATATTGAATAGATTTATATCCATACCAATTTCAGAGCTAGTACAGGGTTAGACCAGTAATTTTCAAATGGGTTTATTTTTATCTATCTAACCCAAGGAGTATTAAATGTAGATATTATTTACTGAGCTCTTATCTAGCTGTCTGTTTATAGCCAGAGGGAGGAGTGCTTCTAACCAAATATACTATTGTAGGATAACACTGTTTTGTCCTTCCTCAGGTAGCTTACATTTATCAGGTCACACCCATCCCAGGGCACTGAACTTGTATTATAAGTTAATATTGCCTTTCTCCTCTCTTTATATCTTTTGAATAGTTTACCTTAAAGCAATGTCCTTTCTGTATGGACACAGGAAGACAGTTAATACTATGCTTTGTAACTTGGGAGTTGATTGACTCCGAATAATATTTACTCCTGGGCATCTGCTTTCTTGACTCAGTTGCCCTTAGTTCCTAGCACCCCAAAAGCAGGGTCCCAGCGAGGGACTGAATGCACCCAGGGCAAGCTGTGAGCTACCCTGGCATCAAAATGGTCAGGCCAAAGCACCACAATACTCAACTATAAGTTGAGGGCATGATCATAAACAAATGCTGTCATGATCCAAAAGTAAATAATGACGAGACTAGGACCCTGCTGGGGCTAAGAAGACGAACCTGGCCTGTGCACTGCAGAATGTATAGTGAGATGTTCTCAGGAAGAACCAAACTGTAAGTTTATATCTCTTACTATGCTCATACAGAGTGACATTGCTAGAAATATTAGAAGTAGATTTACTACAACTATTTAAGTAGATTACTATCTGAGGAAAGAACACACCCTCGTTGGGATCCCACCCTTGAGCGCATCTCCTAGTAATCTGGAGCAAACTCTTTAGATGAGATTTTACCCTTGAGTTAATCTCCTGGAGGAGTGGTTTTACCTCTCTTTGTTGATTTGTCGATGTTCAACCCACCTTTGTGTCACCATCCTATGTGATTCCTATATAAACTAAGAATGAAAGCTTGGAGAGAGAAGAGTCAGAAGTGAGAGAGCTCGGGCTCCAGAGATCCAGAGTCAGAGTCAGGAGAAAGGTTCCAGATTGGGGCCCAGTAGAGAAGGAGGCAGAGGAGAGATAGGAGTGAAGAGGATTGGAATAAACTACAATTTATATCGACCAGCCTGGCTCTCTTTTCTTCCTTTCTTCCTTCATCTGCCCTTGGCCAACAGCTGCCCCGATCCAGGCCACACACAGGGGCTCAAGAGCACCGAATGCGGGTGGTGAGACAGAATGCAGGTGGTGAGACAGAGCCGTCCAGAGAGCCCATGAACACACAACCTTCAGTGTGCTAAGATTTTACATACTATAATGAACCAAGTAATTTTGTACAAAATAATTAGAGTAGCCTGAGCGATAGGTCACAGGGTAGGGCATTTGCCTTGCATTTGGCCAGTTTTGATTTTTAGCATCACATAAATTTCGAGCCCTGCTAGGAGTGATCCCTAGGTGCAGAGCCAGGAGAAAGCCCTGAGCAATGCAGGGTGTGGCTCAAAACTAACAAACAAAAACAGAATAATCATTTTGCTCCATAAATTAGTAGTGTGAGGTTGAGAATCCCTGAGATAAATTAACATTGTAATTTTAACACAGGACTTATTTTGATTGGATATCAGCTAAACTATCATTAGAATTATAAGCACTCCATAATTATTGACACTCCAGTCATGTACTGCCACTCTATCACAACCAACAGTGAATGAGGGTTCTTTCATTTCATCACTTCCCAAGAATATTTGTTGTTTCCAGTCATTTTTATATACTCCATTCTCACAGTGTGAAGAATCTAAAATTGTTGTTTTGATAGAGATTTCTCTTATAGTAAATGACAATAAACACTTTCTTATATACCTACTGCCATCCGCGTATCCTCTTGGTGGAGTGTCCATCTTCTTTACTATTTTTTGGTAAGGGTCTTTTTCAGTTTTCAGATGCTATCATAAAAGTCAATTATTTTATTCCTTTTACTATTTCTTTTGTGTTTACAATATGCCAGACAATTGCCATATGTTTTACACTTTAGCCCCATTAGTGCTCATATCTGACTTAAGAGATATCTTTTAACTGCTGTTTCTCCCATTTAGTAAAGAGACTTTGTCTAAGAGAATTGAAATGGGCTAAAGTCAGAGATGATGGAGTTAGTTTATATCAGACTGTCTGAATTTGGGGTCCATGTTTATCATAAAAGCACATGTCTGATTTTATTACTCAGTAGAATTCCTAGGAGGCTTTAATACTTTATATTTTATTTATTCCTATTTTTTCCGGTTTAGGGTCACACCTGGCTCAGGGATCACTTCTATGGTGCTCAGAGGCTCATATATGATGTTTGCCACTTTCAAAGCAAGCACCCACACCTGGCTCAGGGATCACTTCTGTGATGCTCAGAGGCCCATATATGATGTTTGGAATCACACTTGGGTTGGCCACTTGCAAGGCAAACACCTTACCAGCTGTACTCTCTCTCAAACCATATGGTTTTACTTTAGTACTTAGGTTATGATCCTAGTAAATTGCATAAGCAAGTATTGCTACTACATTATCTTAACTCCATTTTTTATTAACAAAAAAAGATATAGCTGTAATTAAAGAAAAGTTTGATGAATGACTAATTTACTGAAAAAAAAACATATGCAAAGCAGTAATGCTAGTGAATTTTACTTTATGAATTGAGCATGATCTTGAAATCATAAATGGGACAGAAAGAAAGAGTATTTAAAATTAATGAATGTCAATTGGAAAAAAATGATATGGACAAAGTGTTTTTCCACGAAAAATGAAACAACATTTTTGTGAACTGTGTTTTACACTGATATATGCATTTCTGATGAAAGAAAAATATTTTCAGATTTATTAAAAAATGCCATTTTTAAATACTGTATACCATAAAACAATATGATATTAGTGACTCAGAACTAAATTTTTTGTAAACTATATCAGATTTTTATTTTTAAAGTATTTACTAGAAACTATATAGAATTATTTTATAGATTTATTGGATAAAAAGTCAATTGGTTTAATGTTCTGGATGGGTTGTTATATTTAAATTAAGGAAATAAGATAGTATAAATACTATCATGCTAGAGTATTTAAATTTAGTTTTATGATTGTAAGTTTAACTAGCAGCATGACTTTGTAGACATTTCTCCTATGCAAAAAAAGTATATTTCAGGGGACATTTTTGGCTTATAATTCTAAACTGATGCATTGCTTTTTTGCTTTCCAGTGATTTAAGGTAGAAAGAGAAAAGATTATACTCATTCATCTTCCTAATGATATCTGTCCCCCAGACCATATTCTGCATCTCTAAGTTGATTTTTTTTCAAATAGCAAATAATTTAATAAAAGTGTCTTTTAGCAGGAAAGGGAATATTTTTGGCAAGATTATTTTTTGAGATATTCATTTATAATTTATCCTTATGTATTTTTCCTTTTTCATTGGCCCTGTTCTGATTTTCTCTTAAAAGATTTGTGGTAGAATTCCTAGACAAAAGAAATTTCGTTTCTAAGTCAATTGATGATAGCCAATTTGAGATAGAAAATATATGATGAATAATTATTAATAGGATATATGTACTCAAAGCTATAAGAAAAAAAGTCACCCTTTTTCAGAGCTATCACTCAGACTTTAAAATATAGAAAAATGGATGTTTGGGAATATCACCAAATGCATAATATACAATGAGTCAGGTGTTCAGAAAAAAAGAAAAAAACAATAGGAATTGCTTCATCATAGGATCATCATGAGGACTAGTGTTCTAGGACCGTTAAACTTTTTTACAATAGTCATAATTTGAAACAATTTTTTCCCTACTGGCTGTGCATTTGTGCATATGTGTATGCCATATAAGTGTATATGTATGTAGACATATGTATATTAATAATTGTTATTCTATTAGACTGCCTATTGAAAATATGTCAGCTTAATGTTTTGATTGTACACAAAAAAGTCTCAGAGAGGTCATGCGAAAGTGGTCATTAGAAAAATCTCAAAGCAGGAAATATGTGCTTTGTGGTGACAATACAAGTTAATACAAAAGTGCAGGAAGGAACACTCATGTAACTGCCCATTCAAATTCTGAAATTAGAATTAAAGCTGAAGAATGAGAGCTAGCACTGTAACAAAGAGTATCAGTTCAAAATAAATGTGGTGAATTGATTAGAAATTTTATTGTCTGATGTAGAAGAATGTCAAGAAAAAAATAAGTTCAAAATTAAAATTATGGCAGTAAAGAAAAAAGATAAATGAATGGAGTGGATAATATAAGGAAATAGAACAAAACAGGCCATTAGATAAACAAATAGATGCATGTGGAAACAATAGAGAATTCAAAGTTCATATACATTTTTCTAAGAATGTGTTGGATTTAGATGAAGAATGTGAGAGGGGTAGAATATTTTTAATGAAAAATTTTTTGAAGATTTAACTTATAAAGCTATCTCATTTCTTGGCAGCTATCCCAAAATGCAAAAATATTAATTTGAAAATACGTATGCACAATTATTTCACTGAAACAGTATAATAAGAAATGGAGACAACCCAAGTTTCTAACAATAATTGAGTGTATACAAAAGTTGTGGGGTATATAAACAACAGAATACTATAGAACTGCAAGAAAAGATGAAATCACGCAGTTCATTGAAACTTGGATGGATCTGGAAGACATAATATATTTATACTTTTTTAACTTCCTGTTCCTATGACAAGCTCTCAAAAATGAAAAAGTGAAAGCAATTTTAAAAAAGCTAAAATCTTGCTAATTCAAGTTCTTAAGGTATACGTACCAAACTCTCTACAAAACAAGTCCAAATTAATGTTTAAGTTATTATAGCTTAAGTACCATGATTCTAACAGTGATAAAGTTCATGGTATCGATGTACATAGTTTCTACACCCACCAAAAATTGTTCTTGACTCTCCATACCTATCTTTTATGCTATCTGTGGTCTGATCCTTACTACCTCCCAGATATACTATCCCCAATGTTCCTTAATCAGATTTTTGTTTGTTTATTGTTTTTCTGGAGCCACACCTAGCTGTCTTCAGGACTTTCTCTTGGCTCTGCACTCAGGGATTACTCCAGGGTGGGATGGAGGACCACATGGGGTGCCAAGGATCAAATCCAGATCAGCCAAGTGCAAGCAAGGAAAATGTCCTACCTGCTGTTTGGTTACTCTGACTCCTGATAGTGTTGTTTTTGTTTGTTTGTTTGTTTTTGGGTCATACCCTGGAATGTACAGGGGTTACTCCTGGCTCTGTGCTCAGGAATCACTCCTGGCAATGCTTGGGGGACCATATGGGATGCTGGGAATTGAAGAATTGAACCCGGGTCGTCCATGCAAGGCAAATGCCCTACCCGCTGTGCTATTGCTCCAGCCCCAACTTAGCCTTCTTTTTTAGTTAGTGAAACACCATGATGTACAGTTATAGATAATTAGTTTTTTTAATCCAAAATCAATTGTTTGTCTTTGTTCATTTCTGTCTATATCCTTGTTTTCTGTCTCCATGTACTATATATGAGGAACGATAACAAACCTTTGTTAAGTAATTATGTAACCTAAACTATAATAATCTTTCAAAAATATCTATTTAGGAATGGTTTTCTTAAAAGATTGGGATATACACATTAAAAACCTCAGCTTTGAGCTTGACATAGCAACGATTGAGCTTTCAGTTTTTTTTTTAAAAAAAATGAGTACTTGTCATAGCAAGAGGAAGTTAAAGTATAAATACTTAACAAAATATACAATTAAAAGAGTACAAATGTCATAATTGCTACTTCTCATATGACTAATATTCAATTTCTGCAACTATAATAAATAGTGTAGTGTCTGAAAAATGAAATGGTTGTGCAAATTAGGAATGTATATATAGTTATTAATGTGTCATATGTTTTTAATTTTTAAACTCCTTGAAAACGTTACCTTTTGTATTGTTCAAATAAGTATTTTAAAGATACACAGGGAAATACTGTTCTTGTTTAGAGGCATAAAATTCTATATCCAAGAGCATATAAAATATATTTTTACAGGTGAGACAGTTAATTCTTTGGAATCCATTACCTAATTCTCATACACATACTCATGCTCTATCAATTATTTATTCTGTTTTGTTCTCGTTGTTCATCGACTTGCTCGAGTGGGCCCTGTAACGTCTCCATTGTGAGACTTTGTTGTTACTGTGTTTGGCATATCGAGTACGTCACGGGTAGCTTGCCAGGCTCTGCCGGGCGGGCGAGATACTCTCAGTGGCTTGCTGGGATCTCCGAGAGGGGCGGAGGAATCGAACTCGGGTTTGCCGTGTTGGCTGCGTGCAAGGCAAATGCCTCTCCAACATAAGATTATGTATAATATGAGAGTACATTAGCAACTTATTATTTCTATAAATTACAAAAAGTTATAATTTACAGTATGTCTGGGGACATAGTATGACAAGTAATGCTCTTGCTTTGCTCACAGCTGAGCAAGATTCTATCCCTAGCCCCACATGAAGTCCCTCTAACTCAGCCAGAAGTGATTCCCTGAGCACAGAGACAGGAGCAAACCACTCGCAGAGAAGGTGTGGCCTCAAAAAAAAAAGAAAAAAGAAATCCTCTGTAGAGTCTAGCAAAATAGTTTTTTCTCAAAGAATAGATATTCAAATTTAATCATCCAAAGTGCACAAAACAGGGGAACTTGTTTCTTATGGAGGCTAAAGTTCAAAAATGAAGACGTTCACAGAACCAAGATCCCTCTAAAACCAGCAGAACAACACTATGCCTCTTCTTGCTGCTGGTTTCTTAAAAGCAATCTCTCATGTCCACTGTCTTCTAGCTGCTTCATGACATCCCTCACCTGATAGTACAGTGGGAAGGGTGCTTGCCTTGCACAAGGCCCTTTTTGGATCCTGGGAACCCCATATCTTCCACAAGCACATCAGGACTAATGTGCACATATGGAGTGCACAGCCAGAAGGAAAGCCCAAGCACCACCAGGGATGGCCACTGACCCTCAAAAATCCCAAAACTAAATCCAAACAAAACAATCAAGCAAACAAACAAACAAAAAACAATTTTATTCTTCACCTTCCTTTCAGCAAGGTGTTCTCCTCGTGTCTCTGTCCCAGATGACTTTCTTATAAAAAAAAAAAAAAAGTTACATTTGAAATTCGATGCCTTCTTCTCCAGTGAGACTACATTAAAATGAGACTAGGACATCCACATATCATCCTTTGGAGAGTGTAGGGCAAGTATACCAACATATCTAATCATATCTGTAAAATGTTTTGTACCTATTACATTCAATTAAATGAATATTTTTTAAGCATTGGAAGAGATATTTATAAAATTCAGGGTTAAATCTTCCACATTAAATCATACTGAGAGTGTATCCTCAAAGTATGCCAGGATATTAGTATGAGGAAAGAGCAAAGGATGACTATAGTCTAAATTCTAATTTAGGTGATAGCTAGTAAGTTTGTATAAGTTCAGGATTTTAATTTATTTTCCATAATTATAAAATAGTTTCATGACAAAGATGTATGGAAGATTGTTACTCACTTGACTGTCTGAAAGAGAGATAAAGAGAAAAGGAATTTGCTTGATGTCTTAAAGATAAGCCATGATATTTTTGCCATGACGAAATATCATGTGTGTTTTATTATGTAGATACTTGTACACTTCTTTTTGTATACATTAATTCTATTTTATTTAAATATGTGATTTAATTTAATTATACTTAATTTTTTGCACGTTTATATTCTTGGAATTAAAATAATGTATTTTGGTCATTATCAGTTTCATAGGGGAAAAATAATATCTCCTTATAAAGTTATGTTGAAATGTATTCAGGATGCCATAACTAAAGTTACATAAAAATGTTATCAATGCAAATCCTTTAAAATACAAATGTTTCCATTGCATTTGTCCTTTCGTGTATAAAAGGAAAGTACTTACATTCTCTGCTGCAGGAAAAATGATTTAGAGTGACTACACCTGAACACAAAGAAATTGCAAATTTAATAAACTTTACATGCTATTTTCTTCCAAAATACAGCATAAGGCTGTTTACTCAAATATGGCAAGCTAGATTTATGAACTAAATGGAAATTTAGTACCTAGAAATCTATTTCCCCTCCCTTTTCTTTTTAAATATAAAATAAATTGGCTGTATGTCACTGCTCATAAATCAAAGGTTATTTAAATAATGACTATTCATCTGAATAATGCATGGAAATATAATAGAAAAAGATCTTTCACTTTTACAAATATTTGTCATTCAACACTGTTATGTTGGTTATTGATATTGAACACACACAAGCAAAGCACACACACACAAACAAGCAAAAGGAAAGAACACTTGTCTCTGAATGTCAATGTATTCTGAACAAAGACTTTTTTTGAGTAGTTTTAATAATTCAACAAAATTACTTCCAGTACCAAATAGATAGAAACAACCTCATTTTGTTAACTAATCCTAATTTCTGAGAAGTTCATATATGATATCATGCATAGTTCCCTTATGCAATTTAAAGAATAAACTAGAAGCTATTCTATCTGTCCCACCTTAGTCATCGCCTATGATTCTTAGTGCGTGTGACACAGAAACTCAATACTTTGTAAAAATTAACTGAATGATGTTAGCTCAGTTAAGGATTACCTTTGTCTACTAGAGGTCAAATACAATTTGAAGAATGATCCTAAATTTATTGCAAGACACATATTGAGGAAACTTGGTAAGAATGACAAAATTAAAAATGCATGGTCTCATTTCTTCCATTTAGATTTCTTCCTTGCTCTATATGGTCTCTCAACCTTATTTTCTTAATATTATATTTTGATGACATATTGCAACTTCCCCATAGATGTGAAATTAATATAAATAAGGCAATTCATTTAAATCAATTGGCACATAGAAAATTCTGGACACATTATAGCTATAATCACTAATATATGGTCTATACACTTATTCTTGTAAATAACAGGTCCTCAGCAGTCAATTCTTTGAAATGCTGAAAACCTTCATATATTTATATTAATATTTTCCCATTGATTTAACATTTTAAGATAAGTGACAATACAGATCTGTGAAAATGGCCTAATTCATCATTTCTTTTATACCATTATTCATAATAGTAATTACATTTTTTAATTAATTTTGGAGACTAACCCATATATGTAGTACTTAATATGTACAACTATACTGAAGTCCCACATTAGCTCATAGAAGATAAATTTATAAGTATGTTTTTTTCTGTCCTTAGGCCCCCCTAAATATGTTTAAAAGGATCTGAATCTAAAGGATATCATTGAGATCCCAATAATGTCTGAAATCATTAAAGCAGATAATGATATTCTCTAAATTAATGTTATAGAATAATTTCACAAAAAGAAAAATATATAATGGTCCATTGGGTAGAAAGGATAGTACAAAAGATAGAGTGCTTGTTTTGCAAGTAGTTCACCAGTATTGCAACCCAGTACCCATCTAATTCTCCAAATCTTACAGGAGTGGTCCCTGAGAGCAGAGCCAGAAGTAACCTTTAGTACCTCTGGGTATGGCCCAAAAAATGGAAAAAAAAAACATAAAAAGGCTACTTTTAACATCTGAGTTTAAATGAACATTATCTCTAACGCTTAGCTTGCCATTTATAATAGCCTAAAGTATATTAAGGTTTTGTGATACATCAAATACCACAAAAATTTTTATATAAATTATTTTATTAATTAAAAAATATTCTTATGAGTGATCTTGGCCTAATTCCCATTTTATATGAGACTACTGAATCTCATATAATTTATGGAGTATGTAGACTCATAATCAGACATTTAACTTTTATTATCAGTTTGGTGCTGTAGTAAGGTCATGTATTGAAAAAATTTGACAGATAAAATACAGAAAGCTACATATAAATATGTCTCAAATATTATAACTATGTGAAAGTCAAATTTAATTCAAATATCTAGCACAGCAGTAGGGCGTTTGCCTTGCATGCAGCCAACATGGCCAACCAGAGTTTGATTCCTCCGCCCCTCTGGGAGAGCCTGGCAAGCTACCGAGAGTATCTTGCCCACACGGCAGAGCCTGGCAAACTCCCCATGAAGTATTCGATATGCCAAACACAGTAACAACAAAGTCTCCAATGGAGACGTTACTGGGCCCGCTCGAGCAAATCGACGAACAACGGGAGGCCCTTTACCTTTACCTTACCTTATCTAATGCTAAATAAGAAATTTTTAGTCTAATAGATATACTTAACTTTAATAATCAAATCTTTCATTGTTTTCTATAAGAGTAAGTTCAGTTTACCAAAGAGATTTTTGTTGTTGTTGTTGTTGTTATTTTGCTTAGTAACGTATATCCCTATATGTTTGGAATTGTTAAGATTTAAGATATTGGGGCTGGAGCAGGTAGGGTGTTTGTCTCACGTAGAACTGACCTGGGTTTGAGCCCTGGCACCCCATATCCCTGAGTTTTCTCCAAAAAAGAAGCTTTAAGTTGTAAGTAATGGAAACAAGACAGGTGAGACATCTGGAAAAAGTGGAAATTAGAAGATGTTTGACATCTGCAAATGAAAACATAGACTATGTCACATGACAAGCTAAATACTTTTTTCCATAAACACACGATCTATTGAACTCAGTATTTTTATAATGTGGTGAAATGCTGACTTTTTATTCAAAATGTACCCTAAATTAAATAAATAGCTACCATGAATATTCAGTTAGATCTATAATATGTAAACTGTTTCTTGACATGATTTTAATTCACTTTACTAAAAAAAATTGTACAGGTTAAGAAAGAGATATTAAGTATCAAGTTAAATTCTGTTTTTTTAAAAATATATTTTAGGGTTATATTTAGGGATTTCAACAATTTGAATATAACCAGTAATCTTAATCAATTTTGAATGCTGTAACAAAATATCAAGTTTGAGGAGCTAGAATTCAGATTAGAGTGCTAGCATAGTAAGAGTGTTGGTGTGACAGTTCTATTCTTTGTTATGGCGTCACTTAGTTTTTCATTGTTGCATGACCATTGACACATCCTAATATCCTCCTCTTCTTATGAATATCAATCCATATTGAAGGTACTGCCCACAAAACCTTGTGTAGTCCTTATTACCTTCCAAAATTCCCACCTCCAAACAGCACTGTATTATTAGAATTGCATCACATCAATTCTTTGTAAAGGGAAATACAAGTATTCTGTCTGTTTAAGATCATTTAGTTTATTTTATGTGCTTCACAAGCATTGCTCAGGGGATCTAGGGGGCATATCCAGTGGTACTGAGCCCAGATAGAGGGATCTGGTAGTTTAACTCTAAAACTTGGGTCCAGGGGTTGCCTGTGGTATTATGCCAAGTGATGTTGGGGAGTGCTGTTGTTCTTAGAATCAAACTTGGAATCCAATGCATGCAAGATAGGTGCTCCAGCTCTTTAGGCTATTTGACTCCAGAACTAGCTAGTATTAAAATAATTTATTCATTGCACAGGATTGACTCAGGTTCAATTTTCAGTACCCCTTATGGTTCTCCAAGCACTGCCAAAAAATATCCCTGAGCACAGAGGCAACACTGAGGAGAGGGGCTTATCCTCTCTGACCAAATTTAGTAACTTAATTTCTAAAGAATTTAAGTTACAATGAATTTACACTTGTACTAATAAGGAACAAGATTTATTTACCATTTCGTGGCTTTTATGTTGTTTTGATTCATGTTTTAGAATTATTTGTTAATTTTGTGTATATAACTAACTTTTAATCATATAGACTTTTTATTGAATAACATTGGTTTTATTTCACATACCATTTTGTTTTAGAGGTATATTCTCACATCTCTTTAAAATATACATCCTCCCCCACCCCGACAGGACCCAAGATGCCCCCGTCCCCCACCCCCAACCCCCGTTACTGATTAAGCTCCTTAACATGATCCCAGAGACACACAAATAAATCTCGGAACTGAGAAGCTCTTGGCAGGAATCTCTCCAGACATAATTATTAAAATTTTAGAATTCCAAGATGCTCTCATGGCTGTGTGACATCATATGCTATTCATAACAAGCAACAGAAAACAAATTGTCTAATGTTGCCTTTTTTGACAAGCCTGAGTATTTGGGGAAAATTCCAAATAATAATGGTGGGACTGCTGTTGAGATATTGAATGTAATCAAAGTAGAGTAATGTGGAAATTGTCTGTCACACAGGTAGGGGTGGGGGTGTGATGGAGAGTATTTTGGGGTTTTTGGTAGTGAAAAATGTGCATTGGTGAAGGGGTGGGTGTTTGATCATTGTATGATTGAGACTCAAACACGAAAGCTTTGTAACTGTTCTCATGGTGATTCAATAAATAAATTTTAAAAAATAATAAAATAAAATATGCATCCTACATTATACCTACCACCAAAAGAACAGTATCCCTCCAACATAGTCCTTAGACCCCTCCTCCTAATTGTGTAATCTCACCCCTCCTCCTCAGGTAACCTCAGTTATTCAATGAGTCCACATATTACTTTTCATTTAATTTTGCCTTCTTTTTCTTTTGTTCTCAATATACAACAGGTGAATGAGATAATTTAGTATTTAGTATGTCTTCTGAATACTTTCTGAGCTTCTGAAGAGAATAAGGTTTGACATAAAATCAAGCTCAGTCTGCACTCCTGAAGGAATATTCAATTTTTATTAGACAGGAGCAAGAGCTTATATGTTTTCAACTATAAGTTTAATGGTATACATACACTTGGAAATATCATAGACTCTTTCCTCTGTTTGACAATGACATCATTTCACAATCAGCTTATTTTCTAGAACTTTATAGTTCTTGTTGTTGAATGTTGGAGTACACGGAGCTTAGGTATATCAGATTGTACCCATCACAGTGCTCCCGAGTCACTCCCATTACTTTGTCAGTCTGTAACCACTTCTATGCTCTCTTCCCCAACCAATTTGTAAGGTCTCATCCTTCTTAGACACTGAAGCTGTACTGTAAGTTAATATTGCCTTTCTCCTCTCCTTATGTCTTTTGAGCTTTAATGCAATACTTTAATGCAATGTCCTTTTTGTATAGATACAGGAAGACAATTAATTAATATTATGATTTATAACTTAGGAATTGATTGGCTTTGAATATTATTCACTCCTGGGCATCTGCCTTCTCAACTTAAGCCTCAGTTGCCCTCACTTCCTAGCACCCCAAGGGCAGGGTCCCGACGTGGGACTGGATGGAACCAGGGCAAGCCGGTAAGTTATGTGCTACCCTCGCATCGCGATGGGCCAGGCCAAGGTGCCACGATTCTTAACTATAACTTAAGAGGTTGATCATAGGCAAATGATGTCATGATCCAAAAGTAACGACAAGACTAGGGCCCTGCTGCTAGGAATAGGAAAGATATCTGGCCTGAGCACTGCAGTCTGAGATCGAGATGGCCCTAGGAGAGCAATTCTATAAGCTCAAAGTATTTCTTACTGTGTCCATACAAAATGATTAATATTATGTATGCTTATATGTTGGTTGGACAAGGAGAGGAGAAACACGTCCTAGAAGCAGTTTCCTGTGTGTCCTGGCTAGCTTGGATGAGACTGCTTTCTCCCCTTCAAACTGTCTTCAGTAAATGATTTCAGTATATTGTGACAGTTTCCCCTTTTCTCTCAGAACCCTGGCTGGTCTTTGGGATGCAGATCTCAGGTGGTAGCCAGGCTAGTCTTTGGGATGCAAATCAAGGTGCTTGCAGCTTGTGAAAGTGCTTGTGAAAGGTTTAAGCTTGGCTTTGTATCTTCTTTCCGGAGGCCAGTATTACTGGCCTGCGGATGTAAGGAAACAATGTATGGTTTGCTGCCTCAATGTTCTTTCTGTAACTCCTTTTGATGACATCACTATATTGCGCCCTTTAGAGGTACTATGATCTATATAAGGGAGATTTCAGGGCTCTCTGGGGGGACATGTGCACCAGAGAACCTGGGAAGATGTGGCTGAGGACAGAAGCGGAGAGAACAAAGGTGCATGTGCTCGGGGATTCCTGAGGCCTCCATGACATACATCTCTTCCATGTAATAAACGGCTACTAAGACCAACCAGCTTGGCCTCGTTTCCTTCCTTCACCTGACCATCGCCATCGACCTCCCTGGAATGGGGAAGCGACCAGACCGCCGGCCTTTTTATTTTTTGTGTGTTTACACAGTTGAAGAACAGGGAAATTTATGAATCATAAACTTATTCTACTCTAAAATACATTTTACTTCGGTCCTACAGCTGTTACATTATAAAAAGTCTGAGTTCACTTGTAAGAATTTAAAGAAATTCCGTTGAAAAGAAATATTTCTTGTAAATTATTTCTAACCAATGTGGAAGAAGATCTCGCACAAGAATGGTACTTAATGCTGAAGACTTCATTTATTTTCAGTAGTAGTCAAAGGCCTACTTGAGATATTTGATACTTAAGGTAAAGTATGTAAGGAAGAAATTGACTATCAATTTATTTGTATCCTTATTTCCATATAAAGATAAATCATAAAAAAATATTACTAGAGTAAATTAGCTTAGTTCCCTATAGAAAGCCTCTCTCATTTGTAAATCAAAACATTTTCTAAATTTAATTTACTGTTCTAAAAGATGTTCACAGGATGAAAATTTTTTCATAAAATGATTCATGAATATGATGCTCATTTTACTTCCCATTACCAATTTTGTTAGATTAATGATAAAAGCATAATATAAAATTTCTTTTGGATACTGATCATATAAACATTCATGTATATATATATTAGTATATATGTGTGTGTATTTCTGTGTAAGTATATATTACATGTGTACTTATATATTTTATATACATATATGTTTGTCTATATGTATTTATCACATATATGTTGGTATAATATACCCCATATATACATTACATACATATTCGTGTGTACATATGTATGTGTGTATTATATATATGTGTATATATATATAATATACACACATCCATGCAGTAGTCAGTGCTTAGTCCTGACTGCTCAGAGATCATGGGTTTGCTGTTTTCAGGGGACCATATGTGGTGTTGAAGATTGAATCTAGGATAGACAGAGCAAGGAAAGCAACCTACTCACTGTACTATCTCTCCAGCCTTAAATTTTTGGAGAATGGTGACACACCTGGCTGTGCTCAGTACTTATTGCTGGCTCTCAATCATATCTCTGGAACTAATACTTGAGAACACAAATTTCTGACACTCTTACTAAGTACATATATCCATACATATATTATATATACATACATATATTATATAAAGGTAAAGGTAAAGGCCCTCCCGTTGATCGTCGATTTGCTCGAGCGGGCCCAGTAACGTCTCCATTGGAGACTTTGTTGTTACTGTGTCTGGCATATCAAATACTCTCGGTAGCTTGCCGGGCTCTCCGAGAGGGGCGGAGGAATCGAACTCGGGTCGGCCATGTTGGCCGCTTGTAAGGCGAACGCCCTACCCGCTGTGCTATCACTCCAGCTTATGATATATATATATATATATACACACAGAACAATGAAAGGAAACACTGACCAATCAATTAATAGAGTTCTAATCGTTTCTCTTCTAAGTAGTTAGTCATTTTACACTGTTTGACCCAAACTTTACCCAAGATTTCAAAGATGTGGTAGGTAAAGAGGACTCTAAAGCAGTCGTACAAAATTCTACTTTGCAATGCATAATTAGTGTATGTTGTCATCTGTGTGCAAAGTGAATCATTTGTTATACAATGAGCTATTACTAATGAAGCATTTACTGTATCTTTTATACTACTAAGTTCTTAACATATTCATTTTATCTGTACATCAAAACCTTCTAAACTAAGTAGCACTGTTTCATTTTAGAAATGATGGAAAAGATTGGTAAAGTTATACACCTACCCTAAATTTTTCCATAGGTATAGGACAGGTAATAGGTTTTAATTTGGTCTGTTATATAATTATATCCACATACCTCTAAAGTATTTAGTATTGCTAAACAGGTTTTCTTACAATTACTACTCAATATATCTGTTCTAACTTTTCAGAAACAAGTCTTATAAATACACAGCCTAATTATATATATGCATATATATATATATATATATATATATATATACTAAGCACTGACTACTGCATGTAAATATGTTTGTGTGTATACATAAAAATTTCTAAAGTTTGTTTATTTATACTGGGCTGGAGAGATATCACAGCCTTAGGTTGTTTGTCTTGTGCACAGCCAGCCCGGCCAAGCTGGGTTCGATTCCACCGCCCCTCTCTGAGCCCGGCAAGCTATGGAGAGTATCTCACCTGCTCGGCAAAGCCTGGCAAGATACCTGTGATGCATTAAGTTTCAAAATGGAGACGTTACTGGGCCTGCTCAAGCAAATCTGTGAACAATGGGAGGACAGTGTGTGTGTGTGTGTGTGT
Organism: Sorex fumeus; assembly: GCF_029834395.1. NCBI lineage: Eukaryota > Metazoa > Chordata > Mammalia > Eulipotyphla > Soricidae > Sorex > Sorex fumeus. Next base: position 16,002,247 of record NW_026606075.1, on the reverse strand, counting down.
GTGTGTGTGTGTTTATTTATACTATCTCCTACATTATCAGCATAATTCAGTGACATGAGATTTCATAAATTATCATTGTCATCTTAAAACTCATAAATTATACAATGTATCATTTCTGTCCTAAAGACCAGAGACGAGCTTGTGTGAGACCCCTAGTGTAATCCTTCCTTTACTCAGACTATGCAGACTGTTTATAAAGAACTTTATTAGTACTCATTTGTTTACAATTCTTGGTGGTAAAATACGTTAAAAACACTAAAAATATTTTTTGATCAACTGAAAGCAATTAAGATATTAATTTAACTGTCTACTTTCTCTATAGTGTGCCAAACTCTGACTCTTAGAGTGTGAGCCATTATAGTATTCCTTAATATACCTTTTCTCTTCTTAAAAAATTAACTTAAGTTATTATTAAAAAATGAGTTTGATAATAGAAATCAACCAATAAAAATAACTACACTTAGTACTGTAGCACTGTAGCACTGTCCTCCCGTTGTTCATCGATTTGCTCAAGCAGGCCCAGTAACGTCTCCATTGTGAGACTTGTTGTTAGTGTGTTTGGCATATGGGATACGTCACGGGGAGCTTGCCAGGCTTTGCAGTGAGAGTGAAGTACTCTCGGTAGCTTCCTTAACTCTCCAAGAGGGGCGGAGGAATTGAACCCAGCTCAATTGGGCAGGCGGCTTGCAAGGCAAACGCCCTACTGCTGTGCTATCGCTCCAGCCCTTAGTACAATATATAAATAGATAATTTAATACTGAATTTTTAATATTATAAAATATATTTGCTCGCTGGAGCGATAGCACAGCGGGTAGGGCGTTTGCCTTACAAGCGGCCAACATGGCCGACCCGAGTTCGATTCCTCCACCCCTCTCGGAGAGCCCGGCAAGCTACCGAGAGTATTCGATATGCCAGACACAGTAACAACAAAGTCTCCAATGGAGACGTTACTGGGCCCGCTCGAGCTCGAGCAAATAAAATATATAAGTATTTTCCAAAGATATATAAAAGTTAATCTGGGTTTGAAGACATAGTACAGGAGGTAAGTCACTGACTTTGCATTGAGGACTTGGGATAAGAAATCCAGCACTACATGTGATCCCCTGAATACCCCCCAGGGGTCACTCTTGATCACAGAACTAATAATAGTCCTATTGTGTATGGCCCCAAAACCCTGTTCTATCTTTTCTACTCCTTTCATGTAGCCAGGAAAAAAAAGATGAAAACAGTTACTGTTTGACTACGGCTTGCAACTAAGGCTGCACTTTATGAGCAAAGATTAATTTGCATAATAGTTGTGTAAGGCAATAATTCTAATACTCACCTCACTGTATTAAATCTTTTAACACTGTGCTTTAAAGGGGGGGGGGGGAGTAATCTTAGCTGCATAAGGCTAAATCCTCTCATCCATTCGACTCATTTTTCTTGAGTACCCAAATTGCATAAGGACCTTCACTAGCTGCTAGGAATGTGAAAGTGATTAATTCACCCCTTTGATTAGCATTTACTTTCTCCTACTTATGATTCCGTTGACTCCTAACTTAATAGGCATTTTTAGAATGGAAATAGCTGAAGTAAAGTTAAGTACTCTTCAAGTTGACATGTATTCTGTTTCTCTCTGCGGTGGACTCATGCATCACTTACTCACAACAGGAATGCAAAATTTCCTGGGAATAATTACTTCTCTCATACATTCATGCATTAAATTTATTTATTTCAAAGTGAAAATAAAATTACTTGAAACTTGCTATGTTTATATGTTTAAAACTTTCTTTTTGGGAATCATCTGCATTGTAATTGTCTAAGCCCACTTACTTTTTTTCATTAAATGCTTTCAAGAGATCTATTAAGTATTTCAATGTCAAAGGGATTAAATTATAAGAATATCAGGTTATAAATAAATATTTGTCTTGATGGATCCCTAGATTTATATCTAATTCGTGGATACCTGGGGCTTATAGTAAACACAGACATCTCTTTAACAAATACAAGGAAGAATCTTTAATTTCATTGGACACAGATAGTCTACATATATTTGGTATTGGTTATATTAATGAGAGTTAAATAGCAAACACTAATTTGAATAAAAAGATATATAAATGATATTTGAAATTATTTATTTATAAATCATAATGATGAGCTGGTAAAAGAAAAGTTTTGCTAGGTAAAGAATCTGAGTGGAAGATATAAAGTTGAATGACTACTTGATTTGAGATAGAGGGCTTGTGGAAAGAAATTTAGATAAAAGTGTTCTTCCCTACCCTGGTAATTTCTTAACTCTGAAGCCCAGACAAAGCTGCTGAAATTATAAAGCTGCAGACTGAAGGCAAGGGTAGGTCATGGACAAACACAAATGTGGGTTTTATTCTATATTATTTATTTGGGCATCTAGGAACCATTCTTGGTGATAGTTGGTCTAACAATGAAGGCTTAATTGTTTGGTGCTTGGTCCTAGGGAGGTAGTTCTACGTGTGGACACACCACTGCCATTTGTGATGCTTCTTCAGTGCCAGGATGGAACTTGGGGCCTCTGGCAAGCAAAGACCTTTGTGTTTTATCCCTGGCCCATGTGTTTTTGTTTGTTATTTGATTTCTTCTTTTAATTTATGCTTCTGGAGTCACAGCTGTCAGTGTTCAGAACACAGTCCTGACTCTGCATCCAGGTATCACTCCTGATGGGGTTCGGGACCATATAAGGGTACCAGGGATAGACCTCAGGTTGGTTGGTTTCAAAGCAAGTGCCCTGCCTACTATACTAACTCTATGGTCCTGAATATTGTCATTCTTAAGGCTACTTCAGTGTTGATTCAAATTTTCTAATAACTCTCTAATTAAAATATAGTCATTTCTGTGGATAGGAATGATTTACTCAAATCATGTTACTTGTATTTGACGGCAAATCTGCTTCTACTCTCTGTATGACAGTGGACCAACTAATATGTGAAAGTCCACTGCTATTCTTACCTAAATGACAGAGGTGCAGTTTAGCCAGCACAATTTGATAAAGAGGCTTTCCTTGCTCCACTTCACTTTCTTGCCCCCTTATCGAAGAGTAGCTGATCATATGATTGGGGGGAAATGTCAGTATATTCAACCCTGTTCCATTGGTCTACAGCTCTGCCTTTGTTCCAGTACCATGCTGTTTTAATTATTACTGCTTTGTAATAGAGTTTGAAGTTAGGGAGGTTGATTCCTCCCATTTTCTTTTTCCCAAGAATTGCTTTAGCTATTCGTGGGGGTTTATTGTTCCATATAAATTTCAGTAGTGTTTGCTCCATTTCTTTGAAGAATGTCATGGGTATCGTAATAGGGATTGCATTGAATTTGTACAGTGCTTTGGGAAGTATTGCCATATTGACAATGTTAATTCTCCCCATACATGAACAGGGGATATTTTTCCATTTCCTCAGCTACATGCAAAAAAGTGGGGCCTGATCTCTGCCTAACAAAAGTAAGATCAAAATGAATTAAAGACCTCAACATCAGACAGGAATCCATAAGGTACATTGAGGAAAAAGTCAGCAAAACCCTACATGACATAGAAACTAGTGGTATCTTCAAAGATGTCATGCCACTGGCCAAGCGAGTGAAAACAGAGATAGACAAACAGGACTATCTTAAACTAAGAAGCTTCTGCACCTCAAAAGAAATAGTGACCAAAATACAAAGACAGTCTACAGAATGGGAAAGGATATTTGCCGAATACACATCCGACCAGGGGTTGATATCAAGGATATACAAGGTACTAGCTGAACTCCACAAGAAGAAAAAACCCAACCCCATCAAAAACTGGGGCAAGGAAATGAACAGAAACTTTTGCAAAGAAGAAATCCGAATGGCAAAAAGGCAATGAGAAAATGCTCTACGTCACTAATCACCAGGGAGATGCAGATCAAAACAACAATGAGATATCATTTCACACCACAGAGACTGGCCCACATCCAAAAGAACAAAAGCAATCAGTGCTGGCACGGATGTGGTGAGAAAGGGACACTCCTTCACTGCTGGTGGGAATGCCAACTGGTTTAGCCCTTTTGGAAAACAGTATAAACAATTCTCAAAAAATTAGAAATCAAGCTCCTATTTGACCCAGCAATACCACTCCTTGGAATATATCCCAGAGAGGCAAAAAAGTATAGTTTAAGTGACATCTGCACTTGTTTATTCATTGCAGCACTCTTTACAATAGCCAGAATCTGGAAAAAATCTAAGTGCCCGAGAACAGATGACTGGTTAAAGAAACTTTGGCACATCTACACAATGGAGTACTATGTAGCTTTTAGAAAAGAAGAAGTCATGAAATTTACATACAAGTGGTACAACATGGAAAGTATCATGTTAAGTGAAATGAGTCAGAAAGAGAGTTATAGACATAGAAAGATTGCATTCATCTGGGGAACATAAAGTTACAAAGTAGGAGACTAAGACCCAAAAGTGGCCGAGATTAGTACCAGGAGTTTTGCTCCATGACTTGGAGGCCAGCCAAATATTTGAGGGGAAAAAGGAGCACCAAATAAAGGGTGTTGTGAGGATCCTCCCAGGATGGGAGAAACATGCTGAAAGTAGACTATAGACCAAACATGATTGGCACTCAATGCCTCTTTTGCAAACCACAACACCCAAAAGGAGAGAGAGAACAAAATGGAATACCCTGCCACAGAGGCAAGGTGGGATGAGGGGATGGGGGGTGGGAGGGATACTGGGCCCCATGGTGGTGGAAAATGGGCACTGGTGGAGGGATGGATGTTTTATCATTGTATAATTGATACCCAAGCACAAAAATTTGTAAATCTACAACTGCACCTCATGGTGTTTCACTAACAAACTTTAAAAAAATAATGTAAAATGATGGAGAATGGGCACTGGTGGAGGGATGGGTACTGGATCATTGTATAACTGAAACCCAAGCACCAAAATTTGTAAGTCTACAACTGTACTTCATGGTGTTTCACTAATAAAAATTTTAAAAAAATAAATGACAGAGGTGATAACTACATAATTACTGCACTTCCTGTAGTAATTAAGACAATATTATGTAATAATTTTAGGAGCATACATCACATATGCTTAGTGTTTAATATATATTTATAATTAATGTTATATTGCATAGTAAGACTGTCACTGTCACTGTCCTCCCGTTGTTCATTGATTTGCTCGAGCGGGCCCAGAAACATCTCTATTGGTAGACTTGTGTTACTGTGTTTGGCATACATCACGGGTAGCTTGCCAGGCTTTGCTGTGTGCGCGAGCTACTCTCAATAGCTTGCCCGTCTCTCTGAGAAAGACAGAGGAATTGAACTTGGGTTGGCCATGTTGGCCACTTGCAAGGCAAACGCCCTACCCGCTGATCTATTGCTCCAGCCTACATAGTAAGACATTATAATTTATTTTATTTAATATATTTGTAATGGTGAAATTAAAAAGTCTGCTTGAACAGTTTCTTGGTATTTAGAAAAATTGACATTTATTTTAAAAACATTTCATATTGGCACAGCATATTAAGAGCTATCATTCTTATAAATATTTCTAAAACAAATTATATGAAAAATTTATGACAGACACATTGTTATCTCTTCATTTTTGTATTATTATTATTATTATTATTATTATTATTATTATTATTATTTGCTTTTTGGGTCACACCCGACAATGCACAGGGGTTACTCCTGGTTCTGCACTCAGGAATTACCCCTGGCAGTGCTCAGGGGACCATATGGGATGCTGGGAATCGAACCCAGGTTGACTGCGTTCAAGGCAAATGCCCTACCCGCTGTGCTATTACTCCAGCCCTCTTTTTTGTTGTTGTTTTTTGTTTTCTTTGGGTCACACCCAGCGATGCACAGGGATTACTACTGGCTCTGCACTCAGGAATTACTCCTGGTGGTGATAGAGGGACCATATGGGATACTGAGGATCGAACCCCCAGCTGTCTCATGCAAGGCAAATGCCCTACCCATTGTACTATAGCACCAGCCCCCATTTTATTATTTTCCATTCTACTTGCTTGTCTTTATTTTACCTATAAGTAAAGATATGAATAGAAGCCATACTAAATTTCCGCCTTCACATAAAATTTTAAAGGTCTTTTGGTTAATAGAATAACTGGGCAAAGCAAAAATGTTCCTAAAAAATTAACTAGCTTATTAGAAAAAGATATTTTGTAACTAAAATATGTAATTTTAAATCTTCCAGAGCCAATAGCCTGGATAAAATTCACAATCAACATCTCTCTTTTTTTTTTTAATTTTATTGAATCACCATGAGATACTTACAAGCTTCCAAGTTTGGGTTACATTACATGATGATAAAACACCCATCCCTCCACCAGTGCACATTCCCTACCACCAATATCCCTGGTATACCCCCCTTTCCCACCCTCCCTCTGCCTCCATAGCAGACATGATTCCTCATAATCAATCTCTACTTTTGGGCATTGTGGTTTGCAGTACAAACCCTGAGAGGTTATCACGTTTGGTCATTTATCTACTTTCTGCACACATCTCCCATCCCAACTGATTCCTTCAGCCATCTTTTTCTTAGTGATCCCTTCTCTATTCCAAGTGCCTTCTCCCCTTTGCTCACGACGCAGGCTTCCAGCTATGCAGCAATGTATCTGTCCTGTGTATCTACTATCCTTAGGTGTCAGCCTCATGTTATGTTGTTTTATACTCCACAAATGAATGAAGTCCTTCTATGACTGTCCCTCTCTTTCTGACTCATTTCACTTAGCATGATACTCTCCATGTGTATCCATTCATAAGCAAAGTACATGACTTCATCTCCCCTGACACCTGCATAGTACTCCATTGTGTAGATGTGCCAAAGTTTCTTTAACCAGTCATCTGTTCTAGGCCACTTCTTGGGTTGTTTCCAGATTTTCGTCTATTCTGAACAGTGCTGCAATGAACATATAGGTACAGATGTTATTTCTACTGTGCTTTTTTGCATCCTCTGGATATATTCCCAGAAGTGGTATTGCGGAGTCATATGGAAGCTCAATTTCTAGTTTTTGAAGGACTGTCCATATTGTTTTCCAGAAAGGCTGGACTAGTGAGCATTCCCAACAACAGTGAAAGAGTGTCCCTTTTTCCCCACATCCATGCCAGCACTGGTTGCTTTTGTCCTCTTGAATGTGTGCCAGTCTCTGTGGTGTGAGATGATATCTCATTGTTGTTTTGATTTGCATCTCCATGATGATTAGCAATGTGAAGCATATTTTCATGTTTGGCTGTTTGCTTTTATCTTATGAGGAAGTTTCTGTTCATTTCTTCTCACCATTTTTTGATGGGGCTGGAGGTTTTTTTCTTGTACAATTCTAGTAGTGTCTTGTATATCCTGGATATTAATCCCTTATCAGATGGGTACTGGATATATATTCTTTCCCATTCTGTAGGCTCTTTCTGTATTTTGGTCACTGTTTCTTCTGAAGTGCAGAAGCTTCTTAGTTTGATGTAGTCCCATTTTTTTATGTTTGCTTCCACTTGCATGGTCAGTGCTGGTTTATCTTTAAAGATATTTTTAGCTTCAATGTCGTGGACAGTTCTGCCTACATTTTCCTCTATGTACCTTATGGATTTATTTCTGATATGGAGGTCTTTAATCCACTTTGATCTGACTTTTGTGCCTGAAATTAGACAGAGGTCAGAGTTCATTTTTTTCAGGTAGCTATCCAGTTTTCCAAGCACCATTTGTTGAAGAGACTTTCCTTGTTCCACTTCACATTTCTTGCTCCTTTGTCAAAGATTAAGTGGTCATATATTTGGGGGTCTGTGACAGGATATTCAACTCTGTTCCATTGGTCCACAGGTTTGTTTCTAGCCCAGTACCATGCTGTCTTAATTACTACTGCTTTGTAGTACAGTTTGAAGTTGGGAAGGGTGATGCCACCCATCTTCTTTTTCCCAAGGATTATTTTAGCTATCCATGGGGGTTTATTTTTCCATATGAATTTCAGGAGTGTTTTTTCTATTTCTTTGAAAAATATCATAGGTATCCTGATAGGGACCACATTGAATTTGTATATTGCTTTGGGCAGTATTGCCATTTTGATAATGTTAATCCTCCCTATGCATGAGCAGGGGATGTGTCTCCATTTCCTAGAGTCCTCTTTTATTTCTTGAAGTAATGTTTTGTAATTTTCCTGTATATGTCCTTCACCTCTTTGGTTCAGCTGATTCAGAGGTACTTGATTTTTTTCAGGTACTATTGTGAATGGGATTATTTTTTTTAATGTCATTTGTTCTCTTTTGTTATTTATATATGAGAAAGCCATGGACTTTTGGGTATTGATTTTGTAGACTGCCACTTAACTAAACTGACCTATTGTTTCTAGGAACATTTCTGTAGAGTCTTTAGAGTTTTCTAAGTTTAGTATCATATCGTCTGCAAATAGTGATAGTTGGACGTCTTCCTTTCCTATCTATCTGTATTCCCTTGATACCTTTCTCTTGCCTAACTGCAATGGCCAGGACTTCGAGTACTATATTGAATAGGAGTGGAAAAGTGGGCAATCTTGTCTTGTGCCCTATCTTAGAAGGAAGGCTTTTAGTTTTTCCCCTTTGAGAATGATACTTGCCGTGGGCTTGTGGTAGATGGCTTTGACTAAATTGAGTTCCTTCAATGCTATATTGCTGAGAGTTTTCATCATAAACGGGTGCTGGATCTTGTCAAATGCTTTCTCTGCATCTATTAATATGATCATATGGTTTTTATCTTTTCTTTTGTTGATATGATGGATTATATTGATCGATTTCTGAATGTTAACCCATCCTTGCATCCCTAGAATGAATCCTACTTAGTCATGGTGTATGATCTTTTTGATGAGTCGTTGGATTCTATTTGCTAAGTTTGTTGACAATCTTTGTGTCTGTGTTCATCAGGGATATCAGCCTGTAATTCTCTTTCTTTGTGGTATCTCTGTCTGCTTTTGGTATCAGGGTGATATTTGCTTAATAGAAACTGTTCAGAAGTATTTTTGATAATTCAATTTCATGGAAAATCTTAAAGAGAATTGGGAGTAAGTCCCCTTTAAAGATTTGGAAGAATTCACTAGTGAATCCATCCAGGCCAGAACTTTTGTGCTTGGGGAGACTTTTTATAACCATTTCAATTTCCTTAATGGTGATAGGTCTGTTCAGGTATTCCAGGTCTTCTTGGTTCAGTCTTAGGAGGCTATAGGAATCTAGGAATTCATCCATTTCCCCAAGGTTTTCGTGTTCCATGGCAAAAGCATCTCAGAGTACTCCCTGAGGATCCTTTGAATTTCTGTAGTTTCTGTTTAAATGACCACCTTTTCTTTTCTGATTCGGTTTATTAGGGTCTTTTCTCTCACTTTCTTTGTGAGTTTTGCTAGAGGCTTATCCATCTTGTTAATTTTCTCGAAGAAACAGCTCTTGGTTTCATTGATTTTTTGGATTGTTTTTTGGGTTTCCATCTTGAAAATTTCTGCTCTGAGTTTTATTATTTCCTTTCTCCTGTTCGGATTGGGCAAATTTTGTTGGTCATTCTCCAAGCTTTTAAGCTGTGAGGTTAGATTACCTATGTGGGTTCGCTCCTCCTTCCTGAGGAATGCTTCTAGAGCTATAAATGTTCCTCTTAACACAGCTTTTGCTGTGTTCCATAAATTTTGGTAACTTGTGTCCTCATTTTCATTCATTTCCAGGAATCTTCTAATTTCCTCTGATTTCCTTTCTAAGCCACTCGGTGTCCAATAGTGAGCTGTTTAACTTCCAGGTGTTTGATTTAGTTTTCTGTTTGTGTGTGTGATTTACTTATAATTTCAGCGCACTGTGGTCTGAGAAGATTGTTTATACAATCTCTTTCTTCTTAATTTTATGGAAGTATTTTTTGTGGCTCAGCATGTGGTCTATCTTGGAGAATGCACACTTGAGAAGAAAGTGTATTCAGCTTTTTGAGGATGAATTGTCCTGTAAATATCTACTAAATCCCTTTCTTCAATTTTTTTTTCCCTCAGATGAATTATGTCCTTGCTAAACTCGAGTCTGGTTGCTCTATCAAGAGATGATAGAGTGGTGTTGGAGTCTTCCACTTGTATTGCAGCATTTCATTTTAAAGAACTACATATCTGAGATCTTGGCTTTGAACAAATATGATGAAAAGATATATGTGGCAATATTATCACTTATGCCAAAACAGGTAAAGAAAAATGTATTTATTATCAGATAAATAACACATTGAATATTTTCTTTTTATGCTTACTATAGAACATTTAGTATATTCTTCCTTATGACATTTAAAATTTGGATACCTTAGATATCTCTTTTATAATAATTACTCTGGACTCACTGGTTCCCCATATAATTGTTTCATTATGTACAATGTTTAGTATAACTGCATAAACTTTCAATAATAAATTTACTATGATATTAAAATATTACTTTTATGCCATTACTAAATTTTCAGATAGTGTATCACATACAGAGATATTCTTAGGCTTGCTCATGTCTTGTGCTCAGGGATCACTTTTGGTGGTTCTCTGGGGATTCTATGCAATGTCAGGATCATTTAGATAGTAGATTAAGTAGCAAAATGTTTAGAATAAGGAAAATAAGCAGGATTTATAAATTCATCAAGTTTAAAGAACATGCATTTAGAGATTTTTGTTTTCTTGCATAAATATATGCTTGAATTTATTAGTATTTGCCAGCCATATGTGCCCTCACCATTTTCAGTAGTAAGTAATGATAATAGTAAGCAGATGATTAGTTATATAATAAATATAATAATAGCATGAATGGCAGGATTGTCATTTACTGGCAAGTTGATTCTTTAAAACTTTATTAATCTAAAAATTTGTTTAAAGTTATTAATCTCTATTTTCTTAGTAATACAATATGAGAATATTATCTACCACAAAGTTATACTGTCATCTTGCAAGTGTGCATAAATGATGGAAGCACTAAGTACTTTTACTTTATAATAACCAAGCTCTGGATGGTTCACTAGGAAAGTAAAAGTATATTTCTCTTTACTTCATTGTCAATATGCATTTACCTTACTTTATTTATGTCTATATAAATGCATCTCTTTGCATTTTATTCAAACACATGGATATTAAATTTTCTTTATATAAAATACTATGACAAGAAGTGGAAAAAAGGCAGGAATGAAAAACTACTGTCAACATATAATATATTCCTTCCAATCATTCAAATGAAAGAAAAATACCAATGTTTCTAAAGGTAGCATCGAAAATGATGTGTTTGCAAATGAATATCACTGAGATTTTTTTGTTGGCTTAGCTATTATCTATATAAACTTAAATTCAAAGGCTTATTAAATACTTGCATATGTAGGCACATTTCTACATGCTTCAATACAAACAAATTCACAATCTTCACAATGAACACTCCAAGGGAACTCACAACATGATGCTCAAAGATACTAATTATCTTTCATGTAAAGCACAATATGTAAAGAACAAAATATTAAAGTGTTCAACATGCATTCACAGAGAATAGGAAGGTGAATTAAATGTCAGTATGAAGCAGTCATTTGCTTTGCAAATCCTCACTACCTAATTAGAAACACCAGCCACCACAAGTATCTGTAGTAAAACAAGAGATAAAACGTTTGAAGAGGGGTCACTTAGAACACCGTATCTTCTGTACAGAACCAACCAGAAAACACTTCTATTATATCTTTGAGAGATATAGGAAAACCACAGAGGCAAAATTATTGAAAATCTGCACCTGAAAGCACTGGACATAGAAAGGAAAGGGAGAGTTTATAAAAGATTACAAGTAAAGCACTGTTGCAAATACAGTAGCCATCTTTCTAGCCATAAGAGGTGAGATAAAAAATCCTTCCCTGAGGAACTTAGACAAATAGTTACTCTTAAGAGCTTTGATTTATTGGTTTTGTTTTTTGGGTTTTGACACAAAACCCAGTGGTACTCAAAGTTTATTCCTGGCTCTGTTCTCAAGGGTCACTTCTAGTAATGGAACCGTATACAATGCTGGAGATTAAACTAGGGTTGATGCTTACAAGGAAAGTGACTTAAACCCTGTATTATCTCTCCAGCTCCACTTAATTTTTTTATTAACTGGGTAAACACTCCATAGAAAAGGAATGTAGACCCATCTATCTACCAGATTTACTATGACCAGAAACCTTCAAATGTTTCTTTACCACTTATTGTCAAACATGAATCAACTACATTAGACTGTGGAAAATTTCCAAAAATGTCCACCATTACAAATGAAGAAATTAGACAACTATAAAGAAGATTTGAGGAAAAACAGACAATATGAGAATATATATATATATATTCAAAATACACTTAGATAGGCCAGAGAGATAGTATAGCAGGTAAGTCACATGCCTCTCAGTCACTGTACTGGATTCCATCTGCAGGTCCACATATGGTCCCCTGACATCAACAGAAGTGATCTCTGAGCAGAAGTAAGTCTTGAACACTGCAGGTGCTGTCCAAAACCAATGCAACACACACACACACACACACACACACACACACACACACACACACACATACTCTCTCTCTCTCTCTCTCTCTCTCTCTCTCTCCAAAAGATAAATTATTCAGTGAGATGAACATTTGTAGTAATTCGTGAAACAAAGTAGGATTCTAAACATTGATTACAAGTCATGGGGGAAAGTCACTGAAATAGCAAGCTGATTGAAAAATAAAATAACAGTTGGACTGAAAAGATAGTACAACATGTCGAGTGATTTCCTTGCACACAAGGTCTAATCCTCAGCACCACATAAAGTCTCCCAAGCAAGCCAGAATTAATTCCTGAGCACAGAACCAGAGAGAGAGAAAGGAAAAGAAAAGAAAGAAAAGAAAAAATAGATTTCAAGCAGAAAAAAATCAGATACAAGTAATATGATTCAAGTACAGAGGCAGGGAAACGCTGATAATACTAATCAAAAGCACTAGTGCAAAAGGAAGTTTTTTCTCATTCTAAGGAGGGGCAGTGTTTTTTGTTTATTCATGTTGTTGTTGTTGTTGTTTAATGTTCTTAATGGTAAGAAGAGAATTTTGAACACATGTGGTTGTGCTTGGGGATCATACCTGACAGTAACCCGGTGAACCCTATACCATATGAGGTGCCAGTGATTAAATCAGGATTGACTGGATGCAAGGAAAGCATGTTAATCCCTTATTACATTTCTCTTGTCCCCAGTGGCCAACATTATGCTTGTTCAGATCTTCAAAATGAAGATATATTCCTTGCTCATAGACTGGAGAATTAACATTGTCAATGGCAATACTTTGCAAAGAATAATATAGATTCAATGCAGTTCTATAAGGATGGCCATGACATTTTTCAAAGAAATAGACCAAACACTTCTGAAATTGATATGCAATAAACCTGCAGAAATAGCCAAAACAATCCATGGGAAAAAGAAGATGGGAGGCATCACCTTCCCCAACTTCAAACTGTACTAAAGAGCCTCCAGTAATTAAAAGCATGGTATTGGAATAAAGACAGAACCATAGACCAATGGAGTAGAATTGAATATACTGACATACTCATAAATATATGATCAGTTAATCTTTGATAAAAGAGCAAGAAATATGAAATGGAGCAAGGAAAGCCTCTTCAACAACTTGTCTGGAAAAACTGGGCAGCTACTTGGAAAAATTAATTCAGATCTCTTTTTAATGCTCTGCAAAAAGTCAGACCAAAATAGATTAAAGATCTCAACATCATACCTGAATCCACAAGGTATTTGGAAGAAAACATAAGCAAAAACCCTATATGACATTGAAGCTAAAGGCTTTTTTAAAGATGGAACACCACTGACTAATCAAGTGGAAGCAAGATAAAACAAATGGGACTACATGAAACTAGGAAGCTTCTGCACCTCAAAAGAAATGGTGTTGGGGGTATGGTGCTGCCAACAGGTCAACCTGTACCTGTGGGGCAAGTGCATCAGCACCCTGATGGTGCCTTCAGGGTTCCTTACACCCCAAAATTGCCTCTGTGCCTTTATCCAGACCCCAACAACTTGGGACCAAGTTTACCAAGAAATTAAATGGCCAAAAGTTAGGTATGTAGGAGCCATGCCCACAAACCAACTCCAGCTCAGCTATACAAGCTCATTTATTGGTCTTATTTCAGAGACCCATAGATAAATCTCGAATAAGATCAAAAGCCACATTTAATTTTGGACCCATGCGTGGCTGAACAGACTGGGGTAAATTGGAGGAGGATGGGTTGTCCTGTGCCTGTCCAAGCAGAGCCCCCAGCAGGTGCTTGCTTCCAAAATCCAAAATCACCTCTATACCCCCTGCCTGATTCTACTGTCTCAGGACAAATCTAATTAAGATATAATCTGTTGAAAATTCTGGTATGTGGGTTTTTTGACTTTCTCCAGACTTTTTTGAATTTTGTGAGCTTCTCCAGACTTTCTTGGGGTCGGGATGGGTTAATGTCCTCCCACATCCCTGAACTTCCATAGGTCTCAGCAGTCACATCCACACCCCAAAGCTGCCACCAATTGAAAAGCTACTGCAGCTTTATCATCCCAATAAAAATAACAAATGCCCTGAACAAACACCATGACATCTTAGCATCTGTATTGCAAAACATAATGCATAAAAGGACAAGGAGAGAGAGAGCAAGAAGGAAAGTGCCTCCCATAGAGGGAGACTGAGGGTAAGAGGCGGAAAGTTGGGGAATGGTGGTGGGGAAACGGGGACGTTGGTGATGGGAGGTGTGCACTGGTGGAGGGATGGGTGCTGGATCATTGTATGACTGAAACCCAATTATGAACAGCTTTGTAATGGTCTGTCTCACAGATATCCAATTAAATTTTTTTTAAAAAAAGTAATGTGGAGTTCATGTCCAGTTCAATCAGCTTAATCAATGGCTTAATAAATAACAGTACTCCTACATTTAAAAAAATGATGTCTAAGATATAAAGACATCCCGTGGATTGGGAAAAAAATACTTAACTAATACCCATCTGATAGACAGTTACTATAAAAGTTACATAAGACACTGTTAGACCTTTACAAGGAAAAAATAGCATCCGCATAAGAAAAGGGGGGAGAGGAAATGAACATAAACTTCCTCAAAAAAGAAATTCAAATGGCCAAAGGCACATGAAAAATGCTCTCAATCATTAATCATCAGGAAGATGCAAATCAAAACAACAATGAAATATCACCTCACACCACAGAGAGTGGCACACACCTAAAACAACAAGAACAACTACTGCTGGCATGGAAACCAGGAGAAAAGGAAACGCTGACTGGTCCAGCCTTTTTGAAAAAATAATTTGGACATTCCTCAAAAAACTAATATTTGAGCTCCCATTTGACCAAGCAATATAACTTCTGGGAGTATACCCTGAGTGCCCAAAAACACACAGCAGAAACACCATCTGCACTTCTATGTTCATTCCAGTCCTATTCACAACAGCCAGAATCTGTAGGCAGGCCAAGTGTCCAAAAAGAGATGAGTGGATAAATAATTTATGGTATAGTGGAACACTATGCAGCCATTGGGAAAAATGAAGCTATGATATTTTCTTATAAATAGATAGACATGCAGAGTATTATGCTGAGTGAAATAAGTAAGATGGAGAGGGACAGATTTATTTGTGGAATATCACTGCATATCACTGTCAATCCATTGTTCATCTATTTGCTTGAGTGGCTGCCAGTAACATCTCCATTCCTCCCAGTCCTGAGATTTTAGCAGCCTATCCTTACTTGTCCTTCCCAACGCTGCCATATTGGAGGCTCTTTCAGGGTCAGGGGAATGAGGCTCGTTATTGTTACTGTTTTTGGCATATCAAAGATGCCACGGGTAGCTTGCCAGGCTCTGCCATGCAGGAAATATAATACATATAATATAAGAATATGTATTATATATGAAACTAATATCGAAGGCCAGGGAAAACAGGGGCCAAGAGGACTAGTCAATGGTTGGAAGCTCTCCACAAGAGTTTCTGGGGGAAAAAGGGTGGTTAGTATCAAGAAGGGACAAATATTAATATAATCATTGGAAATGATCATTTTGAACAGGAACTGAGTGTTGAAAGTAGACAAAGAGCTGTATGTGATAACCTTTCAACATCTGTATTGCAAGCCATAAGGCCCAAGTGGGCAGAGAAAGAGAAAGAATGAGAGAGAGAGAGAGAGAGAGAGGGAGGGAGGGAGGGAGGGAGAGAAGTACTTGCTACAGAGGTAGATGTGTGTGTTGGGGGGAGTGCGGGATGGAAACTGGGGATGTTGGTGATGGGAAATGTACACTGGTGAAGGGACAGGTATTAGAATATTACATAACTGAAACCCATTCATGAACAACTTTGTAACTGTGTATTTCATTGTGATCCGAAAAAAAAAATAAAAACAATTTAATCACTTGATATTTGAAGAACAAATTATATCCCCATTGATTCTCTTAAATTTTTACTATAGATATATATTTTAGCATTTTATGTCTTTAGTTAGAATCTCTGTAATACAGACAGAATTTGTTACTTTTACAAGCACCCCAACAGAATTTTATGCTATAGATGCTAAAATGAAGATTCTATTTGGAATTTCAAAATAATGTCCTTTAGCAACTGGAATATTCTTCATTTTTATTATATATGTTTTATAGTTTTCAAAGATTTCTATTCAAGAAGAGCTCTATTTTAAAATGCCTTCGATGCTTTGTGGCTCCTTCTCCATATCAGCTGCCCCCTCCCCCAGCATGTGAGGTAAGCTTCCAGGCTGTGGAACAATCCTCCTGGTCCTTATCTCTACTATTCTTGGGTGTCAGCCTCCCATTATGTAACTTTATTTCCACAAATGAGTGTAGTCATTCTATGCCTGTCCCTCTCTCTATGACTCATTTCACTTAGCATGATACTCTCCATGTCAATCCACCCATATGCAAATTTCATGAGTTCATCTTTTCTACCAGCTGCATAGTATTCCACTGTGCAAATGTACCAGAATTTCTTCAATCTGTTCTTAAGCAAGTGAAAGATGTTTGGAGGACTCACTCGGGATGGGAAACACGTACTAAGAATAGACTATAGACCAAACATGATGGTCACTTAATACCTGTATTGTGAACCGTGGCACCCAGGAGGAGAGAGAGAGTAAAAGGGAATGTGTCTGGCACAGAGGCAGGGGTGGGGGTGGTGGGAGCGATGCTGGGAGCGTTGGTGATGAAGAGTGGGCATTGGTGGGGGAATGGGTACTTGATCATTGTATGATTGAAACATACGCATGAAAGTTTATGCATCTGTAAGTGTACCTCACAGTGATCCACTAAAAAAGTTTTTAATTAGTTAAATAACTTGTCTTTAATATCAAAAAATATATACAAAGTCCTCTGTAAATCATATTGTACCTGATTTTCAGCTGTGAACTTCAATTTATTCTTTTTTTTTTAAATTATGTTGTTTGGGGGCTGGAGCGATAGCACAGCAGGTAGGGCGTTCGCCTTACAAGCGGCCAACATGGCCGACCCGAGTTCGATTCCTCCGCCCCTCTCGGAGAGCCCGGCAAGCTACCGAGAGTATTCGATATGCCAGACACAGTAACAACAAAGTCTCCAATGGAGACGTTACTGGGCCCGCTCGAGCAAATCGACGATCAATGGGAGGGCCTTTACCTTTTTTTACCATGTTGTTTGTATTCATTTGTGTAATCATAAAGAATTATAGCAAAAGTGATTCTTGTCTCATTTTAAATTTCGGTTAAAACGCTATTGTTTTTTCCCTCACTCCTGTCCTGCCTATTTATAAACATAATGCTGTATGTTTAAAATGCAAATTCCAGTTCCCCAATACAAATAAAAAATAAATGAAATATCTAAATAATAACAGAAAAAATGCCTTGTATGTTTTCCACATACATAAAACAATAAACTAGGAAGGAGTCAGCTTCAGAACAATTTTTTTCTGTTTCCAAGTTTCTTTCATTTTGTAACATGATCGCTAAATTTAGTTTTCTTTAAAGCGCTATTGTTCATTTACCATTTCACTCAACATTCTTCCTTTTGCTCAAAAATAGGAATCTCAATTTCTGTGATGCTTCTTGGAACTTTAGACAGTTTAATGAAAAAACCTCGAGAGTGCAGAGGGTAAGAAAAGAGATGTTTTTCCTTCATATCAGACAGTAGCACTAAAATGGTAAATATGCAGTTTGATTTCTGTTCTTAGTTTTGTATCCTGCCCTGCCTGGCCCTAGTTTTAAATTGGAAGCATCTTAGAGAATTCTCTGAATGATAAGTATTTTTTCCATTTTCTTATGAACAATAAGTATTTTTTCCATTTTCTTATGATTGGCTGCCACTATTAGATGGAAGAAGGATGTGCTCATAGCTAGTTTAGATTGAAGTAGGATCTGTGCTCCCTACTACCCATTTTCTTAAGTTCTTCCTCTCTCTCTCTCTCTCTCTCTCTCTCTCTCTCCCTCTCTCTGCCTCCTTTTTGCCAGTCAGGATAATTTATCTAATTTATTATAAGTTATAGGCACAGATTTCAAGCCATATTCTTTTGTTTTGCGAAGACACATACAAATATACGACCCAAAATAGGAGAGGCAATATACAAACTGGGAATTTCCTTTTCCCTTTGTTTTATTAAAAATTATCTAATGTGTCTATTTCTCTGATGGAGAAAGTAGAGACTCATATCACATGATGATATAGCAAGGCTGGGCTTAATAACCAAAGGAAATTTTTTATGTATTCTTCAATGAGAATATACATTGTCAGTGACTATCTAGCAACAAGTTTTTAACAATAACGGTATTAAAACTATCATGCTAAATGACTATAATTATTATTGAGAAATATCTAGCATAAAATATTAAAATAGGACTTAAATTCATTAAAATTAAATTCAATAATAAATAATCCTAAACTGGGGTGATTCACTTCATTATATCTGGAGACAATTTGAGTTGCTACTAGATTCTAGTGCTTAAAAAACAGATACTGGGGCTGGAGTAATAGCACAGTGGGTAGGGTATTTGCCTTGCATGTGACCAATCAGGGTTCGATTCCCAGCATCCCATATGGTCCCTCAAGCACCACTAGGAAGGAGTAATTCCTGAGTGAAGAGCCAGGAGTAACCCCTGTGCATCACCGAATGTGACCCAAAAAGCAAAAAAATAAAAAATAAAAAAAGATACTGCTAATCATTTTATAGCACATAAAAGGTATTGAACAGTTAAGAATGAGTATTTTTAATTGGTGAGAATGCCCATGATTGAGAAACCCTATGTTAAATTTATGGAGATTTCTGAAAAAAAAAATTAATATTTGAGCTTCCTTATCACCCAAAAATTCTCCCTGCTTCTCTCTCTTTCATGTTTTATCAGGTAAAACCTCCTCTGATAAAAATATAAAAGGAACAACTGTTCTCCAAATATTGTTCATGTATAATAACCTGAACATTGAAATAGTAGCTTCATATAAATTTATATAAATAGAAATATTTCCTCCCCGATAAGTTTTTCTTTTAACCCTCTGGAAATCTGGAAACTATCTCAACTCTAAATATTGAAGTGTTAACTATTTAATTCACCAATGAATCAGAATTTCACTCTGATCTTTTCTTAGATATAAGTTAAGAAGTAAAAATATTTTTTAGTCATAGAATGGTTAAAATTCTTTTAGGCCTTGCATGAAATATTATAAACCAAGTTTTGTGAGGATGAAATGAAAAACTTATATTTTTCCTCATTGACTCCTACATGTTGAATAAGCAGTATGCTTATTAGTAATTTATCTAGTGTAAAGTTACAATATAATGGTCATCGTAAATAGAGTAACTAATAATATTCACCCAAAGAACAGTGATTTTAAGAAACAAACTAGGGGTGAGGTGGGGGAAGGGAGTAAAAGTATAACTAACAACAAAAGATAGAATAAAAAGCCTGAATCTATTTAAAAATTGGGTAATAAAAACAATATACCTCTGTTGTATAATGTGCATTTGCAAAGTGCCATAAAAGGAACATCATTCTCAAGAAAGTAATGGAAGATAAAGGTCAGATGAATATTAGAGAGAAATCTTTTACAATTGACTCACTAACCTTTTTACCCTTGGAAATATAAAAGTAATTCACTACATGAATTAGGGAAAAGCAAATATGGGGAAAAAAGAACTTATTGACATATTGCAGAATTTCTTCTCTTTGAGGACTGAAGAGACATTTTATGAGTTTATGTATCCTTTCAAGAAAAAGTTACAAGCTTTACCTCTGGGATCAG
Source organism: Sorex fumeus (assembly GCF_029834395.1). Lineage (NCBI taxonomy): Eukaryota > Metazoa > Chordata > Mammalia > Eulipotyphla > Soricidae > Sorex > Sorex fumeus. The sequence goes on along the minus strand of NW_026606075.1, from coordinate 15,982,025 downwards.
ACAAAGCTGAGTTTCTTTAGATCACAATGTTTCTGTTCACATCTTTGTGAAAGTGAAAGAGAAAGTAACAATCAACATACATAAAATTCACCTCATAAGAAGTCTTCTACAGTTAAATATACCTTAGACAGAAACATTAGCTGTGTGGCCTACCAAAAAGTTAATATCAATATGGGAGATATTCTGAATATATTTATGTTTGAGACAAGAGGAATATTTGTAAGATTACTCTTGGAAAGAAATTTCCTTGGTGCTACTACTGCAGAGTCATTTTTTTCTAGAATCAGAAGTTCTATGTATAAAAGACATGACTAAATTTTTAAGTATAAACAACTTAAAGTCATATTTTCATTAAACATTTTCCATATATTTCACATTGGTTTTTGCTTAAGAAATACACAAAAAATGATTCTATACACAGATTAATGATTAGACATATCTAAGGCAGCTAGTATTTTTGTTAATTTCTAATTTATTTTATAAAAAATTTCTTTCTATCTATGTGGACTCAACCTTTGCCAAGTCATAAGCAGTATCTTGTTACTAATATCAGCAGAGACATCAGAAGAGACACAACAAGACATATTGCGCATAGAAATCATGCATTGCTAAGATGAAGACATTATAATGTGAGCAAGGTAATGAGAAGAATAACAATTTGCCAACAGAAGACAAATTTTCTTTCCTTGGAAGCATTGCCTAGAGAGAATACCAACTAGAAAACATGATTTCTCAAACTGCATGTCTAGGATATGTTTTCTTATCAAGCAATGATTTCTTATCATGATGAGAGGAAAAAAGAATCTATGGCTAATGCTGATAAGATAGCAAGACAATGTTAGGCAGTAAATATTAATTTATCATACCATTGATAAGAAATAAAATATCAAAAAAAGGAAAAGCATAGAAGCAGAATTTATATTTCTTACATGAGTTAAAAACAAAACAGGATAACTTTCAATTAAACAGTAAAATCTGAGTTGCAACAAGAGGAAAACATATTAATGCTACATTTCATTATTGAATAAAGCTTATAATGACCCTGTGAAAAAGGATAAATGAGTCAATGAGTATAAATGACCAAAAATCTAAACTTTAAAGTGAGTAAAAATGTTTATAAATAATTTTCCCCAAGTAATGTTAGCATCTCATTTTATTGATCACTATTGGGACCTTTATTTATCCATTTTATTTAAATGAAAGGCTTCATGCCTTTGGGTTACTCCAGAGATGAGCAATTTCTTCTTAAATTTTATTTCCCCAAAATTCATTGCCAAGACCCACTGTATACCTACACTTCCCCTGCCCTCTAGAGATTTTTAACCCCTAAAATATATAGAGAGTACATGGATAAAGTTCTGTCTTCTATAGCTTCATTATTCTGACAAAGGGTACAGAACTCACCTATGTAAGGGGGTGAAATCTCATTCCAATTTAGTATTAATGAGGCCCAAGCAATCACTTACTGTGTTTTAGAGTCATCAGTCTGAAAGAGAAATCAGATAGATTAGAAAATTAACTTTTAAAAACATTAATTAGACCCTGGAACAGAAAAGCTTTCCCTGGTCCAGCGAGGCTAGCATGTTTAAGGAAACAAGAAAATAATGGTATAGTATAAGTTTTTGTTCCCTTAAGTCCCATAATTGAACAAGAATTAAGGGCAGTCTTCTTAGATATGATGTCCACTTGACTATTTCCCCTCATTATCTCAGCATCTCCCTTTTGATAGCCCCTTCAGTGTGAAACTGATATTTCTCCAACTGATATTTGGAGGCTGCACTGCTTCCAATAGCTTTAAATTTTGTATGCAATGCTTTATAGGATTATTTTTACCTGTTAGACATTCCCCAGCCCTTCCATATTGCATGAAAGTGTAAGGCTAAGAAAACAAATTTAGAATCAGTATTGAACACTTTAAGTCATTTAGCCAATTTGAAGGCTATAGAGAGTAACTAATTCTGCCTTTTTAGCTGAAGTCCCCCAGCAAGGCTTTAGCTTCCACTATTTTGGTCAGAACAACAGCATCTGCAGCTTTTCTAGTTCCATTTGGATTTTCCAGAGATATCCTTTAAAGCAGACAGCTGAAGGCAGATAGGGGTCCTGGTAATAAGCTTTGGGGAAATAATAAAATTGAGAAGAAATTGCCCAGGCCTGAAGTAGTCCAAAGTCATTCTGACCATATCCTTTGAGATACAAATCCTGAGTTCTTTGGAAATGAAAAAACTGAATCACCACCCAGATGCAGAAATAGGAAGTTCTACCTGGAGAAGGCTGGAACTCTCAGAAAAAGTGAATTAAAAGGTCCTGAGGAGGCTATGAAATGACATCAATCATGAAAGGCGTACCCTCTGGCAATGCCCAGACTAACTTTTTTTGTACTCAGAGAACTCAGGCCCATTAGGAGGAATAAAAAATAATGCCCTCCCAAAAGTCATTTGAGGTTTGCTCTTTCAGGCCCTACTCTCTCCTGAACAGATATCTCCCTGCTTTCTTCAGTCAGTAGTCCATATTCCTCTTATGCTCCTACCTCACATCTTTCCAAGTGGATTTCTTATAATAAAATCTATCTTGTGTGACTACTTTGACTGCTCCTAAAATTGTTTTCTATAAATGAAGGAGAGGAACCAAGAATGCCTATGGAGAGGTTATAAACGTCTTTCCATTTTTGCAAAGAGCAACTTCTTGCTCCAGTTTTAGTCCGTAGTTCCCTGAGAAATCAGATGATGGGGGTCATCTCCCACACAGTGCAGAACCAATGGGCTTTAGAGGTAGCTTGATGGCTTCCTTATGGATTAGTGGGACATGAATAGCCATGCACTGTAGACACTCGTAGTAGACTTCACTGGTTCTGACCTAAACAAAGCATTTCTTGTCAAGGTGGGTCAAGCAGAAAGATGGAGACACTCTTTTCTCCAGGCTACTTCCCTTGCTCCCCTCTTTACAAAGTCACCAGAGACAAGACTTACAAGAATAAACTTGTGCAAGTCACCTCTATGCATATATTTCATAAATTCCCTTTGGGAAAGGGGGTTGCTAGATTAAGTGGAAATATTAAGAGTTACTTCTAGGGAGTTTAACAGTAGCCTTTATACTTTGTTGGTGATGCACGTGTCAGGCATTGATGCCCTTTTTTTATAGCACACTCTGAATTTGATGGTGATTCTGGACTTCTAGTGGCTATCTTAGATTGAATTTTGTGGTCTTCTCAGTCACACTGGAAGTTATTGTCACTGATTAGAGACATCTAGGCCAACCATGGGCCATGATCTCAGGTAGGCTACAGGCCTAGTAGTTTTCCCAACACTTAGTACTACCTCTTACTTCTCAGCTATATTTAATTTAAATTTAATTCTTGTCTTTCAAATGATTGAGAAATAAACTTTTAAAAATAGAAACCTAACAGCTGGAGAAATAGTACAATGAGTAGGGTGCTTGTCTACTAGACAGCTGACTCAGGTTCGATCCCTGGCACCCCAATAGTCCACTAAACCTTGTCAAGAGTTATCCTAGAATACAGAGCTAGGAATAAGCTCTGAGCACTGCCTGCTTTTGTTTTATCCCAAAACAAATACAAAACCACTAACCTAACCTCACAGCTTAAGAGCTTGGAGAAGGACCAAAAAAAGGAGCACAACCCGAACAGGAGAAAGGAAATAATAAAACTCAGAGCAGAGATTAACGAGATGGAAACCCAAAAAACAATCCGAAAGATCAATGAAACCAAGAGCTGGTTCTTCGAGAAAATTAACAAGATCGATAAGCCTCTAGCAAAACTCACAAAGAAAGGGAGAGAGAAAACCCTAATAAACCGAATCAGAAATGAAAAGGGGGTCATTACAACAGAAACCACAGAAATTCAGAGGATCCTCAGGGAGTACTTTGAGAAGCTTTATGCCACGGAACATCAAAACCTCGAGGAAATGGATAAATTCCTAGACTCCTACAGACTCCCAAGGCTGAACCAAGAAGACCTGGAATACCTGAACAGACCTATCACCATCAAGGAAATTGAAATGGTAATACTAATACCAAAAGCAAAAAAAATCATGTTTTCAATTGTAATTATTGATGCCTGGAACTGAAGTGATAGTACAGTAGTATAGTGAGTGAGTTACCTCTCTATACTACTTTGCGTAAGATCAAGCTAGTTTGATCCTAGAACCACGTTTGATATCTGAACCCACCAGGAGTGATTGACGAGCAAAGAACTAGGAGTAAACCCTGAGCACTGCAGGGTCACTGCACTGCACTGAAATGTTCTCCCTTTGTTCATCAATTTGCTCAAGTGGGCCTCATAATGTCTCCATTGTGAAACTTGTTGTTACTGTGTTTGGCATATCAAATATGTCACTGGTAGCTTGCCAGACTTTGCCGTGCAGGCGAGATACAGCAGGGTATGGTCTAAAAAACAAAACAAAACGAAAATGTTGTCCTCCCCAAAAAAAGATTGGCTCCAATATAATAATTAAAAATGTATTTGCAGAGTGGAAGGATGTGTGGGAAACCTAGATCTCACAACTTTAGGCATCATTTCAGATCAAGTTTCATTCAAGCTCCTTTAATAAAATTCTTAACAAAATACTTGAGTAATTAATGATAAGACAAACAAAGACAACATGACATGATAAAATCCCTGGATAATTAATGATAAGATACACAGAGAGGGTATGAGATGACTCTTGATGTTCCTCAAGGGTTTTAATATGGTTTCTTTATGAAATACATACGCTAAAACTCTGAGTACAGGAGACATTTAAAGTTTTTAAAAGGGAAAAGGAATGGCATCCAAGATAGAGCCATCTGGAAATGAAAGTTGCCAATGTAGACAATGCTTTCACATAACTAACATAACATTAATTTGACGGAAATTGCATATACAATTGTGACTTAAATTTGAGGATGAGTTTGTTTTCTGGAAATCAAGTGGTCAAAGCACAAATGCAGGATTTCCTCAATGCTACACCATCTTTCAATCTGACTTGTGATTTTAGGGTAAGAACTGTAAAGATTCAATTCTCCTGTCACTTCTGTTTTAAAAAATCAAGTTGCTACTTTTATATTCAAATGTGTTATTGCAGATTAAATTAATCTTTTTTCTATTTTTCACTTACTATTGACTATAATGATATGATGAACCTAGACACTACTGTTATTTTAGCAAAAACTGAAATAATCCAGAACAAGCTATTTTGATAAACTCTGTTTCCACCAATAATTATTCTAATTCACTTTCAAAATTGAAATATGTATAAACATTAGCACTGTCCTTTCGTTGTTCATTGATTTGCTGGAGTGGGCACCAGTAATCTCTCACAGCAAATTGTGAGACTTGTCACTGTTTTCAGCATACATCGAATACATCATGGGTAGCTTGCCAGGCTTTTTCATGCTGGCAAGATACTTCGTAGCTTACCTGGCTCTCCAAGAGGGGCGGAGGAATAGAACCGGGTTGGCCGCATGCAAGACAAATGCCTACCTGCTGTGCCATCGCAGATAAAAACAACTGACATTTTCCAGAAATAGGTAATATAAACCAAAGTTTGTATATATACTTATTGGTCCTTTTATTTTATTTATTTTAATATTTAAAGTGGGCTGGAGTGATGTATAAACATATCTTATAAAATTTTCCTTTGTGTAGTATATTACTCAATTTTAGTATGCAAGGCTGGTCAATCATGGCCTCTTTTTAAAAACATTCCTTCACCTTCAAAAGAAATCCTATGCTTGTTAGCAGTCTCTTCTATGTTCCCTTTCTTATTAAGCCTTGGAGAACACTAACCTACACTATATCTCTGAGTTTGAGGGGTTTTTGGTGCTATTTAATGTAAAAGAAATCATAAAATAAATTCATTTTGAGGTATAAGAAAATTAATCCTGCCCTCTGGGTTCTTTTTGAACTGGTAAGGTCATTAAAATGGCATCATACAGGTTTTCTTAAAAATATTAATTTAAAATCATGCACTCAGGAAATCTACAGTGATTACATATATATATATATATATATTATAATATGAATCAGGGAGAAATGAGTTTGAATCCTAAACTAAGAAATGATTAAGAGTCTGGTGCCACAAGAAGAATGCAGGGAGTCTGAACCAATGAAAAGGGGATAACTTCATATTTACTCTAAAATTAAACATGGGTTTCTCCTAGAGAGAAGACATATTTACAAAATAATACTGGATCATATCCCCTAACCATTCTTCTAGGTAAGGAAATGAAGCTGTACTAACTTCTTAGTGTCTTAGGAGAGGTAAAAGAGCTGCTCTTTTAACCCGTGCTGATTTTAATTTGAAATAATCTGCATACCAGAGTGCATACCTCAAGACAAGATTTGAGAATCTGGGAGTATTCTGTTTTGAGCACTTCACTGTCACTAAAATTTAATCATAGCATTAAAAAGAAAACCCCAGGGTGAATAAAGACCATTGAGCATATGGCAGTAGAGCTCAATTAAAGAATTGTTTAGGGGTTAGAGCGATAGCACAGCAGGTAGGGCATTTGCTTTGCAAGCGGCCCACCTGGGTTCAATTCCCAGCATCCCATATGGCCCTCCAAGCACTGCAGGGGTAATTCCTGAGTTCATGAGCCAGGAGTAACCCCCGTGCATCATTTGGTGTGACCCAAAAAGCGGGAAAAAAAGAATTGTTTATATAGAAAAATTGGGGTGGGGGGGAGAAATGGGATAAACAAAGGGTAAGAGGCAATTATTGTGGGACTGGACAATGGTACAGTGACTAGGATGCTGTCTTGTGTAGGCTAACATTGGTTTGTCTTGCCACAGGGAGCTTAGGTTTATTGGGTTGCTCCCATTGCAGTGTTCCCATTCCTCTGTGTTTATTTGTAAACTCTTTCTTTTGTGTTCTACTTCCCCAACTGTTCACTCACCTTTATCTCCTAATCAAACTGTTAACTTGTAAATATTGCTTTTCTCTTCTCCTTAAGTCCTTTGCATAGTTAGTTCAGAGTAATATCCTTTTTATATAGAGACAAGAAGTCAGTTAATGTATGCTTTTAACTTGGGAGTTAATTGACTTCGAGTAATACTCACTCCTAGGCATCTCTTCTCTCAACTTAAGCCTCAGTTGCCCTTATTTCCTAGTCCCCCAAAAGCAGGGTCCCAATGAGGGACTGGATAGACCCAGGGCAAGCTGTGAGCTACCTGGCATCGAAATGGGCCTGGCCAAAGCACCATAATACTTAACTATAGGTTAAGAGCATGATCATGGACAAATTCTGTCATGAACTAAAAAGTAGCAACAGGGTTAGTACCCTGCTAGGGATAGGAAAGATTAATCTGGGCTGAGCACCGTAGTCTGAGATCTATAGTGAGATGACCCCAGGAGAGCCACCCTACAAGCTCAATGTATCACTTTCTGTGTCCATACAAAATAACCAATATTAAGAAGTAGAAATAAGATCTTATTAAGATGTTAATTAAGTTACTGGACTAAGAAAAAGAGGAAAACCCCCTAAGTGGTCTTTTGCCTTGTTGATTGTGCTACTGGACTGGATGGGGGTGGTTACTAGTGCCAAGGTTTGGAGTTGGTGAGAGACTAGAGAGAGACAAGGCAGGAAGTTGGAGCAGTGTGCATAGATGAGCGGGAGAGACAGGAGAAGACGGGAATAAGGGGTCGTGTGAAACTAGAATGGGGAGCTTAGTGAGACTTTCATTGGGAAAATGGAATAAATAGTAACTGATCACCAACCAGTCTTGTGGTCCCAGTTCCATCCTTCATGTGTCTGTTGGCAGCGGCTTGCAGGCCAGGGTAGGGATGTGGCCTGACCACCAAACGCAGGTGGCGAGAGAGCCACAGGATTTCACAGGCACTTAGTGATTACAGTCTTGAACTTGGCCAAACTTGGTTCAATCTCTGGTATACCATATGGTCCCCTGAGCACTGATAAGAATAATTCTTGAGTGCAGATCCAGGCATAATTGCTGAGCATCATTGAGTGAGGCTGAAAAAAGAAAAAAAAAAAGAAAAAAAATTATTGGAAATAAAATGTGCAATAAAATCTCATAGAAGGGTCTGAAAAAATAGAATATGGGTTAAGGCATTTTTTCCTCAACCTCTGCTGATTTGGGTTTGATCCCCAGAAACACAGCAATCTTCACAGCCCAGCCACCATGGGTGTGGGGCAATCCACCCCCCCACTCACTAACTCCCCAACTTTCACAAAAAATAAGAGAGAGAGAGAGAGAGAGAGAGAGAGAGAGAGAGAGAGAGAGAAAATCACTTACAAATATTCAATTATCTGGCCCAAGTTATATCTCAGCAGTCAGGATACATATAGAGTAGGCATCAAAACTGAGTTGAAACCTTCACATCACATCTCACCTAACTCAACAGAGCTACCAGCTCTAGTTCTGCAACCTACTGAGCACTGTTAGGAAGACTGTGAGGGTCCCTGGTATAGAGCAGCTCAACTCTTTGTTCCTAGTGGCCTAGTAGACTTAGCAGTACACCCCAGTCCCACTGAGCGAGCACTGCTTGGGAGAACGCTCTAGGGTAAAAAAGAATATTTAATTTTCACCCTTTACTGAATCAAAATCTCCAAGGAGACAACCTAGATATCTTTATTTTTCAAAGAATTCCTGGAGATTAAATTTTGCTAGATTTTAGAAATTAGGAATTGGACTATATCTGATTAACTTCTACTCTAGGATATTTCTAGCCTTTTACTGATTTTGTGATTATTTGAAAATATTTAAGTTATTCAATTATGCTATTTTGATAAAAGAAATGTACATAAATAAAAATTAGAATAACATAGTGTTTGTGAATGTCTCCATAACTAGTTAGGCAATGATTAATTGCTTAATTGTGTTTCTTTGACATTTACAGATGTGCATAATTTAAAATTTTGAAATGAAAATTAAATGCATATTTATTTAGTTTTCTTTGTTCTTGCCTTCATTTGTTTTGCATCAACAATGCTACACTTATTCATGCAAATCAACGCAAATAGAAAATATGCTCCTGTAAATTATTTTATTCATGCTGCTAAATAGAATTATATTGCCAAAAGGAAATATTTACTTGATAGTTCAAATGCCAGCAACACCTTTAAATATAATTTGATATGTTTTATCAGAGTGTTGTATATTGAAATAATTGAAGATAAGATAAAATATCAATGTCGGTATTCCCATTAAGCATCTTTCTTCAATAATTATATTTAGTCTCATTTCATTCACAAATATCAGTTTCATCTATGTCTACTTAAAACTTACTCAATGCTACCAATTAAATTTTAATGTATATTTTTTAAATTTATCATTTCCTAACATCTTTGACATAAAAATTGTCAATTCCAGTTGCTAGAAGATTATATACAGTGCACAGCATATTTTTAAATCTAGAAATATGGGCATAACACTACTTGGATGAAAATTATTGCAACATAACTGTTACTACCTGTTCTCTTTGTTCCATAGCAGAAGAAAAAAATATGTGCACACCAGTGACTTTTAAAGGGAAAGGCAAGAAAGAAAGGTTTTATGTAGATAGCGAGTGAAAACAAGGAGGAATAATTAAATTTTACTTCAGTAGTTAGTTTTAATCACCCAAATGTTTCCAATGGCTCCACAAGTTTCAAAATTACTAAATTACTTTTTGTTGAGAAAAGTACATTCTTTGAGTCAATTATTCATAATTTCTTAGTCTACTATTGGCCTGGGCTCGAGCGATAGCACAGAGAGTAGGGCGTTTGCCTTGCACACAGCCGACCCAGTTTTGATTCCTCCGCCCCTCTCGGAGAGCCCCGCAAGTTACCGAGAGTATCCTACGTGCTCGGCAGAGCCTGGCAAGCTCCCTGAGCATATTCGATATGCCAAAAACAGTAACAAGAAGTCTCACAGTGGAGACCTTACTGGTGCCCACTCAAGAAAATCGATGAACAAAAGGATGACAGTGCTACAGTGCTACTATTGGCCTATTGCATATTGCTTCACTTTAAAGACATTTTAAATGTTTTGATATTCTTCTTAACTGATTCCTAGTTGTTCCTACAAAATTCTGAATTCTTAATATCCCCTATTTCATGTTAATTTCCAGAGAAAATAAGTCAATAAGTAGACATTTATTTTTATATTATATATACACAAACATATACATACATTTGATTTTGGGGAAAATTCTAATGTTTAATTCAAAGTTAAGAATAAAATATTTTATTGATTGGGTTACCTTTAGCATTAAAGCTTTCTTTATTTTTTCCATTTTTCTTTCTCTCATTCTTTTATTTTCTGATTAATTTGAATTACCACTGGATTCCATGTTTCTATAAAGTAGATAGAATTTTTTTCAAATAAAAGACAACTGAAATATATTTTAAGTTGTATCTATGATGAGTGGAAAAATACTTTCCTCTAAAATTAACCATTAGTTTTGTCTAATAAGTTTTACAATTTGAAGTTTCATATGTAGACTGTATTTCATCAGATACAATTACACTCAGAATGTATGTTTTCCTAACTGTTTCTCACTCTCTGGCTTCACTTATGCTCCTTTTTTTCTTGATAGTTTGTTATTTTTAAATATTTCTAAATTGCCAGTTAATCACTGTTCTTACTTCTGATAACAGTATATACATATATAAATTAAGATTTCTCAAATATTTTTCAAAATTTTAATCCACATCTATACGTACATTATATACGAGAGTATTCGATATGCCAGGCACAGTAACAACAAAGTCTGCAATGGAGAAGTTACTGGGCCCGCTCGAGCAAATCAACGATCAACGGGAGGACCTTTACCTTTACCTTTATATCATACATTACAGCAATAATTATTGATTAAAAAACACAAGTGTGTCACACAAATGTATGGTCGCAAACATAACCCAGATGTTAAAAATGTATTTTAATCCAGGAAGTATAAGATAAATTTAATATTTCAGCAAAAAAATAAAATAACTCTAATGCCACCTTGCATTTTTTCTTTTCTTTGACACTTATCCTGACGTGTGTATAATTCTAGTTATCACTCTTCATCCCAATGGAATTTAATGATTGTTTACACAAATAATCTTGTTCTAGTTCTGACATGGTAAAAAAATTACTTCTCAGTATAGTAGTCTTGTATGCTCATTCAGTTTTTTTGTTGTAGCTTGCTTACTTTTTGTTCTAGGAAGTCATAAGTGATTTGTTTTATTTTTATCCTTTGGAGTCATGATGAATAATCATATAGATAAGCCACTATATTTCAAAAATCCAAAGGATAATAATTCTGTTGTATTCATTTTCTAAAAACAAATTCACCCTAGAAAGCATATTTTACTTTTTAAACTTTAAAAATATTCCCAAGCATGAGACTGTGTGGATATATAATTTATAAGTCACAAGCAGTTTAAAAATCACAATAAATGAAAAACTTACAAATTCAGATCGAATTAATATTTATAAGCTGTCATAGTGCCTCTTAGATTAATATACACTGAAGCTACATATCTTTCTGAAACTGAAGTAAAATTTGTTTTTAAAAAGATTGGAAACAAAATATAATAATTTTACAATAACAAGAAAAACTATGCTTGTTTTGGATATGTCATAAGTATATCATACATATAAATAGTGAATATATTAAATTTATTTGCATAGAGTGAAATAAGGCCTCATCATTATAAACTATTAACTAATAAAGAAAATGTTATCAGATACTGCTTTGATGAAATTACTATGATTTCAATTTTTGTTGAGGAAATGATAGTTGTCTTTTTACTTAGTCTTATCACTCAACATATTTCAACTTCTTGTGCACATCAATAAAAAATGTTTATCAATAAGTACCATTATTCTTCAAATATCAATTAGATTCTCTTTCTTCTAGAAACTCTATAGTTGACTGAGTAAAGATATAAAAGTTAAAAGTGTTGTAAAGTAATGCAGGTCGTGTGATAAAGAATACGAGCACTAATCAATGGTTCTGTATTCTAGACCACTCTAGAGCCTGACCCATAGATGAATCTAGTCATCTGTAAAATGGAAGTTATAAAATCTAATTTGAGGACTTACTATTAGATGTACAGTCATACATCCATTAATGATTCCACAATTACATGCATGAAAGTATTGAGTTCAATGTTTTTAAAGAACATCATAGAAATATCCAGAACATAGATTAAATATTTATAAATAAAATGAATGTGGAAATATCCAAATAGTTTCCAAGTATAAAATTTTGCTCAACATTGAGTACAAAATTTACATATTTCCCAATTTGAAAGTGCATTTGCATTTGCAACCTCTCCTCAAAAGTATGTAATTTGTTAAAATAGGAAACACTTTTGAATACATGATAATTTTGAATGTGGTCTTAAATAGTCAATAGAAGTCTTATATAATTTTAAACCAATCATTGTATTATTCAAATCAATGTTAGTGAAAATACATTTTAAATGTTAAGTATTACATATATTGTAATTTTCTGCTATTTTAGATTATCTCTCTAACTGGTCTGATATGGACAATTGAGAAAGCACCATATTTTAATATGTCAATAAAACTTAGCCTTCTTAAAGAAATAGTTTACCACCAGATCAATCTGTACCTGTGAGGCGAGTGCATCAGCAGCCTGATGGCACTGTCAGACTTTCAGATACCCCAGAATTGCTGCTGTGCCTTTGGTCAGACCACAACAACTTTGGGCAAAGTTTACCAAGAAAGTAAACGGCCAAAAGTTAGGCATGTGGCAGACACACCCACAAACCACCTCAGGCTCAGCTATATAATTGGAGGCATGGACTCTCTGATTAAGGATTGAACTGCTTAATGGCCATGAATGGCCATGATCCCAGAGACTCAGAAACGAATCTCGGAACCCAAAGGCTTTTGGCAGAAATGCTTCCTGTTCCTATGGTGGGTTACTAGCACTGGGCCAATCCAAGTGGGAATAAATTTCGTGAATGACCTGTTCCCCCTGGCTGCCCGGTGACCGCCATCCTCCACAGGCCACAGGACAGTCAAATTTGGGCCTTCAGTGATGAGACACATGGAGCCCCACCAGATGGGGGTGGAACCGACCCTTTCCTCCCTATCCCAATGAGCCCCTGAGTCACCGCCTACAAATGGCCTCTCTGGCTCCTGATCAAGCAGATTAACGGCCATGATCCCAGAGACTCAGAAACAAATCTCGAAACCCGGCGGCTTTTGGCAGGAATACATCTGGACCGCATATAAGGTGGCTGCCGCCTCAGAGCTTATTGGAAAGCCAGGTATGAGCTGGTGGTGACGGGGCAACTGCAGTCTCATGGGAAGAGGGGTGGTACCACCTCATCCTTCACGCCCTACCGAGGTCACGAGTTGTCCCCCATGTGCAGGTCTCCGGCATGGCCATGGCTCCAGAGGCAAAAGAACTTAATCCAGAACCCGGCAACTTATGGCAGAAAAGTGAATGGACCATGCATTAAACTACAGCACCAAGCCTCCCCGGAAGGGAAAGGGTGTTGCTCCCTTCCATCGTTTTCCCCTCTGGCAGCAAGATGGCCGTTGCCTCAGAGCTTATAGGAAAGCCAGGTATGAGCCAGCAGTGACGGGGTAACTGCAGTTTCGTGGGAAGGGAGGCGGTGCCGGCTCTTCCTTCACGCCCTACCAAGGTCACGAGTGCCCCCTCTCCACGAGCGGCTCTCTTTCATGGCCATGGTTCCAGAGGCAAAAGGACTTAGTCCAGAGCCCGACAGCTTGCAACAGAAAAGTGAATGGACCATGCGTTAAATTAAGGCACCATGTCTCCCCTGGAGGGAAAGGGTGTTGCTCCCTTCCTCCTTCCCCCTCACCCCTCCCAGCAGCAAGGTGGCCGCCACCTCAGAGCTTATAGAAAGTCAGGTATGAGCCGGCAATATGGAGCAACTGCAGTCTCATGGAAGGGGAGGGGTACCGGCTCATCCTTCACGCCCTACCGAGGTCATGACTTGCCCTCCACGAGTGGCTCTCCAGCACAGCCATAACACCAGATGCACAGAAACCAATCTCGTAATTATCTGGCTCTTTGCAGAAATCCAAAATCATTATATGATATTATATGATTCTCATACCAGCTATAGAAAACAAAGTATTTCACAATGCCTTTTCAGCAATTCTGATTGTTGGGGGGGGGGGAAATTCTAAACAATAATGATGCATCTTTTGTCGAAATAATGAATGTAATCAATGTAGAAAAGAGTTAAGTGGAAATCATCTGCCTCACAGACATTTGGAGGGGTGGGAGGAGGGTATATTGGGATTCTTGGTGGTGAAGAATGAGTACTGGAGAGGGGAAAGGTGTTTGATCATTGTGTGACCGAGACTTAAACCTGAAAGCTTAGCAACTTTTCCCACAGTGATTAAATAAATAAATATAGTAAGAAAAAATAATTAAATAGATAAAATTATAAAAAAAAAGCAAGGTGGAGTACATGCCCAATTCAAGCAGCTAATCAGTGGCTGAATAAATAGCAGTACTTCTACATTAAAAAAAAATAAATAGTTTAACCAAATCAAATTAATAATGAGGCACGATGATGCTAAAAATCCATAAACATTAGTAAAACTTACTGTTATGTTACTAATTTCAATATTGATAATTTAATTTGATTGTTAAATATTTCAAAAAAACTAAAATTAAATGTTGAATAGCAAAATAATAAAGAATCATGGTTTGGAGAGATAGTACAGTGAATAAAGGCTAATCTGGGTTCCACTTAATGCCATAAATTTCCCTTGAGTCCCACAAGGAGTGCTCTCTGAACAAAAAGTCAGGAATAACCTGAGAATGGCCAGGTGCAACCCCTAAACCAAAATAATAATAAAATTACTATACTACTGATAATAATAAATGGTATTTTAGTAATACTAGGATACATGTAAGAAGAAGTGATAATACAGAGTATGCAGCTAGAAAAACAGAAACAAGAGGATCAAGGTCAGATGCAGATACTCATTGATGCCATGTGATTGATAGATCCACCCAATGACAAGCTTAAGGGCAGTAGAAACTAATGTTTTCCAAAGTAACTCTTTTCATAATTTCAATCCCTACGGTATCAAGCCTTATCCCATACAAGCAATAAACAATGATTTCGGAAATTTACCATGAGGGGCCATAATGATAGTACAGTAGGTAGGGCATTTGTCTTGCACATGGCACCCCCAGATTCAATTCCTGCCATCCCATATGATTCCTCAAGCACTGCTAGGAGTGATCCCTGAGAGCAGAGCCAGAAGTAAACCCTGCTGGGGGTAGTCCTCTAAAAACAAAAACCTACCTTTAATTTTTTTTTTTTAAAGAAAAAGTTTGCAATGAAGAGTAAAGTTATTTCAAAGAAAACTGTAGGAAATAAGATCAGAGAGATAGGACAGGGATTAAGGCACTTGCCAAACATCCTTCTGTCACTGCTTTGAATCCTTGCTACCGCATATGGCTCCCTGAGCAAGGACAAGGGTCCCTTCTGATCACAGAGCTAGAAATAGCTCCTGAACACCATAGAGTGTGACTCCAAAACAATAACAAAAGAGTGGAATTTGAACTATGGGCAATCTAAAATCACAAGAACCTAAATTCTAAAAATTACTTATAAAATAAGAATTAAAAGAGTCACATGACTGATCATTTATGCACCCTCTTTTCTATATCAATATGCCAATAGGCTTCTCAACAGAAATCCTGCAAGTTAAAGTGATTAGAAGAACATTTTTACACTACCAAACAACACAAGCTTCCAAGGACATTTTACCCCGAAAAATTCACTCAACTATAAAAGAGAAATAAACGAAAATGACCTCTCTAAGGGAATCCAGCAATAGCTATATTGTAAGAGAAGTTCAGAGTAATACAGATCCACATTAATGAACAATAAAAGTCTCAAATAAATTTTCTTACAACTAAGTGAACTAGAAAAAGGAGGAATCAATTGAACTAATTATAATATTAAATAAAAATTCATAATCTCTTGATTTAGCAAAATAATGTATTTTTGCTCCCTTTTCCACTGGAGATTGATGAAGATTTCTTCCATGATCCTCAATCCAATGACCTCAGTCTTGTATACCCTTGATGTTACCAAAAATACCTCCCTAATCACAAACAAATTGAGCAATTCCTTAAGAATTTAATGGCGTTGACTTGATTGGCATGTTTGGTTCTAATAAATAAAGATTTATTTCTCCATATTATTGTTCCTACCACTACCTTTTCAGGTAAGAATTGCTCATCTGACTCCTGGAAATCTACCTTCTTTAAGTGAATAAAAAGTGCACTCCAATAGCATCTACTAAAGGCTACAATAACCTTCTAGATCATCCATGACCCAAACGTGATGTCATTAACTTAGCAGGGTGCAAAAATGTGTTTCAATTTGTATTAGAAAAGTGCATTTGGATATTTACAACACCGTTCAGGAGCCATTAAATACAGCCAGGCTGACTGTAGGCAACCATGCAAAAACTGCTATCTCTCCCATCATGTTCCAGGCCCAGAATTCATCATTACAGGGACCACATAAGGCCCACAAACCAGATGATCCCCAACTCAGAAAGCACTGACATGTGACCTTTTAAAGTGAATGCAATTTCACTGTGGAATTAAATTAAATCAAATGTAATTTCACATTATGCTTGAAATTGTGAGATCTGTGTCAAATGTTTTTTATTGGCAATATGTCTAGAGTAGATATATTTTTTTAAGTCAATGAGGTCCTGTGGGCTGGGAGAAGAAACTTTTACAATAATCTAAAGAAAAAAAATACAAGTTATTTTAAGTTGAGAACTATGATTATCCCATGTTCCTGCATGTGACTAGCCCACATGCAGTGATCTGAATGTACCCTTGCCGCATTCAGGGCCAAATTACCATCTCCCTGCTAGCCAGTCTATGGTGACAGACAAATGAAAGAGGAAACGGGGTCGGGGGTCGGGGGTCACCAGGGTGGTTGGCAATCAGTGGATGTCTATTTAAGTCTCACAGTTAGTTATAGAGAAATCATGAAGGCTGAATGCCACCACTTGATCACTTGATCACTTGACATCTCGTTACTCATCAATTTGCTTGAGCAGGTGCCAGTAACATCTCCATTCATCCCTGTCGCATGCTAGTGTAGCCCAATGGCGTCTGCTTGTTCTAGGAACACAAACAGCCTCAAACCAATCGTTCAGGGTCTTGGTGAAGAAGTCTGACCATCTCGTAGGTGGGCAACCACACAATCTTTTGATGTCCCGTGGAATCCAGCCAGTAATGGCTCTAGTCCAGCAGCCATCTCCAAATCTCAATCAACCCATCTGACTTTCGACGCCTTGGCAAACAAGACAGAATCCCTGATTCTTGACCATCGACAGAGGTTGGAACTCCGGATCCTTTCTCTTATTTGAGTCAATGAGAGAAAGCGCCATAAGACTATATATATATATATATATATATATATATATATATATATATATTCTTATATATATATGGATATATATGGCCCTTATTCAGTTATTTCTTTTTAAGTCATGGCAGAGTTTGTTCCATGACCATGCTCTTAACTAATTACACTTTTTATGGCACTTATCCTGTCTCTTTTCAATGCCAGGGGAACTTACACTTTTCCCTGGATCTATCCTTGTCCTTCACTAGGACACTCTCCTCTCCCCCCGCGTTTTGGAGGTATTAGGAATTAAGTGAAACCGAGGCTTATACCAAGTAATATATATGATAGATCTCCAGGAGTAAATATTATTTAGAGCCAATTAATTCCCAAGTTACAAAAGCATAGCATTAGCTGTCTTTCTGTGTCTATACAAAAAGGACATTGCTCTAAAATAAACTATACAAAGGACACAAAGGAATGAGAAAAGCAATATATCACCTACATATATAAAATCCAGAGCCAAAAGGGAATTTGACTTTATAAGTTACAGGGTCTGATTTGGGGATGAAAGTGATTAACAGGTAGGTGAAGAAACACAGAGGATTAGGAGGGCCTGGTGCAATTGGGTATGCCTCAGAAGCACTGTGAGGGGAGTAACTCAATAAACCTACAGCCTCTGTGCAGGGAGAAAGGACAAACGAATTTTATTTCTTAAAATTCTTAGAATTGTAATCCAACAATCCCAGAGACTAAAGAGAAGCTTTTGTCCTTCCTTCAATTCATTGTTCTTTAAACAAAGGGAAAATTATCACTACCTAAACTTTCAGCCTTTCCCCAATCCAAGAAGCTCCTTGACCGAAAATATATCTGGGGGCATCTTCCAGATGTAGGTTTATCAGGATGATATTCTCTTGCTGAGAAATTTATCTTTTTACTCTCAGTGAATAGAGATGAATAAAGTAACTGTATAAAGAAAAGAAAATGTCACCTTTTTGATATGTGAAGGATATGTCTTCTCACTCCTAGTATGGTGGACTAGGATATGTCTTCTCAGTCCTAGGTATTCAGGATTAATACCTTTTTCTCCTTGCCCCTAATAAGCATCTGTATAATTACTGTAGCTATGTCCTGTTTATTTACTTAAACTGATTTTTCCCTTTGCTAACCCATTTAATGTTTTTATTTTGCACCCAATGCTGGAGTGATAACACAGCAGGTAGGGTGTTTTCCTTGCACGCAGCCAACCCAGGTTTTAGTCCTCTGTCCCTCTCTGAGAGCCCGGCAAGCTTCTGAAAGTATCGCGCCCACACCACAAAGCCCAGCAAGCTCCTTGTGACGTATTCAATATGCCAAAAACAGTAACAGCAAGTCCCACAATTTGTTGTGAGACATTTCTTGTGCCCACATGAGCAAATCGATGAACAACGGGAGGACAATGCTACAGTGCTACCCAACCCTAGAAGAAACCAGAGAGGTGGGAGACTTTCCCATGCACTCCAAAGAGGTACATAAACAATTTCATCATTGCTAGTCGTAAAGAAAAATCTTCAGTACTTTTTGATTTGACCTTCTAAAATCTGTTTTATAACACAGTGCCATAAGAAGCCACAGGTACATTTGAAATTCTTCACCACTGCTGAATATTTTCAAAGATACAAGTTTTATACAAGTTATTTGTTCTGGGAGAATTGTTTCATTCCCTTGCTTAAGAAACCTTAATTGTTAGCTCCAGTCCCTCAGATCTCTAAGCGATTTCTGTAGCTACACAGCTTTCAAGATCCCCTAGTATTAAACGAATGAGAAGAAAGTACTTCTGAATCCTACTGAATCTACAGCACATATCAGTTAAACAGCTCATTTATGACTGCACTTGTCTAAGAACTATGAATAAAGTAGATTACAGGTTTGTGCTCTCATGAAAATTATCTCTTGTAAAAAAGTCAGAAAATAAATGGAAATTAATTGCAATGACTGATAATTAATAATAGTACCATAAAAATGCTGGCTGGAGCGATAGCACAGCGGGTAGGGCGTTCACCTTACAAGCAGCCAACACAGCCGACCGGAGTTCGATTCCTCCGCCCCTCTCGGAGAGACCGGCAAGCTACCGAGAGTATTCGATATGCCAGACACAGTAACAACAAAGTCTCCAATGGAGACGTTACTGGGCCCACTCGAGCAAATCGACGATCAACGGGAGGGCCTTTATATAAAAATGATCTAGTCAGGGACTATTTGGTCTCAACGAAATGAACATCTTCAAATGCAGCAGCTGT
Organism: Sorex fumeus; assembly: GCF_029834395.1. Lineage (NCBI taxonomy): Eukaryota > Metazoa > Chordata > Mammalia > Eulipotyphla > Soricidae > Sorex > Sorex fumeus. The sequence continues at coordinate 15,962,418 of NW_026606075.1, read as the reverse complement.
GTATACCTAGGTCAAGACCTCAACATGACAAATGACTTGGCAGTTGAGCTGTGCAGGAGGAAGAGAGTGGCGTGGAACACCTTCAAGAGCTTCAAAAAAGTTGTTAAGAGGACGAAGAATCTCCAACTCCGGAGGTTCCGACTTTCTTTTTTTTTTTGACATCTGTTTGACTCCACCATTCTTCCTGCACTAACCTACGCCTCAGAGACCTGGGCCCTACAAAAACAGGACGAGAACACTATTCAGATCTCCCAAAGAGGAATCGAAAGAGCTATGCTTGGAATATCACGCTTCACTTAAGTGAGAGAAAGAATCCAGAGTTCTGATCTCCATAGACAATCGAGAATCAGGGATGCTGTTTCGTTTGCCAAGGCTTCGAAAATCAGATAGACTGGACACGTAATGCGATTTGGAGACTACTGCTGGACTAGAGCTCTTGCTGACTGGATTCACGGGACATCAAAAGAACACCTGATTGCCCACCTGTGAGATGGTCAGATTTCTTTGTTGAGACCCTGAATGAATGGTTTAATGCTCTTTGTGTTCCTGGAGCGAGCAGATTCCATTGGGCTATACTAGCATGCAACAGGGATGAATGGAGACGTTACTGGTGTCCGTTCGAGCAAATTGATGAACAATGGGATGACAAGTGACAAGTGATTACCATAAAAATACTCTTTAAAAGTTTCCTTATAGACAACGTCTTCAAAATTTTCACATTTCTGTAATTAAAGTTGGGTAGTTTTTAGTAAAAAACAACAACAAAAGAAAAAACAAAACAAAAAAAACCCCATAAAACTGCCTTGAGATTGATGCCAGATGACCAGCTTACAGGGAGCAGTTGTGAAGGGAGAAAAATTGCTTTTGGATTCACCATGGCAGTTGCAGCAGTAAAATGGGCAACATCAAGCAGAACTATCTGGAAACATTTACTTCCAAGTAAAAACAGAGCTTTGTATTGTATTTGTCATCATAAGTCTTCATTTTCTTCTCTTCCAGATGACTAGAATTGCACAGTTGATTTTGCTTTTACATCTGCTGGGAAGATGATAGGATGCTACCACTCAGCTGTGGGCATTTTGTAAGAACGCACAAAGCCTGTACCTTGACCATATCTTGTGCATAATAATGAAGAAACACAAAACCAAGAGCTAAAACCCAGATTTTATGGAAAAAAAGTAAAGATTTTGAGCATGGACCCATGGTAGAACAACTTAGCAAAATATTCTTTACTACCAAGAATTTCGGGTACCCTCACGGACAGTAATATAGATATAGCAAGAAATTGCATCCTCCAAAAACAGATGGGATTAAGAAATCAAAGAAAACTGTTGTTCTCTGTTTCAGTTGCCATTTGATAAAATATAATCTGGTATATTCACTATTATGCTCTAAAGCAAACTTCCTTGAAAAATAGTAATTTATAAGGATTTTTATGTATATTAAAATATTTTTATTACTAACACATGCATTTACTTTCACTTTCCGTATCATAATATTGGGACAATGCCCTTTATGTGAATATAAGTGTGCAAATTAAGCTTTATATCTTCTTTTATTCAAAGACCTTCCCACAATTTTTCTATCAGTCAAGTGAAATGAGAGCTGGATAAAATTTCTATAGAAAGTAACTTAAGTTTATTATTGTAATAAAACTTTTACTATATTGTACTAAATATAGTCGGATGTTCAAGAGTTCAACTGAATTCTCATAATGTCTACCAGATAATAGTGTCAGGCTCCACAGATTAAGACTGCACTCCATTTCAGATGATGATAAAAAGCCTCAAGCAATCAGAATTGTATCACTTCTTTTATCACTTGTTATCCCATTGATCATCAGTTTGCTCAAGCGGGTGCCAGTAATGTCTCCATTTATCCCTATCATGTGCTAGTGTAGCCCAATGGCATTTGCTCGCTCCAGGAACATGAAGAGGCTCAAACTGTTTGTTTAGGGTTTTGACGAAGAAGACTGACCATCTCATACATGGGTGGCCACCCGTCCTTTTGACATCCCATGAAATCCAGTCAGTAACAGCTCTAGTCCAATGGTGTCTCTAAATCGCATTACATTTCTGGCCCATCTGATTTTTGACACCTTGGCAAACAAGACAGCGTCCCTGATTCTTGATCGTCGACAGAGGTCAGAACTCTGGATTCCTTCTCTCATTTGAGTGAAGTGTGATATTCCAAGCATAGGTCTTTAGATTTCTTTTTGGGATATCCAAATAGTGTTCTCATTCTGTTTTAGTATGGCCCAGTTCTCTGGGGCGTATGTTAATTCAGGAAGAACTGTGAAGTGGAAAAGATGTGCCTGGAGCCGGAAGTTCTTCGTCCTCTTAACAACTTCTTTGAAGCTCTTGAAGGTGTTCCACGCCGCTCTCTTCATCCTGCGCAGTTTTGGCACCAAGTCAATCCTCATGTTGAGTTCTCAACCCAGGTACACACAGTTGCTGCATTTGGAGATGTTTGTTCTGTCGAGAGCAGATGGAACATCAGGGACTAGCTCATTTTTCATGAACAATGTCTTGGTAAGATTCAGCTGCAGTCCAACCTTTTTACACTCATGGTCGAAGTCGGTCAGCATTTGTGCCACTTGGCTAATGTTTGGTGTTATTAGCACAATGTCATCAGCCAAGAGGAGGTGGTGTAGTTGCCGAACATCTATCTTCACTCCTATTTCTTCCCATTCCGGTCGTCACATGATGTTCTCGAGGGTGGCACTGAAGAGTTTCGTTGAAATGGTATCACCCTGCCAAACCCCTATCTTGACATGAATGATCACTTCCTTGTAGAATGGTGAGATCCTGGTGGTGAATCCGTAATACAGCTCGTGGAGGAGAGAACTAATAATTGGGTGACATATCTACAAATGGTGTTTTATGTACCTACATAAAATTCTTACTACTTTGCTGAGTATACATTTTCTATTGTAACAACTACACTATGTATACAATTCATACATTCAAGAATTCAATTCAATGCAATTCAATTCATAAAATTCAACTCAATTCAATTCATAAAATTCAAGAACTCATCACTTATTTCTTTTTAAAAAAAACTGTCTTTACCTTCTTATTTGTTTCATGTGTGCTAGCACCTCAAGTTTGATTCATGTTTCTCAAAGAGCACATGATTTTAATAGCTGAGTAACCTTCCATTGGTTGGCTATACCAGAACTTCTTTATCTAGTTATCTCTAATGGATTAGTTAGCTTTTTGTTTGCGGAATTGTTGATAATGCTGCTATAAAACTGGGGTGCAAATATTTTTTTAAGATAGCATTTTTATATTCTTCATATAAATGCCAAGGAATGATATCACTGCATCATATATTTCCAACTTTAGCAGGATTTGCTTTGGGTTGTTTTGGGTCAGTGGGTTCCAAAGCAGTGCTTGGAGATCCTAAAACTACCTGTACATCCAAACCACATAGTTCAACATTAGGGCCCGAAATCGATGCATTTCCTCACACTGAGAGGTACTGCAACTCAGCAGTGTCTTTCTGGGAGCATTTCTCAGTGCTCAGGACACCAAGCTGTACTGGGGATCAAATCTTGATCTCTCATTTATCTCCCAAGATACCTACTTCCCAGGGAATCTCCATACCATTTTTTAATAAAGGTTGCCTTTCTTTACTTTGCCATTTACAAAGTTCAAGAGTTCCTTTGTCTCCACAGACTTGCCAACATTGGTTTTGTGGGCTTTTTACTACTCATTCTCATCATTTTTCTAACATAAAGTGGAGTTAAGCATTTTTCTTCATACCGGCCAACCGTGTTTGTGGATACATATTTATTCTGGCCTTTGAACATTTTTATAGAATTGTTTTTCTGTGATATGTAGTTTGTTATTATACTTTGTGTATCAATCTCTTGTCAGATATAAGATGTATAAATATATTATCCCAATGAGTTACATTACTTTGTTTTCGTTCTGCTTTCCTATGTTCTATTTTACATGAAATATCCTAGATCACCCTTACCTTGTACACGGTCTTAATATAGGCAGAGAAAAAGCAACCAAGAACCTCTAAAATTCCAATAATTGGAGTAGAATGGAGTCAAATATCAGACTTTTTCCCCCAACACATGTAAAACAAGGAAATTTCCATTTAGTCCAGGACCATCAACATGAGTGTGTCAGGTCTAGCCACTTACTGTTGGATGTTTCACCCGAGTGAAAATCTTCAATAAACTTTGGCACAGTGAATCGGCAAAGCTTTCTCAGTCAGCCTTGAAAAAAAAAAACAAACTTTTTTTTCTCAGACTGTTGGCGTTCTGTTTTTCCTCCATTAACATCCCAACTACCTGCTACAACCTCAAGGAGGGATGGGGTCAATTACAGTAACTATAAAGACCAGTATAGCATATACCTTATTAAAAAGCTTATGAGTTCTAATCTCTTATTTTCAATCTCCTTACAATTAAAATGAATTTTTCCCTGAGGTATTCTAGAGGCAGGCTGGGGGGGGGGGGTGTTGGAGGGAGGAAAACTGGGGTCATTGATAGTGGGAAATGTACACTGGTGAAGGGCTGGGTGCTGAAATATTGTATGCTGAAACCCAACCATGAACAGTTTTGTAACTGTGTATCTCATGGTCACTCAATAACAAATAAATTTAAAAAAATTGCTTGCCCATTTAAAGTTCATCTAAATTGGGCCATTCAGGGAGTGAAGTCGAGAAGCAGCTAATTAAAACTATTTCTGGGTTGGCTTCTTCCAAACTTATGCTCTCAATTTAAACTGAAAAGTTTAAATATTTTTGTGTTTTACTCTTTTTTACTTTTTTCTCGGCAGAGATGATATTTTGTCTCTTTTATCATATTTGGTGACCATCAAGGGACCATTGCATGTTCACCCATGTCTAGAGGTACAACAAGAGGTCACATTTATTACTGAGTGTAATATGTAAGATATGTACTGAAAAGGTATGAAGGAAATGTTGGATCATCCACATTCTTTAGTTTTGCTATCAAATCCACGTCAACTGAAAAATCCTTGAGCTCCCCTCTTCTAGGACTTTATAATAGAAAAAATCTTTTATTTGATTGGAATCTTCTTTAGATGAGTGTGATTGATTCAATTATTAGGTTAAATATGTAACCTCTCTCACCTCTCAGGCTATCAGGGAGTGAAACTTAAATTTGAACTCTCCATCTTTCCTTGACAACCAGCTCCAAACTCAGGATAACTGAGGTAACTGAATCTTCAGAGGAAAGTTACTTTTATTAACAGTAAAGAACACTTTCAATAGTTGAACACTAGAAAATTACTAGAATTTAAAAAGCTTTGGGCCAGGTACTGGTTCATTTGTGGATGAAAAACAAATATGTCTGGGAAAGGATATTTATTTATATCATTTTGATGATCAAAACATCTATTTATTTATCAGCATTACTTTCATCAATTCTTTTCAAAGCATTCTCTCAGTATGCACAAAAATAACAAACTCCATTTATACTCAATTTCTTCTCCCATGTGTATAATGATAAGAAATCAACAAGAGGGACTGGAGCAATGGTACAGAAGATAGGGTGCTTACCTCACATGCTACCAACGAGGGGTCAATCCTTGGTACCCCATCAGATACCCCCAAGCACCACCAACAGTGATCCCTGAGTGTAAAACCAAGACTAAGCCCTGAGTACCAACAGGCAAGACCCCCAAACAAACAAAACAACAAAAAGAAATTATAAAGGAAAAATTTTAAAAAATCATTATGAGGCTGGAGAGATGATACAGCAGGTCTCTTGCCTTGCATGAGACCAACCCACAATTACTTCCTGGCACCCCATATAGTTACCCAAGTCCTGCCAAGAGTTATCCCTGAATGCTGAGCAAGGAGTAAGCCCTAAGAACAGGCAGGTGTGATTAAAGAAAACAAAAACAAAACAAAAATGAAAAAATTTAAAAATAAAAACTAGAAATCAGTAAAACATGACTCACTTGATTAGGCTTGTAAAATTTGAATATTAATAAGTCCATTTATTAGGCTGGTTGTGGTTGCATTGGTATATATTTTATTATCATTATTACTTAAACTGTAACACTCTATTGTATTTAATTTTTTAAAGATTAAATTAATAGGTTGAGTTGGCATTATAATTAGGAACGAAGAGCATTACTCTAATTTCTGTAGTACAATTTTAAAATTAGATATAATTTCTTCAAGAGAGTGTTTTTTAGATTTTCAGGTAATACTATTATCTATTCATCTATAAGTTCCTGACGTCTATAGTCTGGCTTTTATCCAGATTTGTAAAATTCCCAGAGCCTAAACTGTTAGCACAGTATGTACTTCATAAATATTTATTCAATGAATAAAATCATGTTTGGAAACTGAAATGAACGCACATTAATTTTACATGTACTTCTCTATATCACTTAAAGAATTAAGTAATTTTCATTTCAATATTCTGTCATTTATACTTGCTTCTGCACTTAGTAACTAGGAATTAATTAGAAAATGGTATTTCAGTCTCAGTTTTAGTCATTTGGTGAGACATAAATTGAATTCAAAAGTTTGCATGATACTTGCTATTTTCAGGCAAAAAATAAAAGTTTATGATATCTCATTGGGAAAAATAGCTTTGATGCATTCTACAGAATTCTAAAAATTCTACCATAAATATATCAATTATCTAGTTCAAATCAGTTGCAGTCATAGTTCATCTAAAAACAGTTTATCTCAAAATAAAGATGTATTTAAAATTCTTTGTTTCCTGAAATTAGAATGAGATTTTAGAATCTTAAGACCAATGTGCCAGGCCAGGCAGAGAGAGCCCAGCAGTCAGGGGAAAAACAAATTCAAATCCAGAACCATGCTTCCCGTAAAGCACTGTCAGATAAGTCTCCCAGGGCCCAAGGACCTGAGGAACACTGGAATGATTCTATTTTCTCAACACTGCAGGAATCAAGCTGCTCCCCACCATGGGCCCCAAAAGTGAACTGCCTGGTCCATGAAGCTAACTATCTTTGGTAGTGCAGACAGTTCCTTTGCACTTTGGGAGAGCCTCCCATGCCTGAAAACAAATACTGATTGGCTTAGACAGATACTTTATGACAAAATTCAGCACAACGATTAATGACATCAGGTGCTGACAACAGACTGTCAAGTATGTTGTGTATTTCAATTTGCATTAGGATTAATTCTGTTCATGTAAAGATACAAATGGCTTATGGAATTTCATATCACGATCACGATCATACTGTTGTTCGTCGATTGCCTCTGGCAGGCACCAGTAACATCTCCTTCGCCCTAGCCCTGAGATTTTAAAAAGGGTCATATTCAAGGCTCTTTCAGGGTTAGGAGAATGAGACCCATCATTGTTACTGATATTTGGCATATTGGGTACATCATGGGGAGTTTGCGAGACTCTGCTGTGTGGGCAGGTTACATTCGGTAGCCTGCCAAGTTGTCCAAAGTAAGAATGAAATAATAAGACGTCTTCTGGGAGCTGGGTTTTATAGTCTTGGGACAGAGCCTCACACCCCCACGCCTGGCTGTCCTCACTGGGGCCCCTTGGAGGGGGGTGGGTTGAGTTTCACTCCTTGCCCCGAGCAGAGCCCCAGCAGCCAAAGAACTCCAGAACCAGCCACAACAATGATGAGACCACTCTCCATACACATGAAGTACAGGCAGAGGAACAAAGGCATGCGGGTCGCAGGGCTGAGATCTCCAAGCCTGTTCGGATGGGGGCTGAGCATCCTTCACCCAGATCCTCCATCTTCCAGTAGGCAGGGGTCACAACCACAAACTGCCCCCCAGTACCGTATAATCCCATCAATGGCCAAGACCCAGAGACTATAAAACACAGCTCCCAGAAGAGAACAGCACAGAGCCTCCTGTCCCCATGCCTGGCTGTCCTCGCAGGGGCCCCTTGGAGGGGGGCAGGTTGAGTTTCCCTTCCCACCCCAGCAGAGCCCTAGAATTTTTTTTTTTTTTTTTTTTTTAACTTTTTTTTTTTTTTTCCCTTTATTTTATTTTATTTTTTTTAAAAGAGCCCTAGAATTTTATATAATATATAAATACAGGACCATCCCACAATATCCGTTTGTTAGCTCATGAAATGAAAGAATTCTAGTTCTGGAAGTTCTTTAAGGGGAAATTCAAATTCAAATTAACAAAATTACATGCATTTCTCTCAAGAGTAAGTGGACTCTTTGGATTTGCCCGTTATGGAGAACTCTATCCATCTGATACTTGAAGACATATATTCTGAGGTACTATCTACATTATGCCAGATAAATCAGGTGAAAATTGGAACATTTAACTATCCAAATGTCTCCCAGTATATAGGTCTATCATGGAGATGGAACATTTGGGACACTAAAACAGTCCCTTTAGTATATAGTCTCTGAATCACTTAAATGTAGTCACAAAATCAATTTGAGTAACTTCTCACTGAGCAATGTCACTTTCACATCAAAGCACAATTTTAATTATAAATATGTGCTCAGGAGATTACTCTTAAATTAATTTATAATCCCTGTTGTCCAAGACTCTTAGACAAATTTTAAAGGCTCTAAAGTATAATGTGTATGATATATAGACTTACATATAATAATCACTGTCACTGTCCTCCCATTGTTCATCGATTTGCTCAAGCGGACCCAGTAACATAGTGAGATTTGTTACTGTGTTTGGCATATCAAATACGTCACAGGTAGCTTGCCAGGCTTTGCCGTGTAGGCAAGATACTCTCAGTAGCTTGCCGGACTCTCCAAGAGGGGCGGAGGAATCGAACTTGGGTCAGCCATGTTGGCTGCGTGCAAGGCAATCGCCCTACCCTCTGTGCTGTCGCTCCAGCCCTACATATAATAATTATAAATATGTGCTCAGCAGATTACTCTTAATCAGGAGATTCTCACTAAGCAATGTCACTTTCACATCAAAGCACAATATAAAATCAAAGCACAAAATATTATTTTATAATTTACCTACATCACGTGACATGTGAGATTATATATTCCAAATTGCTTTCTTTAAATAAGATGATTTAGACTCGCAGAGATACCACAGCAGGTAAAGTGCTTACATTGCGTGCAGCTGACCCAGGTTTAATCCCGGAAATCTCATATGATCTCCCTAAAAACTGACAGAAGTGGTCCCTTACAGCAGAGTCAGGAGTCAGCCCTAAGCCCAGCTGAGTATTGTTCCCCCAAATTAAATAAATATGTGATTACTCTTCCCCATTATTTCATCAGCATTGATGTTGTTGCAATAAGCTACTATACTCATGTCTGACTGAAGGGCTCACACATTTCAGTTGTGGTGCTAATCAAGACTTGCACATCAAGCTGTGGTATCACACACTCACCAATGGTGCTTACACTTCTTTTTATTTATTTTATTTTACTTTCCAGATATGTTGGGAATTGGGCTACTCACTCACTTGGGACCATAGCAATAGTACGGGAGGTAGAATCTTGCCTTACAGGAAGCTAACCTGAGTTTGGTCCTCATTACCCATCTGCACTCCAGTGCCCACTAAGAGTGATTCCTAAATGCAGAGCCAGGATTAAGCTCTCACATGCCCCAACAACTACGTGTTGAATAGTTTTTTTCATGTGTATAATCATTTGCATTTTTTTCCTTTAAAGGTGTCTCTTTATCTCATCTATTCATTTTTTAGGATTTCTTGTCTTCTATCTGTCAGTGAGTTGTATTTTGGATATGAATTTTTAATTGGCCCTATGAGTTACTGGGAAGAAAACAGCTAAAGGAACAGAAGTAAGGGTTGACTGGGTAATGGAAAATGAGATAGAACTTAGTTTGTGGATTTGGTGTGACATAAAAATTTTCTGAGGTATAATATAAAAGCTATATTCCTGAAACTTACAAAATATTTTAAACCACTTTTTAACACTAATTAAAAAGTGGTAAAAATATATAAAATCAGTACATCATGAGCTGTTACTATGGTTTTTATTTCTTCTCACAAATTTTTATTCTGTCCACATTATGTTGTTAAAACACGTAGGAAAGGAACATTTTGCATGCCATGTATATAAAACCCAACCTTTTGTTTCAGGTCAAGCTGTACCTAATTTTATCTTAGTGAGACCTTTTCTATCTGAGACTGCCAAATCAACTTAGTATTTCATTATTTTTAAAATAATTATGATCATTTATAAAATTCAAATATGTGTATATGTGTGTGTTTTGCATTTCAAGCTCATTTTCACTCTCACAAAATATGTATGTGTATCTGGTTTCTCTGTATACTTTTATTGAGACCGCTAAACAGTAGCTAATATCCACAAAATAAATTTTAATTTTTTTTACTGATTTTATCCCATCATACTGCCTTTATTTTATTTCAAATATTCATCATCTCAGTTGATTATTATCATCTTATTTACCATTTGATTTCACTTCCATGGGCACATAAGTTCTTACAACAGTGCTCTTATTTGTACCTTATAATTATTGTCCACATGACTATTTGTAACACATTTGTTCTGCCAAATCTAGCTCTGTGACAAATTACACACAGTGAATTTTATCCCTTATTGCTCTCATACAGGTGCTGCTATAGAAAACCTGTAAAATTTTGTTAATTTTCTTCACTACATATTCATGTTCCCTAAATGGGAGATTTTCAGTTTTACATAGATACCCATTAATTTTTCTGTAGGTGAGTTCATATCTTTTACCATAGATATGAACCTGATCTATTTTATTTTCAAAGCCTTTGAATATTTATCTTATTTAAAGCTAATGAATCTACTTTTAAAATATTTTAAATAAATTTAAATGCTCTTTTTACTTAAATTTTAAGTTATTCACCAGATTATATTTTATTTTAGAAAAAAAATTTCAGTCTAGTATTCATGTTTCATACTTTTCAAAAAAGTTCTTGCACTATCAATAATTTATTTTTTCATTATTCCTTCTATATTGAACAAGTGAGCCTACAAGATAATGTGGAGCTTTTTATTTTGTTACAAAAAATTGATATAAATTGATATAATAACTTTTGATATATATTCATATTATAGTAACCTATGATATGTAATTTATAGGTTAATATGGTATGAATCAATAATAATCTATAAATTACTATAAAGGTATAGTATAAATTCATAGTATAAATTTATATTATAAATTGTAGTATTATTAATAAATATTCTACTAAAATCCTGATTGCTTGTGTCATGAACCTGCAAGCTTATATTTGTTAGCAAACTATCATTTTAAGGTTCCTATATATGAGAAAACATTTTTTCCCATTACATTTTCTCATTACCAATTACCAATTCTCATTACCAATTACATTTTCTCATTACCTTTTACCAATTCTCTTCACACTCTTGCTATTTCACACACCGACTCTACTGAATAAAACTTTTTTAAATCATCACTAGTATGCCTGACATTTTAAAAGCAAATAATCTAGTCTATCAATGATAATATATCTCCACATTGAATTCTCTGTTTAGTTGTTAGAATTCTCCTTATTTACCTCCTGTTTAATAAATGCTTTTTTCATTTTCTAAATAAAAGTATTTCATATCATCATATAGTTAATATAATTAGTTAAATTCTATTTTCTCAACTTTATTCAATGTATATAAAATTAACAAAAAAATATAAAGGGACATTTCATCATCAGTGAGTTTGAGAAAACTAAAAAATTATGAAGTATAAAATCATCACAAATCACAATCACAAATCATCCTGTTAATCATCGATTGCCTCGAGCAGGCCCCAGTAATGTCTCCTTCATCCTAGCCCTGAGATTATATTCAAGGCTCTTTAGGAGAATGAGACCCATCATTGTTACTGGTATTTGGCATATTGGGTACGCCACGGGGAGTTTGCCAGAACTCATCATAAGATAAAATCATCATAAGATAAAAATGGGCATTATAGAATTATACTGGGGTCGGTGGTGTCAGTCTCCTTGTCAACACAAACTTGGCCAAAAGCATCAATTCATTCAAATGCCTAACAACCTGAATCAGATGATTACACTTGAATAGATATGACTCACTGACAGCAGTTCCTATCTTCGTTGTCTACTCACCAACATCCAATTATGATGAAGAAGAAATCGAGAAGTTCTACATGGAGCTGGAGAGTTCTATAAAGAATACTGCATCTTTTACAAGATCATTGTTGGTGATTTTAATGCCAAGATAGGACTGAGAAAATCAGCTGAAGATCTCCAAATTGGGACTCAAGGTCTAGAATGGAATAAACAGGGTGAGAGACTGTCGGAATTCATCATGTCAACCAAGACCATCCATGATAACTTACAATTCCAGAAGGTCGAATCTAAACATTGAACATGGGAGTCTACCGGTGGACGGTTCCACAATGAAATTTATCTGATCATATTCAATCGATGGTTTTACCTGACTGATGTTGCTGTTGTCCCAAAATTCCAAACGGGATTGGACCACCGTCTCCTTCCTGCAAAATTTTACTTTACAGAGTGGGACAAAGGGCTGCAAAGTTTCAGAAGAGAACTCCCAGAATGACCACCAACTGGGGTCTCTTTGACATTATTGCAGCAACATGGGAAGATGCCATCATTGATAACATTGACAAGGAATATGATCAACTGGTTCAGCACCTCCATGATTGTACGAGGAACGCCGAGAGATAGCCACAAAAAGATGCCTGTCTTCAAAAACTCTTGAGCTCATTCACCAGCATGGCTTGGCACAAGCCTCAGGCAACTGAAAGCAAGCTCACAAAGCAGTGCAGTATAGCAATAAAGGAAGACCTCAAAGACAGAAGAGCAGCAGTGCTTGCAGATGTAACAGAAGCCGGGAAAAGCATTCTCAATGCCAACCTGTCCTTCAACTACAAGACCAAGAAGACTTCTCTCCGACGTCCAGATGGATCTATCACATCTTCCAAAAGGACAATGAAGAAGATTATCCATGACTTCTACTCAGATCTCTTCAATAGCCACATCCACCTGTCCACATACTGAATTCCACAGGATGGATATGTCGTTCCCAATGTTCTCCCTTTCGAAATCAGACAAGCCATTTTGTTGGTAAAGAAGCAAGCAGTACCCAGCCCAGACAAGGTCAGACCCGAACACCTGAAGAACCTGCCATCAGTTCTCATCGATACACTGGCTCGGCTCTTCACACATTACCTCTCTGAATGCAAGGTTCTGTCCCAATGGAAAATCAGCAGGACTTTACTACAGTACAAGAAGGGAGACATCCACGACATTGGCAACTATCACCCTATCTGCCTGTTGTCTATTGTCTACAAGCTGTTCACTTGAGTCACCGTGAATAGGATTAGCAGAACATTAGATGAAGAAAAACCATGCGAGCAAGCTGGGTTCCAAAAAGGATTCAGCAAGATCTACCATATCCACACCATAACTAAGCTCACTGAGGTTTCTCAGGGGTTCAAGATGCTGCTCTCTCTAACTTTCATTGATTTAAAGAATGCCTTTGATTCTGTTGAGACTGAAGCGGTCACTGAAGCCCTAGACAAACAGGGCGTTTGTCTGTAAGCTATATTATGGATTTGCTACCAGGATCTCACCATTTTACAAGGAAGTGCTCATCCATGTTAAGAGAGGGGGTTGGCAGGGTGATACTATTTCACTGAAATTCTTCAGTGCCACCCTCAAGAACGTCATGTGATGACTGGAATGGGAAGGAATGGGAGTGAAGGCAGACGGTCAGCAACTACATCACCTTGCTTCACTGATGACATCGTTCTAATAATACCAAACATTAGTTAAGAAGCACAAATACAGGCGAACTTTGACCATGAGTGTGGAAAGGTCAGACTACAACTGAATCTCATGAAGATAATGTTTATGAGAAACGGTCTCATTCCTGATGTTCCATTCGCTCTCAACGGAACGACCATCTCTGAATGCAACAGTTATGTGTACCTGGGTCAAGAAGTCAACATAGCAAATGACCTGGCACCTGAGTTGTACAGGAGGAAGAGAACACCTTGTAACGCCTTACAGAGCGTCAAAGAAATAGCTAAGAGGATGACAAACTTCTTGCTCCGGACACAACTTTTCTAATGCACTGTTCTTCCTGCATTAAAATAAGCCTCAGTGACTCAGGCCCTACAAAAACAAAATGAGAATGCTATTCGAGTCTCCCAAAGAGGAATAAAAAATGCTATGCTTGGAGTATCATGCTTCACTCAAGTAAGAGAAGAAATCTGGAGTTCCAACCTCTGTCCACGATCAAGAATCAGGATGCTGTCTCGTTTGCCAAGGCGTCAAAAATCAGATGGGCTGGACACATAATGAGATTTGGAGACGACCTCTGGACTAGAGCCATTACCAACTGGACTCCATTGGACGTCAAAGGATTGTGTGGCTGCCCACCTATGAGATGATCAGACTTCTTCGTCAAGACCTTGAACGATTGGTTTGAGGCTCTGTGTTCCTGGAGCGAGCAGATGCCACTGTGCTACACTAGCACGTGACAGGGATGAATGAAGACATTACTGGTGCCCACTCAAGCAAATTGATGAGTAATGGGATGTCAAGTGGTCAAGTGATAGAATTATCTGATAGTGACGGGATCCTGCTTAAAGTAATAAATAATGACTGCTTTGTTATAAAATTTGCTGATAATGTATGTCATATCTAGAGGAAGTTAGATACACTTTCATGGAGGCACATTTTATCATTTTATACTAGACACCTGCAGATAATTAGATAATTTAAGTTAAAGAAAGAGAAGTTAGGTAGATCTGGATAGCTCTTATCTGTTTGCCATTGTGCAATCCCCCACATTTCATATGGTACCTGATTCTGACCAAAAGTGAACTTTGAAAGTCAGTAGTAAGGTCTGAGAACCACTGGAAATGGCCCAAAATTCAAAACAACAACAACAACAACAACAAAGCTTGGGGAATATTAAATTCTTATTCTTTAATCTTTACTATAAAGCCTTAGTAATCAAAATTGTGTGGCTCTGAATTAAAGATTCTCAGACTAATAGAATAGATTTGAGAGTGCCAAATAAATCCTCAGATATATAGACAGTTAATTTATGGCAAATGAGTTAGGGAACATTAAGTGTAGTAAGGAAAGTCTCTAAAAACTAGATACCCACATGCAAAAGAATCAGACAGGACCTGCATATCACAGCATACATAAAATTTAAATAAAATGGACTAAGGAAATAAACAAATAAATATAGAAAATAAAATGGACTATTTTATTTTATATATTGCAATATTAGAAGCCAGGTTGGGTTTTTTGTTTTGTTTTCTCCACATGCAAAAGAATCAGCCAGAACCCTATCTCACAGCATACATAAAAGTTAATTTAAGTGGACTAAACACTGTAAGATTAGAACCAAGGTCTTTTTTTTTTGTTTTACTTTGGTTTGGTTTGGTTTGGTTTGGAGGACGAACTTAGCAGTGCTCAGGGATTAGTCCTGCTTCTGCACTCAGAGAACAGTCCTTGTGGGCTAAAGGGACCACATGGCATGCTGAGTATTAGATCTAGGTCAAATGCATGTAAGGCAAATGCCCTACCCACTGAACTATATCTCTGGTCTTTTAGAATCAAGTTTGAAAAAAATACACTAATGAAAACATAGGTAGAGGTCTCTATGATACTGGTTGGAGTGGCATCTGGGTTTTTATTTTTTTTTTTAATTAAATAACTGTAAGATGCACAGTTACAAAGTTATTCATGATGGGTTTTGTAAAAAACTATGCACGCAGAGGGTTGTGTGTTCACGGACTCTCTGGACGGTTCTGTCTCACCGCCATGTTCAGTGCTCTTGAGCCACTGTGTGTGGCCTGAATCGGGATGGCTGTTGGCCAAGGGCAGACGAAGGAAGAGACGAGGGCCAAGCTGGTTGATCTTAGTAGCAGTTTATTACAAGGAAGTTTATCCCATAGAAGAAATTTATGTTATGGAGGGCCCAGGTTCTCTCAAGCATGGGTTCGGTGGTACATCTTGAAGCCCTGCTCTCTCTCTCTCCAGCTCTCTTGCCTCTCACCCCTCTCTAGTCTGGGCTGACACTCCACCCAGTCAGGTAGCAAAATCAACATAAGAAAGCCTTCCTTAGGGCCCACCTAAAAGGTATTCTAAAGCCCTTCCTGACTGCCCCAGGCAAAATACCTCCTTTAGGTGTTTTTCTTTTTTCCTCAGTCCAATAAACTATCAATAAACTATCAACTATCAACTATTCCTGAGGCTATGGAGGAAGGACAGAACAGTGTTATCCTACAGGGTTTCAGTCATAATATACTTCAATACCCATCTTTTAACCAGTGTACATTTCCCACCACTAATTTCCCCAGTTTCTAGCAGGCATTTTGAATGATTGAACCCCACTGGCTAAAGAAAATAAAAATAAGTAAATGAAACTATAGAAAACTATAGAAGTGTATTCACTGCGAAAGAAACTTAGGTTAATGTTTTCTAAAAAAAATAGTATTGAATGGCAGAAAATATTCTTACAGCATCTGAAAATTGACTTAAGTTCCCTGGAAACACCCTTTGCTGCAAATACCTATTAGCAGTCAAAGTAAATCACTTGGCCAGCATGACCTCAAAGTGTAGTGAGCCTTTTCTGTGGCTGCTCAGTGGTGGGGGAGCATTTGCCTGCATGAGCACCATGCCACTGAATGCCTGCATTTCTTCTATGTCCCATTTCTCAGCCCATTTCTGCTTACACTGGTGACATGTGGAATTCATTGTCTGAGACCCAGACACAAAGGCCCTAGTAGTTATCTATGTTTTGTAACTTCTGGGTAGACTGTGATATCTCTAGATCCTGATTCTAATACCCAAAAGTCTCCTTGGGACCAACTTCTTATATGCCATCTGTCTGATTAACAAGTAGACACTATACACTTCCTTCCAGATCTCAGTAAAAAGCTACTTATAACACTGGTGAGGCTGGTTCTTTCCTTGGCATGAGCCAGGAGAACCCTTTTGTAGTCTTTTATTTATTTTTAAAATTTATTTATTTATTTGGGCTGGAGTGATAGCACAGTGGGTAGGACATTTGCCTTGTATGCAGCTGACCTGGATTGGATTCCTCTGCCCCTCTCGGAAAGCCTGGCAAGCTACTGAGAGTATCTTGCCCACACAGCTAAGTCTTGTAAGCTACTCATGATGTATTTGATTGTAAGGTCCCTTGGGACCCCAAGGATGATTCCAGTGCTAAACTCAGCTAATTAGTAACTCTCCCTTTCCTGCCCCCTCCCTAGTAGAGCTTTAGAGTGAAACCATTCCTCGACCCTTCCTTAGTGGGATGTAAATTCTGAAACCATTTGTTGACTCTTCCTTGCTGGGATGTCAATTCGGAAACCATTTGTTGGTCCTTCGTTATCTGTTACCTCTGTTAAGAACTTTTCCTTTACACACCTGCACCGGAATGCAGGAGCCATGAGCTGAGAATCAAAGGGAGCCAGGTGATAACCAAATGTCTGAGTTACCAGATACCCACTAGCCACAATGCCTATGTACGTAAATGCTGATCTTTGAATCTATAGGCTAAGGAGTGATGTACTTTTAAATGGATTGGTTAAGAAAGTATATGTTGTTACAAATCTATTGGCTATGAAATGCGTGGGCTTTGCTGTAACGGCCAGTGAAGCCCTATATAAGATCCCCTTTGAAGAAGTTTGGGGCCTTTCCTGATGGCTTGACCCTGGCTAGCCAGCTCAATAAACTGCCTGCTTGCTGACTGTATTCCTGCGTGTTCCTTGCTTGCGGTCGGAGATCCAGAGTCGTGCCCTAACATGACTAATATTCAAAGTAAATGAAGCATTCATAAACCTCAACCATACACACATAAAAGTAAACACTATCAAGAAAATGGGAATAAAAATTGAACATCTACTCAATGGGAATACAAGAAAAAGCAATAATCATAAAAATGTTTACCACCACTGATTATCAAGGATATACAAACCAAAATGACAGACACCAGTGGGAATAGACTACATATACAAAAATGTCTGGCAATAATCAGTGGTGGTGAGAACGCAGGGCAGAAAGAACCCTCACTCACTTGGAGAACTTACTTTTGGAACACCCTGTGTAAAAAAAGAGACAGAGACACATCAAAAATTTTAAAACAGATCTTGCCATCTTGCCTTTGACCAAAAAAAAAAAAAAATCCTTGGCATTGAACCCAATAACACAAAAACAGTCATTCTTAAAGATGGATGCACAAATATGTTCAGTATAGAGCACCAATCAGAGTATTAATTCAAATGTCCAGCAACAGAGAGGAAGATACATACAGTGGAATACTAGTCATCTACAAAAGGTAAAATAATATATTTTGCTATACCTGTGCTTGGTGAAGCAAGAGAAAGAAAATATGATCTCACTCATACAGAATATAAAGAAACAAAGCAAGAAAATTGACAATAACAGATGGGAATAAAAGTAAAACTGAGGTACCTCCAACAGAATTGTAGCTGACAAGGGGCACAAAGGGACAGGCAACCCAGGAAAATGATATTTGGATACTGTTTTCCTGTAAGCAGGGGTGTGATGGAACAGCTTTATAAGTGTAATGTGTAACTATCAATACCAGTATAAACCATGATGCCTCACTTTTTTGAAAGAGTAAGCAATTGTACTAGTGACATAAAAATGATAAATCTTATGTTAAAATTTAATTAATAATATCAGGTGATCCCCAATTTTGGTTTAAACCAGGTTATAATCTGTGATAAGAGGTTTCCTTCTTCTAACCTGTCCAGAGAACAGTGTTTCTAGAATTATATCATCAAAGCTCTGGTCTTTCAGAATTGATATCTTAAATGAGAAAGTGAATTTTATTTATTTTCTCTCCAATCTTCTCAAAGAGATCATTACCTGACTTTTAAAATTTTCTTTGGGGAGACAGTCTACACAGACAACTAGTAAATCACCTTTGAGCCTTAATATTTAATATGGAGAGTTCAATGTGTATTTTATATGTTGACCAAGAGTATCTCATCCACACGGCAGAGCCTGGCAAGTCACCCATGGTGTATTCGATATGCAAAAACAGTAACAATAACGGGTCTCATTCCCCTGACCCTGAAAAAGCCTCCAATACGGCAGCATTGGGAAAGACAAGTAAGGAGAGGCTGCTAAAATTTCAGGCAGGGCTGGGACTAATGAAAACGTTACTGGCATCCGCTCGAGTAAATCGATGAACAACGGGATACAGTGATTAATATCAAAAAATATTCAAAGCACTTTAATGATTTATTTATTGATTGGTATCGGGGCTACATCCAACAGTGCTCTGGGTTTACTCCTAGTTCTGTGCTCAGGAATCAATCATTCTTGGTAATGCTGAGGGGGCAATATGTCTGCTGTGGAATTGAACTTGGGTCAACTGTGTGCAGGGTAAGCACTATGCTCTTTTCAGCAGCAAGATTTTAATAATTATAAAGAAAATACCATAAGAAAGTTATAAGCATAATTGTTTTATCTATAAAATGTCTTACTCAAACTTGATTTATTTGTTACAAATGTGACAAAGCAATTTGTTTCCAAAATTACTAAATAAAAGAAAGCAAATATATCCTTATTAGAAAGTCAATATAAATATATTTTTCTCAATTATGGTGTAAAGATCTACCAAAGACTATGGTGTATATAAAATAGTTAGATAATCATTTTATTAATTTTGCTATTTCAAGTTCGGCAAGAAGGATTTTTAAAGCGCTGGTGTGTGCAAAAATAGCTTATTTTTGTGTACTTAATGTAATAAGTTTCAACTGATGATTTATTTTATGCAAATAATTAAATACCAAATTACAGAATGCGGTGAGTAGAAAATTACTAATAGAATATGCCTATCAAGTCTGAAGAATATTAGAATGTGCTTATGGGTTCAGTTCAGTTAACAGAAAAATTGGATTCCAATCATTTACTCTTAATAGCAATTTTGCCCTCTGTTCTTGGGTTCACCTGATATAACAGTACAATACAAGCTATATTTGCAAAATTCCACCTGGGAACATGCCCTGCACAAAATCCATTATTTGCTTAACAGTTTTATGCATGTTTCTTACATTATTTGAAAAGCCTTCAGGTGCCTGGTTGACATGTTACCAGGGGATTCTGCCCCTGCTACTTTTCAATAAGAAGTGTCACATCTAAAAGTTAGAATATAAGAATGTTTCTTGCAGTTATATATCATGGAAGATTTTTTAAAAGGAAAGACTTTTACTGGTTATAACTTCGTGTCTTATCTCTATGAAAGTTGCAATACCGTTCAGCAGCTTAATTGCTTGAGGACATTTTAATTAAAAAAAAACACTAATACTTCTTGCATAAAAAAATCTTTTCCATACCCACAACTCAACTATTATGTACTTTTGATTCTAGCCAGAAAAAAAAATGTGCTATTGGTAATATAAGGTCTAAAGACATCACTGTTATTGCATAGGTGTGTGTATGTGGAATAAAATCATTTTCCAAGGTGCTATTATTAATCATCATTATAGTGACATCACTCTCATGGTGACATTCATATATTCTGACAAATTCAATTCCCATATTTACTCAGTTCCATGGTATCCAAAACTACAGAAACAATATTTTATAGTCATCTATAACTGAATATTATTTTGTCATGAAAGAAATTGCACAATGGAAACAAGAGAAGTTATAGACATTCTACCACATCTGTCATTATTATAAAGCAGTCTTGTTTTCTTGTCTATGAAATCATGGTGTTACATTTGTACATAGATAAATGAAGTTCTATAATTATATTGCTAATATTTAGGTAGGAACTTTTTAGGAGCTTCCTCTTATTTTGCCTCTGTATGTCATAACAATCCTAAAATGTAGATGCTGTTATTTATTTCAGTTTCACAGGAAAGGGAATGAAGCCCAAAGCTAATAAGTGTCAAAAGGTGGTTTTGATCACACAAAAACTGGCTCCAAAGCTTATATAACAACAGTTTGCTGTGCCTGCATTACAACACGCTTCCTTATGTTTAAGGCACTTTTCAAACAGCAAATGGAAATATGATAATTACATTTGAGGAAAAACTTTAAATCACATACAAATTAGTCATCTTTAATAAAAATTAATTGCTTTGCTACTTTGCACGTAAATCTGTTTTAATAACCTTCATCTTCTCGTTAAACTATAGACAGACCAATTCAGTTCAACCAAATTTAACTTTCTGATCTCAATTAGAAAGAGAAAGATTGTGACAAAATAAAGTATCCCATGTTTCTCCACTCTCTGTAAAGACAAAGATTTCACTAATGCAGGGATTTTAAAAATGAAATAGTAAATGAAATAGTAAGAGGGGAGAAATAAAAGAATTCTTAAAATAATACTGTCCCTAGTCCAAAATAGTCACTAAGGAGATCAAGATCTTCAGATATTTACCTTTTAAATCTCTATTTTCCAGCACACAATCTCACTATGATTTGGGCTTCTATACTTTTTCTACGGTACCCTAAAAAATAATATATTTTTATAGACTTTTCCTGTTAAATCTCTATTTTCCAGCACACAATCTCACTATGATTTGGGCTTCTATACTTTTTCTACGGTACCCTAAAAAATAATATATTTTTATAGATTTTTCCTGTTAAATTCTATACTAATTAGTTTGAAATTGTCATCCATGGAAAATAATTTTCCTTTCCATATCCTTTCCCTTTAAATTCAGTTCATTTTCTCAACCTGAATAATTTAAATTGTAATCAGTCCACTCAAAGGTTTCATCATAGTATGGAGATAATACTGGGAAGGGCCCAAATGAAAAGATTTGTTTAGATGGGATGGCCTATATGTTTGCTCTCCAGTTTAACTTAAAAATTAGGCTTTGTAATTGATAACCCTGTTGGATTCAGCGTTTCCTATTATACTAAGGAAAAATAGAAATTATTATGATAATGGAACAAAATGAGAATGAGAATGTAATTTTCTAAAAACAATCTACCCGGCAGCTTGTGGCAGAAATGTGAATGGAGTATGCGTTAAACTATGGCACCATGCCCCCCGGGAGGGAAAGGGCCTCTGTCTCTTCTGCCTCCCCCTTTCACCCTCCCCCCCCCCCAGCATGGTGTCTGCCGCCTTAGAGCTTAATGGAAAGCCAGGTATGAGCCGATGGTGATGGGGCAACTGCAGCCTCATGGGAAGGTGGGGAGGTGAAAACTGCTCGTCCTTCACACCTGACCGAGGCCACAAATTGCCCCCCATGAGCAGCTCTCTGCCACAGCCATGGCACCAGACGCACAGAAACCAATCTCGTAATTATCTGGCTCTTGGCAGAAATCCCTCCAGACTTAATTAGTAAAATATTAGAAATCAAAAATCGCACAGCCACAATAGCAGCCGTGCGACATCATATGGTTTTCCTAACTAGGAATAGAAAACAAATTATTTCACAATGCCTTTCCAGCAGTTCTGATCATTGGGGGGAAATTCCAAACAATAATGGTGCATCTTTTGTTGAAATAATGAATGCAATCAAAGTAGAGAGAGAGTTAAGTAGAAATCATCTGCCTCACAGGCATTGGGAAGGGTGGAAGGGGGGTATATTGGGGTTCTTGGTAGTGAAAAATAATTACTGGTGAAGGTAAGGGTGTTTGATCATCGTATGACCGATACCTAAACTTGAAAGCTTTATAACTTTTCTCACAGTGATTCAATAAATAAATAAATAAATTATAAATAAACAAAAACAATCTAGTAGAAATATCTTTTGCCTTTGGACAAAGTAAGTCACACTACAGGGAGAGTCAAGTTAAAAATTTTCCTCCTCCTTCCTTAATAGATTGTTAGGATAACAAACATTTTGTGACTCTTAATTGCTCTTCGATTTGAAAGTAACAAGAATGTTCCTCTGTCTTCCTCAAAGTGTCATCTGCTTTGGATTTCAGAACCGCAAACAGAAATTTTCTCATACAATACTAAAGACCAATACTAACAATAAATGTTAAATCAAGAATAAAATAATTGGAAATATTTTTGCCAACATGAAACTGTGTCTATGTGTAATGATGTAATGAAGTTATGAAAACAACTAGATCTCAAAGAGAATTACTACATATATTAATTTTTATGTTGAAAACATATAGTACTGTCCTCCCATTGTTCATCGATTTTCTCAAGCAGGCACCAGTAACATCTCCATTTTGAGACTTGTTGTTACTGTTTTTGGCATATCGAATATGGCACGAGTAGCTTGCCAGGCTTTGCCATGTGGGCAGAATACTCTTGGTGGTTTGCTGGGCTCTCTGAGAAGGGCAGAGGAATCGAACCCGGGTTGGCCGCATGCAAGGCAAACACCCTACCTGCTATGCTATAGCTCTGGCCCATGAAAGTATTTAAAAAGTTTCTTGAAATAGATTCTTTGATAAGTAATCAAATTAGATAATTACAATTTAAGTAATTAGCCAATATAAACATTTTGAATTCACATATGTCCTACTTATACTGTTTATTATTATATTATTTCATTCTTTTGAAATTGTAAAGCTACAAAATGAAGAACATATTTAAAAGAAGAATCAGATCTTCATTTTTCCCAAAATTTAGTAGGCAAAAATATAAATTATAAGTCCAACTAACAACAGCAGATACAAAATATTAAAAATAAAAAGCCAAAGAAAAGTTATAAATTCCAAGAACTGAAGTTCATTAAAAACATTTAGTTAAAAGGGATTTACTAATCAAATTAGCAAAATTCATAATGTTCTATAATAGGAAGACTACAAACAAAAACACTGTCCTCCCATTGTTCATCAGTTTGTCGAGTGGGCCCAGTAGCATCTCCATTGTGAGACTTCTTGTTACTGTGTTTGGCATATTGAATACTCTTGGTAGCTTGCCAGGCTCTCAGAGAGGGATGAAGGAATCGAACCTGGCTTGGCCAGGCTGGCTGCGTGCGAGGCAAACACCCTATCTCTGTGCTATCACTCCAGCTGAAGAAGACTACATGACTAGTAAAACTGAGCCATAGAGCTAAATAACATTGAAATTTTTATGTTTATAAACACAAACTCTGAGTCACTCTGGTTTCATTTCTCCGATCTGCTATTTACTAGTTGACTATCTATGGTAAATAAATACTTTCTATAATATATAGAATAAAAACTAATCAAATAATTATATGAGTTTATGTTTAGAAACAAAATTATATGGGAATAGAAACATCTATTTATGTGTTGTTACTGTAAAACATTACTGTTTGCATGACCACATACTAAGCCAGTCTGATATAATAGTGAAAAAAAATTAATAAAAACAAGAACAGATTCAAGAGCATCTAAGAGTTAGACTCAGTTAAAATTATCAAGTACCTTGGACTTGGGTTGTTGAAATGTAAGGGCTTCTTTCCCTCATTTTAAGCTCTGACACAAGGAAGAAACCTGTAGTGTGTACCCTATGCTCAGAGAACCATCTCTAAGCTGATTTATCAACAACCTGGAATTCCAACAGTCTGCAAATGGCCCTTTCTAAAATTCTGTCTCCAGTGTTTTTATTTACTTCTTTTTTTATTTTTATCCTTATTTATTAAGTTACTGAGTTGCAATATCATTATTGCTAATGAAAGTTGTGCAATCTTTCAAAAATAATAGAACTTTTTTTTAACCACTGTTTTTTTTATCCTGTGATCATGCAGAAGACCCAGCACTCTAAGACTTAAGTTCATTATCTTCTAACATGCTAACTCATTGTTTATGAAACTCTCCACTTGTCACCATGTCTCTAGGCAGACAGACCCAAAAGATCAGAAAGATCAGTGGGATGGAACCTTTAATGATTACAGAGCTATGCATAGCTTAGCATTATTTTAACTGCCAAAAATACATCATGTGAAAGAAATACATTTATAATTATAGGTGCTCAGTAATGCTAACTTTTGGTAAGCGCATCATTCCTGTGTACTTACAAGAATACACCTGTATCGGGGTTGGAGACATAGCACAGCAGGTAGGGCGTTTGCCTTGCATGGAGCCGATCCAGGTTCCATTCCCAGCATCCCATATGGTTCACTGAGCACCGCTAAGAGTAATTCCTGAGTGTGTGAGTCAGGAGTAACCCCTACGCATCGCCAGTGTGACCCAAAAAGAAAAAAAAAATACAGCTGTATCTCTTAAGCATTGTGTTTAGATCATAAGCCACCTCCAAAAATGTATAAACATTCAGTCGCAAACAGCAATAATGGAAAAATCTGCTTCATTAAAAGAGAATCTAAAATGAGTAGACCCAAATTCATCACAGAAGAAAGGTGTTGTAGGAAGATGGAATTGAGCATAATAAAGACAAATCTTGGCATATATTGAAATGGAAATTATAGAACCATTTAGTATAATGCAAAATTCGTCAAAAAGGGATGAAAACTCTGATTCAACATTTGACAAAAAATGCTGAAGCATATTACAATTTTATTTACCAAAACTATACATTTATTTAACCAAAACTAAAGTAATAAAGGTAACTAGCATTTAATTGGTCCAAAATTTAGACTTTTCAGACTCTCATCCCACTCGAAGCTATTTCTGCTCTTGAAAGTCAATTTCAAAATCTTTTCCAAGCATCATTTAGTGGTTGTTACCCAACTCTCCACAATAAATCTTAAGCATTTGAATGCACACTGCACTTTTTTTCTCTTAACGCAAGTCTTATTCTGTGCAGTCTTACTTCTAGCAAACTTTTCACACACATTGATACATTAACTAGATAAAATATGTTTCTGGAGCTCAGAGACACATTTGAATAGGTTCTATTCCTTCTAGCATTTCTAAAATTTTATCTCTAATATTGCAACCTCACAGATATGTGTTATTTGGGGAAAGAAAAATAGGGAGATAAAGAGATAATTTCCTTTACTTTTTTTATGTTAACAAAGCCTGGACTTAATTTTAACACATCACAATATTACTCTAAATGACTCAATAGTTATTACGACGTACTAGCTAATCAATTGTAGCAATGATGAAAATCATATAAAATGCTGACTTATTTTTAGAATGAAATGACAAATGATATTAATATATGAGCCATTTGTATTATAGATTTTTTACATCAGTTCTTTTGTTTTCAAATTATTGGGAAGAAATTCCAATTGACTATTCTTAAACTATATCTATTGACTTATTTAGCTGATGGATAGATGGCAGCCCACAAAATTATTCCTGCCTGCCTTGTGAGATATTTTCTGCTTTCCTGTCATTCAACTCTTAAATGTCCCATAGCCAAGTGACAGTCTCAGCAAAACACATCTAGTATTATATCAAAGCATGTCATTCTCCTTGCCAAAAACCTGACCATAAAATGGTGTCTCTAAGCTAGCTACCAAAATGCAATCAAAACAAAAAGTGTGCAGTGGAAGACTGAGAATATTGGAAATCAGAATGACAAAGAGGAAAAATTTTATAACTACTAAAAACAGCAACAAACTTCTCTATACATAATGAGAAAGGTTCTCTTTTTTATTGAAAATAAATTATTTTAAGTCATTCAAAAATTAGATAAGCTGAGGAATTTATGTATGACAAGTAAATGTTATTTGGAAGCAGGATCTTCTGAAAAATATAAAATGTCATCTCTAAAATGCACAACATGATAAACTACAAACAATATGACCAAATGTATAAAAATAAAAATATAAATAAAGGTAAAACCCCTTATGAATTTTCATCTTGCATTTAAAATTATTTAGTAAGATTAAAAGTGGATTTTAATTCATTTAATTTTATTTGTTTTTGTCTCTTTGGATCACACCCGGTGATGCACAGGGGTTACTCCTGTCTTTGCACTCAGGAATTACTCCTGGTGGTGCTCAGGGGACCATATGGGATGCTGAGAATCGAACCTGTGTTGGCCACATCAAGACAAATGCCCTACCCGCTGTGCTATGTAGCTCCAGTCCCAGAAATTAATGAATTCTTATCATTATTGATGATAATGATAATAATATTGATGATGATAATGGGCATCTGAAACACTTTGAGGAAAGCTGCTTAGAATATTCTTTTTTTAGAGTTTGGGAGGAGAGACTGAATTTCCTGGATTTCAAGCATGAGGCTATGAGTCTAAAGTCCGCCACCCATATCAGTCAAGAGCAATCCTGCAAGCTCTGCTATCTATGAATGTGGTTCTGATGTCTTTGCTTCCTAGTGCCAAGAGCAATTTACAGCTGCATTACAATCATGTATATGTAAGCACAACTAATACCCATGACCTCCCTCCACCAAATGAACACTGCTGCTGAAAAGTTGTGCTACCATCAAGATCAAACTGAGATTCACATCACCACTTCCACCACCTGCAGCAAGCATGTATGTGGGTATGAGAGACTAAACCCCCAGGCATTAAATGTACTGTCACTGAAAGTAAAGGCAAGTGACCTCTATTGAGTACCTCAACTAAGTGTGTGAGCACCCAGACCTAATCTGCAACCCCTGGTGAGGATCACAATCAAATACACAGCCCCTGGTCATCACAACTGCAGAGGGAATGGAAAGGGAGACAATAAAAATTTAAAAATAAAGGAAGCATATTTTCCCCAAATCTTTCCAGGGTTATAAGTAATATTATGGTATTACTGAGTTGAGATCCAAGTAACAGCTTTAGTCTAATGTTTTTAAAGATAAAAATGGAAACAGGGTAATAGATATGTCTTGTCTTTTTAATATATTTTACCATTGTTTTGCACTTGTGGTGTGAAAACACTGTTACTTAAAGCATATTGTAAATATTGTTCTAATAATCCACATGGTAAATGCAAATCACATGGTTCCAACACAAAAACAGTAATAGAAAGTACATAAAAATTAATTAGACAACGTTCTAAGAAAATTTTATTTACAAAAATGATTGGCTGGATAGTTTTGGTTCCAGTCTACAGATTTCTAATATCTGAACTAAAATATAATAATAATATCTTTCTCTTGGATCTATTCTGTTATTGTCCCCTACCTCATTAATATCTCAAGCACTATATTTTTGTGCTTGGGAGGTTTAATTTCAACCAGGAAATATCATTCATATTTTCCCCAAATTCTCTACCCTTTAACTGTACAGGTCAATTCTTATAGAAGTCTTGCACCACCCTGAGATCTTATATTCTCTTAGGTCTTGATTTATTGAAGCTTAATTTATGCTGCTGGACATGAATTTTCTGAAAGTATTCTTTATAATAAAATATTTGATATTTCAAATGACAAATGAGAGCATTGTATAATCATAATTTTACCATTGAATAAAATTAATCTGGACTCGGGGAGCTAGAATAGTGGACAGGGCACTTTCCTTGCATGTGACCGACCTGGGCGGGAATCCCAGCACCCCATGTGGTCCCTTGAGTGACACTAGCAGTGATTCCTGGGTGCAGAGACTAGAGTAAGGTTTGAGCATAAAGGGGTGTGGCCTGAAAACAAGCAAAAATATTTAAATAATATAGAATTTAGACTAATTGATTAAGTGCCATTAATATCCTATATTAATTTCAGACAATTTTCTCTAACATAATGAATCAGTGTTGAGTAGTTTAATATGTGTGTACATTTTAGGAAAAATTAAAGTCTGAGGACAATGCCCTAATGTAAGTATTAATAGTTTAATTTTCAGAATTATATTTTCCTTTTCTGTTATTTTTATGAGAATTGGATTCACCAAAGGGTATGCATAGTCAAGGAGTAAATAACTACCTCCAAAAACCACATGAATCTTATCTTCCATATTTTAATGCTTTGGAAATCAATAAATTTAAGTTCTAACTCTCAGGTATTTATGTACATTATATCTATAGAATTTTATTTTTCCATTTTATTGTATGAACTCTTCTGAAGACTTCTGATGTCTGGTATTGTCATCATAAAAACTGGATAAATTTTTTTCAAAAGAAATTTTACGAACATTTAAAAATGAAAATGAAAGTAATTTTCACTGTTAAAGATGTGTTTTTAAAAAGGTAAGATAAGAAAATATTAAAAGAAAATACATTTTTTTAAAACACAAGTACAGAAATTAAGGTGCTTGCTTTGTATATAATCCATACCAGTGCATAGGACAACAAACCACCACCAAGAATGAGCGCCGGTATTCTCCCCAAAAGTCCTCTCCCCCCAAAAGAAGTCCAATATACTCTAATATAATGATTGCAAGAAAGAAACTTAACATCTGCAGTAAAGCTAGATCCAGACCTCATGATAAAATATGAGAAGAGTAGCAAGCGAGAAGGTAACTCATGCTTGACTTATACATATACATCCCTATTGGGAAATCGATAAACATTTATAATACAATACTTTACTTTAACATTTAAACCTAAAAGAAGTATAAATATAAGAATCTGATTGATTTCTTCTTCAGGGACTTAAATTTTTTTAATGAAGGAACAAATAAAAATAAGAAATTTAGGTGAATACAAAAGCAAGCAAGACATTCTAGAACAAACAGGGAAAGCAGACTAGGCATGAAGAAATAACCAAAAGCCTATTGGTGTTAAATTGTTAAAAGATTTACAGTAAAGGGAATTGGAGACAAGAGAGTTGGAGAGACAAGGGAGCTGGGGAGAGGAGAGAGCAGGGCTACAAGATGGACCACAGAGAGACTAGCAAGGAGAACACATGCTTGAGAGAACCTAGGACCTCCACAACATACATTTCTTCTATGGATAAACTTCCTTGTAATAAACTGCTACTAGACCAAAAAAAAAAAATCTACAGTAAAGTCTTTATTGGCTCATAAGCAAGGATCACCTTACTTTTGAAATTTAAAAAAATTGAAATAAAAATCAGTAGCTAAAATTCCATTCGTCCAGTTTTTATAATAATACAAACATTGCTCATAAAAATTTGTCTAGTTCATTGTTTTCTCTGTTGCTTACATCTGAGTGCACACTGTGAAGGTCTAATGATAAAGTCAGAGGTCTGATACAAAAATGTACACTGTAGCACTGTAGCGCTGTCCTCCCGTTGTTCATCAATTTGCTCGAGTGGGCACCAGTAACATCTCCATTGGGAGATGTGAGACTTGTTGTTACTGTTTTTGGCATATCGAATATGTGACGGGTAGCTTGCCAGGCTTTGCCATGGGGGTGAAATACTCTTGGTAGCTCGCTGGGCTCTCAGAGAGAGGTAGAGGAATCAAACCTGGGTCAGTCACGTGCAAGGTAAACGCCCTACCCTCTATGCTATCGCTCAGGCCCATGAAAATGTGGGAACTCAAAAACTTACATACTAATGACTTGGATGGAAATACTTAGAAACACCTGAAACCAGATTTCCCAAATATCCCCAGGCTAGTACAAGTGATGCCTAACCAGGACTGAAAAGAATAGCCTTCAATTACCTAGAGACCTTGTAAAGACCTCACCTGGTAGATGATACCAAGCTGATGATTCTTGAGACATATGTCCTATTATTAAATTTTTTCTGTCCCATTTCATTGTATCCTGACCAACTTGGACAAGAGTTATCAAGAAAAGGTGAACACAGAAAAATATTCTTCTCTCTCTTGTTTAAATATCTCTACCCATTTACTCATACTTCATAAGATTGAACAGAGTAAGAAAAGTCCAGATAAAGTACCTAAGACAGGGTCTGGACAGATAGCACAGAATGTAAGGTGCTGCCTTGCTCTCAGCTGAACAAGGTTCAATCTCCAGCACCCCATATGATCCCCCAAATTCCCACCAGGAGTGATTTTTGAGTCAGTAGCACTGTAGCACTCTCCTCCCATTGTTTATTGATTTGCTCGAGTGGGCACCAGTAGTAAGCCCTAAGTCCAGTGTTTTCATCCAAAAAAAAATTCAGAGGATGGCTTGATAGCATAGCAGGTAGGGCAATTGCCTTGCAAGCGGTCAACACAGGTTCAATTCCCAGCATTCCTTATCGTCCCCAAGCATCGTCAGGAGTAATTCCTGAGTCCATGAACCAGGAGCAACCCCTGTGCATTGCGAGGTGTGTCCCCAAAAGCAAAATAAAAAAAGAAGCCATAATATAGTATTATTTTCAGTTCCTAATCATATATGTTGCATTTCCTCTTAATAAATTTACATTTAATTCCATAAAAGGACTACCTTTAATTATACTTTATTACAGATTGCCTTGTAAAGTATTTCTAATATACATGTATATACACACACATGTTTATTTACATATCACTCATATTAGAGAAGTGAGAAAATTAAGACCACAGTTGTTAACACTTCTGTATAGGGAGGAGAGATAGTGCGTTGGGTATGTTTGTCTTGCAATAAATGAGGTTCATTTCCAAACACATATGGTCTCTTGAGCCACACAAGGAGTCATCTCTGAGCTCAGAGGAAGGAGTAAGACCTGAGCACTGCTGGGTGTGGTCAAAAAAACAAACAAAAATCACTTTTCAAAATATAGTTGAAAGGTCTAAAACTACAGATCCTAAAATTTCTAACTACAATAAAAATAACTTTTGGTTCTATAAGAAATTATGAATATTAACTAAACTTACTGTAGTAATTAATTTACAATGTTTATGTCATACATTATGTTTTATACCTCAAATTAAAAATATTGCAAAACTTAAAAATAAGTACTTTGATATGCTATGCTAAATTACATGAAAGGATATTAATAAAATTTTATTTCACTAATATTGAAAATAGTTCATTCATACATACCATATATCTTATGTCCATATAATTATATATATCTGCTTGTTATGACAAGTATACTCATATATCTACATTTCTTCTCAAATTTCTTCAGTCAAATTTAGTATCAGCTAAATACTTTCTTTTGTTTACATACCTTTTATTATGGAAAGAAAAAGTACTTTTAAAATATGTGTCATATCATTTAAACAAAGCAAAATACCAATGATTTCTAAATATTCATGTTAAAAATGACTAGCAACATATTTTCTTCAAGATCATAAAGGTAAGGTAAAGGTAAAGGCCCTCCCGTTGATCGTCGATTTGCTCGAGCGGGCCCAGTGACGTCTCCATTGGAGACTTTGTTGTTACTGTGTCTGGCATATCGAATACTCTCGGTAGCTTGCCGGGCTCTCCGAGAGGGGCGGAGGAATCGAACTCGGGTCGGCCATGTTGGCCGCGTGTAAGGCAAACGCCCTACCCGCTGTGCTATCGCTCCAGCCCTTCAAGATCATAATCTCCTAAATATGTTTATTTCACTAATACCACTGTTCACCTATCTTTTAGATAGTGCACTTTTTTTTTAATTAGTGAAACACCATGAGTACAGTTGTAGACTTACAAGTTGTTGTTCTTGGGTTTCAGTTATACAATGATTGAGTACCCATCCCACCACCAGTGCCCATTCTCCACTCCCACCAATCCCAGTATCCCTCCCACCCCCCCCACCCCCCATCCCACCCTGCCTCTGTGGCAGGGCACTCCCTTTTGTTCTATCTCTCCTTTTGGGTGTTGTAGTCTGCAGAAGAGACATTGGGTGGCAGTCATGTTCGGTCCATAGACTACTTTCAGCAGGCATCTCCCATCCTGGGCAGATCTTCCCAGCACCCTTTATTTGGTGCTCCCTTCTCTGTCTGAGCTGCCTTTACCCCTAGAGTGTGCAGCTGGCCTCTAAACCATGGAGTGAACAACCTGGTATTTATCACAGCTGTTCTCGGGTATTAGTCTCTTATTTTGTTACTTTATGTTACCCAGATGAATGCAATCTTTCTATGTCTGTCCCTCTCTTTCTGACTCATTTCTCTTAGCATAATATTTTCCATGTAGTGCCACTTGTATGTAAATTTCATGACTTCAATTTTTCTAATAGCTACATAGTACTCCATTGTGTAGATGTACCAAAGTTTCTTTAACCAGTCATCTGTTCTCGGGGACTCAGGTTTTTTCCATATTCTAGATAATGCACTTTTAATAAAGAATAAATCAGGTTAAAATTACATAAATCAAGTTTCTGCAGATGGATTTTTCTAGGTTTAGAAATGCTAATATGAGCACTTGCTTCATTTTATAAAATGGTTTGAGTTAATCTACAGATGTTACTTCTTTACTGCATATTATTTGAAAGTGATTATGATTGGGAAACTGTCATATTAACATTGGAGAATCTTCACCTGTTTGATAGGAGGTGTTATAATGGAACAATTACTTTGAATGAACAGTCACTAAATACAATAAAAATAATAATGGGAGAACAATTATCCATAGCTTTTGTTAAATCTAGTTACATTAGAGACTTTAAATATTACATTTTAAAAATATGTCACAGAATTAGAAAACATTTAATATAAAATTGAAATTAAAGGAAATCAAATATTGGAGGAAATATTTTGTTAAAACAAAAGTTTGAACCCTTTCAGAAAACCGTATAGGAGGAAGATAAATAATATTTTTAAATCAAACAATTTTCCTAAGAGAAAGAAACATATCAAAGAAATAACACATTAAGGGATAGAGCTATAGCACAGGGCATCTGTCTTGCATGTGTCCAACCCAGGTTTGATTCCCAGCATCCCATATGGTCCCCTGAGCACATGATAGTAATTCCTGGGTTCAGAGCCAGGAGCAACCCCTGTGCATTGCCAGGAGTGACCCATAAAGCAAAATAAACAAACAAACAAACAAAAAACACATTAAAGTTTTATTACGAGGATATTTTTTGTTTTGTAAATGATGTATACTAGTTTTAAATATTGATGCAAGCCAAAATAATAGGTCCCAAATAAATGTTAAGGGATTTTCCAGAAATCATTATTTGCCCTATCCATGAGAACAGTAAATGACTAAATACAGAAATTGCCAACAATTATAAGTCTGTATGGAACCAACTTAGTGGGCTTTGAATGCATTTTATATAAACATAAAGTTCCTTCACAAAACCTTCTAGATATATTTAGTGTTTGTAAGTATGTTATGTTCATTTAATCTCCTGTCCCCACACCAGGCTGCCTTCACCAGGGCCCCTCAGTGGGCTGCGGGTTGAGTCTCCCTCCTGGCCCCAAGCAGAACCCCAGCAGCCGTAAACCTCCAGAACCCAGCCACAGCTATGCTCAAGGCCACTCTCCACACACTCGGATAAGCCTCACAAATGAAGGAACCAGCAGAAGAACCCAGGTATACAGGACCTGTGGCTGAGATCTCCAAGTCTGCTTGGATTGGGACTGGGCCTCCACCACCCAGATCCCCCATTTTCCAATAACTTGGCAGTCACACCCACAAACCACCCCTGGCTCCATGCAATCTCATCAACAGCCAAGATCCAGAGATTATAAAACAAAGCTCCCGGAAGAGAGCAATGCAGTTTCTCCCTCTCAGAGAGCCTGGCAAACTACCGAGAGTATCTCCCTTGCAGGGCAGAGCCTGGCAAGCTACCTTTGACATATTTAATATGCCAAAAACAGTAATAATAATGGTCTAATTCCCCTGATCCTGAAAGAACCCCCAATATGACACTGGGCTACACTACCACACAACAGGGACTAATGGAAATGTCACTGACTCTGACTCGAGCAAATCGATGAATGACAGGATGACAATTGATACAAGTGGTCATTTAATTTATATTTGTATGTGCAAAAAATGTAATCATGGGGCTGGAGTGATAGTACAGAGGATAGGGTGTTTGCCTTGCATGCAGCCAACTTGGGTTTTATTACCAGCATCCCATATGGTCCCCTGAGCACTGCCAGGGGTAATTCCTGAGTCCAGAGCCAGGAGTAATCCCTGTGCATCTCCGGGATTGTGACCCAAAAAAGCAGAAAAACAAATTGCAATCACATTTTCTTAATTTACCTCAATACTGTCCTTCTGTATCTATTTCTGCATTTTTATGGCGTTTTTGAAATTTTAAATATTACTGAAAATGCTGGAGCGATAGCATAGCGGTAGGGCATTCGCCTTACAAGCGGCCAACATGGCCGACCCGAGTTCGATTCCTCCGCTCCTCTCGGAGAGCCCGGCAAGCTACCGAGAGTATTCGATATGCCAAACACAGTAACAACAAAGTCTCCAATGGAGACGTTACTGGGCCCGCTCGAGCAAATCGACAATCAATGGGAGGGGGGCTATCCTACTTAAATTTAACCATATTTTTGGCTTATGTATCAATGTTGGTCATGTTGGCTGCATGCAAGGCAAACGCCCTACCGCTGTGCTATGTATCAATAATGACTTTTATAAGGAATGAGTTGTCTGAGCCACAGCAGCTGTGTTTGGGTTCTACTCCTAGTTCAGAGCTCAGATAGTACTCAGTGCATGAAACATGATGGTCCTCTGGGTCAAACTAAAGTCAACTAAGTAATAAATTGAAAATTATTACTTATGCCTCATTCAATCAGGTACCCACTTGGTGCCAGGGCCCCTTCCCAGACCTGCGTGGCTAACTAGATCCCCTGAGAATGGCCGGTTTTCACCCTTGGTCTGAGGGGTGTAAAAAACTAAACACGCAGTAGGTCGTGTGTTCATGGGCTCTCTGGACAGCTCTATGTCACTGCCTGTGTTCGGTGCCCTAGAGCTGCTGTGTGTGACCTGGATCGGGATGGCTGTTGGCCAAGGGCAGATAAAGGAAGAGACGAGGGCCAGACCATTTGATCTTAGAAGCAGTTTATTACAAGGAAGTTTATCCCATAGAAGAAATTTATATTATGGAGGGCCTAGGTTCTCTCAAGCACATGTTCCCCTTGCTATTCTCTCTGTGGTCCATTTTACAGCCCTGCTCTCTCTTTCTCCAGCTCCCTTGTCTCTCCAATCTCATCTCCAACTCCCCTCTAATCTGGGTTGACACTCCACCCAGTCAGGTAGCCAAATCAGCATAAGAAAGCCCTTCCTGACTGCCCCAAGCAAAATACCTCCTTAAGGCTTTTTCTCTTTTCCTCAGTCCAATCAACTATCAACTATTCCAGAGGCAGGAAGGACAGAAGAGGTTATTCTACAGCAGGGAATAGGAATTGAGGCAAACCTTCTCAAAAAAAAAAAAAAAAAAAAAGCTGAACTGCCCCAGGCACTATCTCTTCATTCAATCAGGTACCTGCCAGGTTCCAGGGTCCCTTCCCAAAGTTGCAGCCACTAATGGCTGCAAGTTATTCTCCCACTACATATCCCATAGGAACCATAAGTTACCCTAATAGGTGGAACTTTCACTAGGTTATCTTAACCACCAGAAACACATTAGCCAATAATTTCTTAAGCCCAGCTCAATTCATTCTGCATCTCAAGCAGAATAGTAACAGTGAGCTTGAAGGTCTAAACAATACTGGTCACAATGGTAAAGCAACATAGAAAGCCAACCAAGCTTTCTTATTGAAGAGGCTATCCCAGAAGACACCAACAGTAATGAAGTGCTAGACAACCTCTCTGACAAGGAATTTAGAAGGGAGCTACTGAGGATGCTTAGGGAGCTAAAAGGAACAATAGAAACCAATGCCAATAAAAGACAAGAGGATTTGAAGGTAGAAATGAGAAAAATGCAAACGGAAATGTCAGACCTGAAAAACCTGGTAGGCGAATTGAAAAACTCAGTGGAAGGCCTCAGCAGCAGAGTAACAGTTGCTGAGGACTGAGTCAGTGAGCTTGAAGATAAAGTCCAGAGACTCTCCAGAAAAGAGCAGAACATGGAAAAGAGACTCACAATTTGAGAACAGATGGCAAGAGAAGATCGTGATGAAGCCAATAGGAGTAACATAAGATTTATTGAAGTCCCAGAGGGACTAGAAGAAAACCCTGATGAAGAAGAAACTGTCAAAGACATTATTGCTATCTCCAGAGCTAAAGAAAACATGTGACCACATTCAGGAGGCCCGAAGGGTACCAGCTAGAAGAAATCCGAATAAAAATACCCCAAGACACAGCCTGATCAAAATGACCAAAACCTTAGATAGAGACAAAATTCTGAAAGCAGCAAGATCAAAGAAAGAAATTTTCTACAAAGGAGTATCCTTAAGATTCACAGCTGATTTGTCTGATGAAACCCTCAAGGCCCAAAAACAGTGGTGGGATATAGTGAAAAACTCAATGAAATAAATGCCTCACCAAAAATACTTTACCCAGTGACACTCTCATTCATAACAGAAGGAACAACACAGTTTCACAGACAAACAACAGCTCAGGAACTTCATAGACTCAAAACCATGGTTATAAGAACAACTAAATGGGCTACTTTCAGACAAGACAGACCTCACCAATACACCAGGTTTCAACAGAAAAATGGGACAAAACCTAATAACAATAATCTTTCTCAATGTCAATGGGCTAAACACACCAATTAAAAGACATAGAGTGGCAGGATGGATTAGAATATTGAACCCAACATTCTGCTGCCTGCAAGAAACACATCTCAATAGTCAAAGCAAAGACACAGGCTCGGAGTCAAAGGCTGGAAAACAATCCTACAGGCAAACAACTTCCATAAAAAACCTGGGGTAGGCTTCCTAGTATCAGACCACATTGATTTCAGAGTGAAAAAAGTCACAAGAGACAGTGAAGTCCATTTCTTATAGATCAAGCGGTCTGTACAACAGGAAGAACTTACAATACTAAATGTATATGCATCTAATGAGGGACCAGAAAAGTACTTAAAAAAACTACTCATAGACTTGGAGAAAGACATTAATAGCAACACAATACTACTGGGAGACTTCAACACCACTTTATCACCTCTTGATAGATCAATCAGACTCAAGCTTAGCGAGGATATACTTCATCTGAGGGAAAAAATGGAATAAGGGGACTTAGTAGATATATACATGACACTTCATCCTCAAAAAGCTGAGTACACATTCTTCTCAAATGTGCATGGAAAATTCTCCAAGATAGACCACATGCTGAGCCACAAAACATGCCTCCATAAAATTAAGAAGATAGAGATTGTATCAAAAATCTTCTCAACCATAATGTGCTGAAATTAGAAGTAAATCACACATACACAAACAGAAAACTAAATAAAACACCTGGAAATTAAACAGTTCACTATTGGACAACAGGTAGCTTAGAAAAGAAATCAAAGCAGAAATCAAAAGATTCCTGGAAATGAATGAAAACAAGAACACGAGTTACCAAAACTTATGGGACACAGCAAAAGCTGTGTTGAGAGGAAAGTTTATAGCTCTGCAAGCATTCCTCAGGAAGTAGGAGTGAGCCCACATAAGTGACCTAACCTTAAAGCTTAAGAGCTTGGAGAAGGAACAACAAAAGGAGCCCAACCCGATCAGGAAGAAGGAAATAATAAAACTCAGAGCAGAGATTAACAAGATGGAAACCCAAAAAACAATCCAAAAGATCGATGAAACAAAGAGCTGGTTCTTTGAGAAAATAAACAAGATCGATAAGCTACTAGCAAAACTCAAAGAAAGGGAGAGAGAAAACCCTAATAAACGGAATCAGAAATGAAAAGGGGGTCATTTCAACAGAAACTACAAAAATTCAAAGGATCCCCAGGAAGTACTTTGTGAAGACTTATGCCATGGAACATGAAACGTCAAGGAAATGGATAAATTCCTAGATTCCTATAGACTCCCAAGACTGAACCAAGAAGACCTGGAATACCTGAATAGACCTATCACACTCAAGGAAATTGAAATGGTAATGAAAATCTCCCCAAGCACAAAAATCGTAGACCAGATGGATTCACTAGTGAATTCTTCCAAATCTTTAAAGAGGACTTACTCCCAATCCTCTTTAAGCTTTCTCACGAAATTGAAACACTTCGGAATAGTTTCTACGAAACAAATATCACCCTGATACCAAAAGCAGACAGAGATACCACAAAGAAAGAGAATTACAGGCTGATATCCCTGATGAACACGGATGCAAAGATCCTCAAAACAGCATTAGCAAATAGAATCCAACGACTCATCAAAAACATCATATACCATGACCAAATAGAATTCATCCCAGGGATGCAAGGATGGTTAACATTTGTAAATCGATCAACATAATCCATCATATCAACAAAAGAAAAGATAAAAAGCATATGATCATATCAATAGATGCAGAGAAAGCATTTGACAAGATACAGCACCTGTTTATGATGAAAATCCTGGCCAAAATGGGTATAGAGGGGATTTTCCTCACTATAGTTAAAGCCATCTACCACAAGCCTACAGCAAGCATCATCCTTAATGCGGAAAAACTGAAAGCTTACCCCTACGATCATGGACAAGAAAAGGATGACCACTCTCTCCACTGCTGTTCAATATAGTACTGAAGTACTTGCAATAGCAGTTAGGCAAGAAAAAGATATTAAGGGCATTCAGGTAAGAAAGGAAGAAATCAAGCTCTCACTATTCACAGATGATATGATACTATACTTACAGAACCCTAAAACCTCTACCAAGAAACTCCTAGAAACAATAGACTTGTATAGGAAAGTTTCAGGCTATAAAATCAATACCCAAAAGTCCATGGCTTTCCTATACACAAATAGTGAAAGAGAAGAAAGTTACATGAAGAAAACAATCCCATTCACAATTGTGCCACAGAAAACAAATACCTAGGAATCAGCTAAACTAAGGAAGTAAAGGACCTGTGCAAAGAAAACTACAAAACACTACTTCAGGAAATAAAAGAGGACATGAGAATATGGAAAGATATCCTCTGCTCATGGATCGGAACTAACATTGTCAAAATGGCAATACTTCCCAAAGCATTGTACAAATTCAATA
The DNA here is from genome assembly GCF_029834395.1 of Sorex fumeus. Classification (NCBI taxonomy): domain Eukaryota; kingdom Metazoa; phylum Chordata; class Mammalia; order Eulipotyphla; family Soricidae; genus Sorex; species Sorex fumeus. The sequence continues at coordinate 15,922,870 of NW_026606075.1, read as the reverse complement.
TGATCCCTATAACAATATCCATGACATTCTTCAAAGCAATTGAGCAAACACTCCTGAAATTCATATAAGCCCTCACAAATAGCTAAAACAATTCTTGGGAAAAAGAAAATGGGAGGAATAAACCTCCCTAACTTCAATTACTTCAATTACAAAGCAGTAATAATTAAAACAGCATGATACTGGAACAAAGGCAGAGCTGCAAACCAATGGAACAGGGTTGAATATACTGACATCTCCCCTCAAACATATGATTATCTAATCTTTGATAAAGGAGCAAGAAATGTGAAATGGAGTAAGAAAAGCCTCTTTAACAAATCATGCTCTCAAAACTGGACGGTTACATGCAAAAATATGGACTCAGATCTCTGCCTAACACCATGTACAAAAGTAAGATCAAAATAGATTAAAGACCTCAACATTAGACAGGAATTCATAAGGTACTCTGAAGGCAAAGTTGGCAAAAACCCTCCATGACATTGAAGCTAATGGTATCTTCAAAGATGTCACGCCACTGGCCAAGCAAGTGAACACAGAGAGAGACAAATAGGACTCTCTTAAACTAAGAAGCTTCTGCACCTCAAAAGAAACAATGACCACAATACAAAGACAGTCTACAGAATGGGAAAGGAAATTTGCCTAGTACACATCTGACAAGGGGTTGATATCAAGGATATATAAAGTACTGGTTGAACTCCACAAGACGAAAACATCCATCCCCATCAAAAAATTGGTGACAAAATGAACAGAAATTTTCTCAAAGAAGAAATCTTAATGGCAAAAAGGCATATGAGAAAATGCTCTACATCATTAATCATCAGGGAGATGCTGATGAAAACAACAATGAGATATCATCTCACACCACAGAGACTGGCCCACATCCAAAAGAACAAAAGCAACTGGTGATGGTGCGGATGTGGCGAGAAGGGGACCTTCCTTCACTGCTGTGGGAATACCGACTGGTTTAGGCCTTTTGGAAAACAGTATGGACAATTCTCCAAAAATTAGAGATCGAGCTCGCATTTGACCCAGCAGCACCACTCCTAGGAATATATCCTAGAGAGGCAAAAAAGTATAGTCAAAGTGACATCTGCACTTGTTTGTTCATTGCAGCACTCTTTACAATAGTCAGAATCTGGAAAAAACCTGAGTGCCCTGAGAACAGATGACTGGTTAAAGAAACTTTGGTACATCTACACAATGGAGTACTATGTAGCTGTTAGAAAAGATGAAGTCATGAAATTTACGTACAAGTGGTACTACATGAAAAGTATCATGCTAAGTGAAATGAGTCAGAAAGAGAGGGGCAGACATAGAAAGTTTACATTCATCTGAGGAACATAAAGTTACAAAATCAGAGACTAATACCCAAGAATAACCGAGATAAGCACCAGGAGCTTCACTCCATGACTTGGAAGCCAGCGGCACATGCTAGGGGGAAAGGCAGCTCAGATAGAGAAGGGAGCACCAAATAAAGTGTGTTGGGAGGATCCTCCCAGGATGGGAGAAGCACGCTGAAATTTGACTATAGACCGAACATGATTGCCACTCAATGCCTCTTTTCAAACCACAGCACCCAACAGGAGAGAGAGAGAGAGAGAGAGAGAGAGAGAGAGAGAGAGAGAGAGAGAGAGAGAGAGAGAGAGAGAAAGGAAATTCCCTTCCACAGAGGCAAGGGGGAATGGGGAGGATGGGGGGTGAAAGGGATACTGGGCTCGTGGTGCTGGAAAATGGGCACTGGTGGAGGGATGGGTACTTGATCATTGTATAATTGAAACTCAAAAATTTGTAAGTCTTTAACTGTACCTCATGGTGCTCACTAATAAGAATTTTTTAAAAATTATTACTTATATTCCCTATATCAAACAAAACTTGCTAAATTTACCTGAGTTCTAACATTTTTGTTTGCAATACAATTTTATTTTTCTATGCTTATCACTACCACTGTCACTGTCACTGTCCTCCCATTGTTCATCGATTTGCTTGAGCGGGCCCAGTAACGTCTCCATCATGAGACTTGTTGTTACTGTGTTTGGCATATCGAATACGTCACGGGTAGCTTGCCAGGCTCTGCCTTGCAGGCGAGATACTTTTGGTGGTTTGCCGGGCTCTCCGAGAGGGGCAGAGGAATCGAACTCGGGTTGGCCATGTTGGCTGCGTGCAAGGCAAACGCCCTACCTGCTATGCTATCGCTCCAGCCCTGCTATTGCTCTTGAAAATAAAAACTATTTTTCTTTTTTCCAATTCTTATATATTCTTTTTAAGTCTAATATGCTTCCTTAGATCTACTTTTAACAGTATTAAAAAGAAGTATTGATAATAAACATTCTTGTTTTTCCCAAACATCATAGGCAAGCTTTCTTACCATTAAGTGTATTGCTACGGACTCTTCTATATACTTTACTGAAATTAAGAAAATTCTTTATCATAAGTAATTTGCTGTGTTTTTCAGTCAATGGAAAAAATTACAAAAATTATTTCTAAATATGTTCAGTTAATCATGTGACTTTAAAAATTTTTCTGTTAACTTGATAAATTACATTGATAATGACACACGTTAACATGTTTAACATGTGTTCCTAGGGCCAGAGAGATCATATAGTCATTAAGGCAATCTGGTGCTAGTTAGATTCCCTGGTACAACATATGGACCCCCCAGCACAGTCAGAAGTGCTCCCTAAGCACAAAGCCAGGAATAATCCCTGAGCACTTTTAGGTATTGCCACAAAACAGAGCAAACAAATTAATAAAACAGAATAGAACAACAGCAAAAAAAGTTCACATGTTCCTAGAAGATAACTTGATATTATTAGGATGGTCACATGATTCATTTTCAACTTTAGTACTCCCTACAACACTAATTCACAACTATTTATAGACAAAAGATCAAGATCCCAGAAACTAGGGATTAAAATAAAGTACACTTCTAGAGGTGTGGTTTTATTTTGACTAACTAACTACTCAGGAAAAGATTGTACAACCCATACGAGTCTAAAATTTCTCCAATGGCATAAAAAGCATCTGGAGTCAGAAAGATAGGTGAAAGGACAGGAATATCAAATGCCAAGCATGCCTAAACCCAAGTTTAATTCCTTGCACAGTCTGTTTCCCAGTGCTCAGGGTCACTAAGAATGCCCAGTGGTCATAGGACCACTCAGCTTTCCTCATGCCCCTGCAACTCAGCTTGAAAGCTGCTATCAGTCCCCTGAGAAAAATAGCCTAAGGTGAACTTCCAGCTTCATCACTGTGGTCATGCATTTCAAAGAGATTACAGAGGTAACCTGAAAAACCCTGTCAAATGGAGTAAGAGAAATATAAAGGGAGATAGGCCTGTTCAAAAAAGAAAAAAAGAAGATGAACTATAGCTCAGATCTTCTCAAACACCTTTTCCTTGCAGCAGCCTCATAGAGCACAGAGTTGCAAAATAATATTGGAGGACTTGCATAGCCTGGAAGTTCATTTAACAATTATGTCTTACAGGAATCCCCAGCCACTGTACCGTAAACGTCAGACAACCCATCGAAAGGTACTACAAGAAAAAGCTCATAGTCCTGCAAAAAACTTACACCATTGCATTTAGTACCGTCCCCTTACTCCTACCCTAAGATTACGGAGCCTTCATAGGTGGAGCATAGGATATGCCCACCCAGTTGTAGAGAAAACTTATACATCTGCCCAACTGTTAAAAGAGCATTATTTCACTTTCAGAAATTGTGGTCAAAGATGTCCAGCAACCACTGATACCCAACAGCCATCCTAGCAAAGAGTTATTTCAGTTTGTCTACCCAAATAATGAGCATAACCTCAGACCCCACATTACCAGGGACACTGAAAAAATTACTTTAAGAAGACTTGCAGCCACTCTCTGTTATTGTTCAGCCACTGTGCCAACCTAAAATTCCATCCAGCTACAAAACCTAGTATAGGGTGTGCCTGTTCAGTGGGTGACAAGGAGACCAATCAGTGACTACCACCAAGTACAGAACAAGGCACGTGGCTCTACTCAACCGGAAAGGACAGAAACTGACTGGCCAACCACAGAACACAATCTTGTTGACCTAATACTAGGGTAGAGTTGCTGCTCACCCCCACACCAGCCTCCAAACCATAAACCACTGGCAGAGACATTGCTAAATAACATATCAAAGTAACAGGGCCACTTGATCATAAAACCAGACCTTGGCCTTTCTACAAATTCACTGCACATTCTGTATGTAACTGCACAGTCAAGCCAGCAGCACCATTTGGTTGGGGAGCGTGGTCTTGGAATCTAACCAGTGGCATCAGACTGCCAGGAAACACAGCTTGCAGCCCTGTCCCAGAGGTCATTCAGCAGAAAGAAATGGCATCAACACAATAGGATAAATATTTTCGAATCATATATTTGAAAATATGCAATATTTTGTGATATATCATTAACATGGCTTTATATTAAAAACCTAAAAGGAATGCATACAAGTGAATATAAAAATAATATAGGAATAGATATAAGGACCAAATAAACATCTTTGCAGAAGTATATAAACAAAGAAGAGGTACATGAAAATGTACTCCTCCATAAACAGATAAATAACAATTACAATGAGGTGACACTTCATGTCAGTGAGAAAAACGCACATCAAATATATATATGTATATATATATATGTATATATTTATACATATATATACACAACCAGTCATGATGGGGTTGAAACAGCAACAGCAATTTTGACTGACTTGGTTTTTTAAATTTCACAATACTTAAATAAATAGCACAGCGGATAGGGCATTTGCTTTGCATGCGGCCAACCCTAGTTCTAATTCCTCTGCCCCTCTCAGAGAGCCTGGCAAGCTACCGAGAGTATATCGCCCACATGGCAAAGCCTGGCAAGCTCCCCGTGACGTATTCCATATGCCAAAAATAGTAACAATAATTCTCACAATGGAGATGTTTCTGGTGCCCGCTTGAGAGAATCGATGAACAATGGGAGGACAGTGATAAAGTGCAACCTAAATAAAACAAGAAAGCCAAAATAAAACTGCAATATGATATCACTTTTCACCCATCAGAGTATTATTAAAGATAGGAGAGATAATAAATGCTGGCAAGAGTGTAAATGGAACCCTGTGCACAGTTATTTGGAAAGCTAATTGGTATAGTCTTTATGGGAAAACTTAAAGAAGTTTCTCAAAACATTTAAACTAAACTATCATATGATCCATTCATTATCTGACTTTTGCATATATTTCCAAAGGAAACAAAATCACTAGAAAATATGTGTGCTTTCCCATGTGCTCAATTACATATTGAATAGTCAGGTCATGGATAGTGAATGAAAGTACATGGACTTACTTGAGTCTAGCAACAAACAAATAGATAAAATATGAAATATTGAAATGACCAAAGAAATCAACAAGTTGCATATTTTAGGTACTTCCTGATTTGCTTCCCATTTTACATTTTTTCTTTTCATATTCTTCCCTCATTACACTAAATACAAACTATAAGGGTGGGTGTTTGTTTGGATTTGGGGCCACATGTGACTGTGCTCAGGGCTTAATACTGGTTCTGCACTCAGGAGTCATTCCTGGTTATGCTTGAGGGACAATACGGAGTAAACAGAGTTGAATCCTAGTCAGCATGTGCAAGGGAGTAGTCAAGTGCCCTACCTACCGTATTATATGCCAGGCCCCCTAAATTATATTATTTTATCTTGAGAATTTTGTTTTGTTTAGAATTATTCTGTAATGGACTCAAAGTAATTGTCCTAATGGTCAATTTTTATTAAAATTGTAGGGAAGAATAATGTACTAATCAGTAACTATTTTACAAATTATACATATATATGTGAATAGTTGGTTTCTGAAGATTGTGTAAACTATAAAACTAGAGATCTAAAGTTTTCTGAAAATAACAAAAGCATATAAAACTTTCTGTCAAAATAAATTTTTAATGACTCTTGTTTTGGTATATAAATAGTTTGAATGCAAAAATAGTTCTAACATCTTTTTAAAAAACTGTACACAGGCTGGAGAGATACAGCGGATAAGGTGTACAGTGGATAGGGTGCTTGCTTTATACATGGCCAATCTGAGCAGGGTTCGATCACCATATTCCATATGGTGTCTCGAGAATAACGAGGACTGATCATTGAATACAAAGCCAGGAGTAAATCCTGAATATCCCCAGGTGTAACCTCAAAATGAAAAACAAACAAAAAAAGCAGCACAGTTAATACTTCCTATATAGTGTATGTTATCAGTCTACAAAAAGCCTACAAACTGATTCGTAGATGTTGAAAAATGTTAAAAGAGATTCCCATGATATATTCGATATGCCAAAAAGAGTAACAAGTCTCACAATAGAGACGTTACTGGTGCCCGCTCGAGCAAATCGATGAACAACGGGAGGACTGTGCTCCAGTGCTAAACAAACTTTAAAAGAGGTCATTAAACAGATGTGGTTCAATCTCTCAGCCCAAACTGGCAGACAAATATCTAAGATTATAAAGGCCTCAAAATTAAGAAACTGAAAACTGAAAGAAACCAATGAAGAGTTTTTCAAATAAGGCAAACTGTTAAGCTATAGCAAATCAAATTATATTCTCACTTCGGTCAATATCTTCTTTTCTACAAAAATCTTTCCCTGCGATTTTATTGTTATATTGCACTTTACACTTCCTATTTGATACTGCCTGAAAAAAATATTTTGCTCAAATCATCTTAACATTTTTAATATGTTTCAGTTTTTCTCTTAGCAGCATTTTGCAGAATTCTTGTTATATCGTAACTATTCTGTGTGGGGTGATTTATTTTGGAGTTCAAATTCGAAGAAGTAAAATTTATATAAAATTAATATATAGAATTGTAATATAGCTTTAAAGTAGCATATAAACACAAGGTAGCATATGAGATCACATATATGAGAGTTATCAGTACAAATTTTCAAGCATATAAATAGATATCCCAAAGACAAATCAACCTACACACCAAAATTAAGACTATGTAATCAATATAAAGAGTGGAATCCATTCTTGTTTTATACAGTGGTGAAATAAACTAAGAATAAAAGATAAACTAACTACTTTTAAAACACAAAAGAATACAAAACCAAAATATATATATATACATATACGGGGTAAAGCATAGTGAAGTTATACATAAGCTTAAAACATAGCCAAGTAACATTGTAACTTCAATATCTGTAACTTTTAAATTTAGAAAACAATATGATCTATAATATTTTGATATAATTTTTTTCTGCTTGGTAAAATATGCATGAAATTAAACATTAGATTTCCACTATGTACTCACAGTTTCTGCTATGAAGCTAACCTTCTTGAACTTAAGCAAGAAGTTTCTTATTCAGCACTGATAGTCATTTCTAATTTTTACTGAAAAAATATAAAGAAATACATGATACTTTTGTTTTTCCTCTGAACTGCTAGGATTTTTTATTTTTTAATTCAAATATTTTCTTCAAAGATATTTTACAAGAAATATTAAATATTTTCATGTGTGCCTATGCCTTTTTGTTCCTATGTTTTTAGGTATAATACATGAAGACAAGTTTTATATTTCCTAGACTAATAAATTATAAAAGAACATTATTTTATATTCTGAGAGTTTTGTAATATAAACATATCTATGTCTGATAAAAACATAAAGTTGTGAATAATTAATTAAGAAACTCTGATGAAACACTAAACAATGTCTAATTCTACCACCTTATACAGTGTGTCTTCATAATTTTCTGAAAATTGTCAAGATTGAAAGCACTTTTTAAAGGGTAAAATGGGTATGCCATATTAAATTTAACTTAGTCTGTATTTATATTATTATTCCTTAGTGAACATTTATAGTGTAGTAAGCATCACCGCAAAATAGAAAATTTGGTATTAATGTTGACTTTTCTTTAATTAACATAAAAAGTTTCTGAAGTCATAGTCTCTGACTTAATATTCTATTCATCGTAGAATTTAGCAAGTTGCTTTAGCTCCATGGGTCTCTGTTTTCTTGTTCTGAAAATGAAGGTGATGATGAAAGATACTAGCTGTACATTTTATTCAGTATCTTCTATGCACCAGAAAATATTATCATCCCTTAGGATGCAGCAATAAATAAAAGACGATTGATAAATTGTGTTCTGTCCATAGAAATTTAGTTTCCTTATTCAAACTATTTAATCTCGGCATAACCACCTGATATTTTTTGCTTGATAAATAGAAGACAAGGCCTAAAGACCTTGGCTATCACAGTTGCTCTTCATCTTTATGATGAAAAGAGCACACTTGGATATCGACCATTCATTTCCAGATTTCTGAGTAGCTAAAAACTAGTGTAGATTGGTTATGTACAAATTACTGAGTAGAAAATAAATTGTAGAGAGATAGTACAGTTGTTAACGTGCTTGCCTTGTTTGTAGCCTTCCCAGGTTCACTCCCTTGTTATCCCATAGTCCCTGAACCCCACCAGAAGTGATCCTGGAATTCAGAGCTAGTAGTAAACACGGAGCACACTTAGGTATGCAAAATAAACAAAAATAACTTTATTATTTTCAGTCATTAAATTTTTTAGAATGTTTGCTGCACAGAAACATGGCATAGCTTGCCATGTCTTTTCAAAAAATATCTACATTTTAGGAGGATTGGTTACAATGAAAAGAGATAAATAATAACTAAAATAAAAACAAAAAGTAATAAAGGACTGAGTAATAAAGTAATATAGGACTGAGTAAGGGGTATTAGCACTTAAGCTAGAAAAGAAAGCAGGGAGGATGAAAGTTATAGAAATAATGATCTTAAAGATCTTAGCAATTTCTGTTATATAGTTGGCACTGGATAAAAGCTATTTTATTCTTACAATATCTAGTTTAATATAATGTGTTTGTTACTTCTCTTAATATCTAAGGCAATCCACACACGTTACTTGAGAAGTTAGAGTGCACAGCATTATACTCCTCAGTTTCATAACCTTTCTTGTTTAGCTTTAGGATATACAAATTTTATTTATATTAAGCCTTAAAGCATCAGTACTACCATACCTGTCTTCTGGGAAGAATTATTTTAATAGTACTGAGAAAACCAGGGTACAGCATGCTTGTTAATTCATGGTCCACATTTATCTGCTTGGCAGGCACAGCCTATAAGGAAACTTGGCACGTTAATGTTGCTATAACGTACCTTTCCTCACCTAGCTCTCAGTGAGAATACTGCATATGAAGCAAAAACCTTGTAAGTAAAAGAACGTGGCCAAAGTGAAATTTGCTTTTACTTGTTTTATCTAAACTTGGATTAGAGTGGCTTTGTAATAAAAATGCAATCATCATTAAAGCAGTATTTTAAAGTTAAAATTATCTGATTGTGAATTAAAGTATAACTCCCATTAAAGAAAATCATAGAGATAAAGTTATCATTTATAGATATTGAAATGGAATTTAAAATTCTACTTAATTTGTTATTCTATTAAATTACAGATTTAAGACTTCAAGCTAGAATTCAATTTCCTCAAGTTTTAGCAGCAAGAAAATTTGTTAAGGGAGTGACAGGAGGGATAAGGGGATTCTGGTGGTGGCAAATGCACACTGGTGGAGGGATACTTATTGGAACATTGTATGACTAAAATTCAATCACGAAAGCTTTGTAACTGTATCTCACATTGATTCAATTTTTAAAAAAATGAAAGAAGAAAAGAAAAAAAGAACAGAAAAGTTGTTAACTGGGGTAAGAGAGATAGAACATTTGGTAAGGCGTTTGCCTTGTCCATGAGTACTCCAGTTTCAATCTCTGGCATCCCATTCACTCCCTTAAGCCCCATCAGGAGTAATCAATGAGAACAGAATCAAGAGTATTCACTTTAGCATCACCAGGTGTGGACCCCACAAAAATAACAAAGAGAAGTTGTTAAACCAGTCTATCTATTTCATAAAAATAGCATACAGGAAAGCTTTTCTATTTTTCTCACGGAGACTGAGGAGGAAGCAGAGATGTCAGTCAGAGACAGTGTGCCCAGCACGTGTTCAATTTCCAATTTCAATTTCCTCTAGGTTGAATTTTCAGCTCCACAAAACAAAACAAACATAAACTTCAATACCAAGAAGCTCTCCATTCAGAAACAAAAAATACCCCCAAAGATAAAGCGAAAAGGTTTTTGTTTATGAGCCATATTCTGCAGTGTTTAGGTTTTGCTTCTGTCTTTGTGCTCCATGATCACTCCTGGAGGTTCATGTGAAGATAAAAATAGTGTCAGGGATCTAACCTAGGTTGGCTTAGTGCAAGGCAAGCAACTTAACTTCTATATTCTGTTCGGTCCAAAAGAAAACTTTTAATTTATATTTCTAGACATATCACATTAATATTACTCATTAATGGGCTCTGTTTATAAAATAATTAACAATACATATAAATGTAGGTTTATTCATTGTAAATAACAACATTGCCAATAATAAATGCATAGGATATCAAGTCAATATTGATGTTAATCTTTATAAAAATATGTCTCCTAAAAATAGTTATGTTTTTTATGAGATATAAAAAAAAATGTATGGGACCCGTGGTGGTGGGAAATGGGCACTGGTGGAGGGATGGGTATTTGATCATTGTATAATTGAAGCCCAAGCACAAAAATGTGTAAGTCTACAACTGTACGTCATGATAATTTTTACTAATAAAAATTTAAAAAAAAATTTATGTTTTGACTTTCTGACAGTTAAACACAATATTATCAGGGAAAATAGTAGCATGATAATTATAATTTTTCTTATTTTCTTGTAATTTCATTTTAAAACAAAATATCAAATTAATCAAATAGCTCATTGTAATCACTGAATTTGTATTTCTACACTTGACTCCCATAATGATTGCAACCTTAATAGAACTTTATTAGAAAGTTTAACATTTCTTTCTATCCTAGAATATTTATTTGTATATCTAAAGTCAAGTTAAAAAATAGGTCAGTGGGAAGTTTATTTCATTCCTTCAGTAAATCCAAGTGTTTATTGAACCTTAACAATTTACCTGGTACTATGAAAGGAGATATTAAGCAATGTCAATTATATTTCTGTTTATTTTGAAGTATTGATTCTAGAAATGAGACTAAAGACAAACAATTGACCAATAAAAGGTCAGTTTATTCTAAATATCACTAAGTAGTCACTGTCACTGTCACTCTCCTTCCGTTGTTCATCGACTTTGCTCCAGCAGTCCCAATAACATTGTGAGACTTGTTAAAGTGTTTGGCATATCAAATACGTCACGGGTAGCTTGCCAGGCTTTGCCATGTGGGTGAGATATTCTCAGTAGCTTGCCGGGCTCTCCGAGAGGGGTGCAGGAATCAAACTCTGGTCGACTGGGTTGGCCACATGCAAGGCAAATGCCCCACCCTCTGTGCTATCGCTCCTGCTCATCACTGAGTAGTATAAATAAAAAATAATATAATGATTTTTGTTATTAGTAGACTGCATGTTGAGCTAGAATAAGTGTGTCTCAAAATACAATATGGCAAGGGAATTTAGGCTATAATCATTATGACAAAAGTAATCATAAATTACAAAGATCAGTGAACACAGTTTTCCTGATAGAGCAAAAAGCAAAATACTCTAAGTAAATAACTTTGGGTCCCTCTTGTCCTGCACTGGGGAGAATAGAGCAACAGTCCCCACACATTACCCAGACATCTGGTGCAGCAGGACATGTTAAGGACAAGTGGGAAACCACAGGGTCTTAATTCAGTGCCAAAATGAGAAAATTGACCGGTCAGGGCCTTCTCCTCTAGTAGCAGAGCGAACCCTCTCTTTGTTTCCAGGGTCTTTTTATACTCTAAAAATGCAAGGGCTTTCCTGATCATTTCGTACCACTCCCTGGTGACTTTTTTCTTAATTGGCTCGCTAGTTTTCTCCACTGACTTCATGCAGGGATAATTCTGCTTTTTCGGCTGATTCCCATAAGTGGGTGTCTGGTACACCTGATGCTCTGGCGTAGTGTTGTAGGTTCCACTGAGGGTCAGTAAGAGCTGCTCTTTTCTGAAATCTTGCTGTGCTGATACTAAGCAAGACTAAGTACTACAAGAGTGGGATAGGTCTCCACAGGTATCATATTAAAATAAACAAGAGGCAGAAGAACAAATACAAGGATGATCTCAGTCATCTGTGAAATATAAAGACACAAAACACGGGAGTAGACAATATGAAGCAATTATAAATCCTTGGATCTCAAAACAAACTACTACGCTATGAGGGAAGGGATCGAGAAAGGATCAAAGACAGGACTAGAGGTGACCCGGGGACTGAGGTGGAGGGTCTTGAGCACTTTGTTGGTGATAAATGTAAAATAACTTTCTACATCAATGCCATCTATTTATCACTCTTGTAACCGTATTATGTAAACTATAGTAAACATGATAATAAATATTTAAGAAAACTTGGATGTTGTCAAAAAGAGAGAAAACCCATGGATCTAAAGCACTGGATGGCCATCTGGAGCCTGCCCGTGAGGTCTAGCTTGAAGCCTACCTTATCCCCCACCCTGGGCTCCAGCGGCCTGCTGCTTGCAAAGGACTCCTCCAGCCTCAGTAATATCAAAGTTTTTTTTTTTTGGTGGCTTCCTTTTTTATTCAAAGCTCATTAAATTGTTGTAGTCCCACGTGTTTATTTGTTGTCCTGTTATCAGTTCTTGGGGTCAAATCCAAGAAATTATTTTCAACTCTAATTTCAAGGAGCTTAATTCCTATCTCCTTCTAGTTATTTTATGGCATAAGGTTTTATATTCATTAGTTTTAATTGATTTTTGTACATAGTATTAGACACCTGTCCACTGTTATTCCTTGTGACTTCAAGTTTTGACTTAATTACTTGAGGTAGTGCTTTATCTGGTCTATATTCTTCACTCCTTCTTCATAAAATAATTGATTGCATATACAAGGATCTATAGTGGTTTCTCTATTTTATTGATATACATAGGCATTTTCATTTTAATACTGCATTATTTTTAATTAATAGTACTCTAAATATAATGACAGTTTAACTATATTTAACATTAGATAACAATCTAGCTATATTTTAAAATAAAGAAATATGAGACTGGAGATATAGCAGAGGGTGAAATGCTTGCCGTGCTCACATCCAACCCAAGTTCCTTCTTCAGAATATATGGCTGCCCCTTTCACCTCCCTCCAGCACTGTCAGGAATGATCTCCGAAAGCAGAGCTAGAGTAAACTTTGAGCACAGCTAGGGTATGAAAGAGAGAGAGAGAGAGAGACAGAGACAGAGACAGAGACAGAGACAGAGACAGACAGAGAGAAAGAGAGAGAGGAGAGAGAGAAAAGGCAGGCCAACAGAAATGGAAAAAAATAGATATTTAACATTTTCTTTATCATCTTTCACAAAATAACTTCTGATCCTCCTCTTTAATTTGCTCCATTCAAATTTTAGGCATTTTTCCCTAATTCTTTGAAACGTTTTGTTGAAAATTTGATAAGAATTTCATTAAGTTTTATGGACAGTCCTTCAAAAACTAGAAATTGAGCTTCCATATGAGTACACAATGCCACTTCTCAGATTATATCCCTAGGAGGCAAAAACGCAGAGTAGAAACGACATTTGTCCCTATATGCTCATTGCAGGTGAATGGGACCAGTTGTAGTTACTGGTTTTGGCATATCGAATACACAGCGGATAGCTTGCCAGGCTCTTCCGTGCGGGCGGAATACTCTCGGTAGCTTGCCAGTCTTTCCGAGAGGTATAGAGGCTTTTGGGGTGACCTCTAATCACCCTTGTAGGTGTTACCATATTTGAACCCTATCAAATATGGTACGACAATTCCAGAAGATGGGTATTTAGTGTCTTATGATGTGTCGCGCGGCCGGAGCTGCCATGCGGGTCCGGAAAGCGTCCTGGAGTGTGGCGACGGCTGGGTAGTGGAAGTAGTGTCGAGAGTGGAAATCTGCCAGTGGGGTATTTATCTGGGTAGGGTGGGTCTCCTGTGCACAATTCGATCCCTGGGTGGTTGATGGAAGCAGACAGGGCAGGGTAGGGTGGGGCTCCTGATTAGAATCCCTTTGTCACCTGTGGTGGTGGGAGCAAGCAGAGAAGCTCTGTCCCTGGGTCCGCCGAGCCTGGAGTCCAAGGTCTCAGAGAGTTCCACTTATCTTGTTCTGTGGGTCTTCAGTTGTGCGTGGGTCTCGGCCGGAGCTGCCGCGCAGGTCCGGAAAGCGTCCTGGAGTGTGGCGACGGCTGGGTAGTGGAAGTAGTGTCCCATTCACCTGACCCTGAAGGCTTCACCGACATGGCAGCACTGAGAAGGATGAGAAAGGAGAGGCCGACAAAATCTCAAGGCCGACCTAGGCTGCCACAACGAAGGAAGACAAAAATGATCGTCTGTACTTTCAATGCACGTACGCTAGCATCAGATGCATCCATCGAGGACCTGATGGTACAAGCGCGAATGATAAAGTACGACATCATTGGTCTGACCAAGACAAGAAGGCACGAATCTCACCATGCCGTTTTCGACACCGGAGAAGAATTGTTCCTCTGAACATGCGATAAAAGAGGTGTTGGAGGCGTCGGTGTCCTTGTCAACACAAACTTGGCCAAGAGCATTGATTCATTCGAATGCCTAACAACCCGGATCGGACGTTTACATTTGAATAGATGTGGCTCACTGCCTGCAGTTTCTATCTTCGTTGTCTACGCACCAACATCTCATTATGATGAAAGAGAAATCGAGAAGTTCTACATGGAGCTAGAGAAGTTCTATAAAGAAAACCACACCTTCTACAAGATCATTGTGGGTGATTTTAATGCCAAGATAGGACCGAGAAGATCAGCTGAAGAACTTCACATCGGGACCCATGGCCTAGAATGGAACGAACAGGGTGAGAGACTGTCTGAGTTCATCATGTCGACCAAGACCATCCACGGTAACTCACAGTTCCAGAAGGCAGAATCTAAACGATGGACATGGGAGTCTCCCGGTGGACGATTCCACAACGAAATAGACCACATCATATTCAATCGACGGTTTTGCCTGACTGATGTCGCTGTTGTCCCAAAATTTCGAACGGGATCGGACCACCGTCTCCTTCGTGCAAAATTCTACTTCACAGAGCGGGGAGAAAGGGCTGCAAAGTTCAAAAAGAGAACTCCCAGAATGACCACCAACTGGGAACTCTTTGGCACTATTGCGGCAACATGGGAAGATGCCATTGTTGACAACATTGATGAGGAATACGATCGACTGGTTCAGCACCTCCATGAATGTGCGAGGAACGCCAAGAGAGAGATAGCCACAAAAAGTCGCCTATCTTCGAAAACTCTTGAGCTAATTCGCCAGCGTGGTTTGGCGCATGCCTCAGGCAACCGCAGGCTAACGTCCGAGCTTGCAAAGCAGTGCAGAGATGCGATCAAGGAAGACCTCAAAGAGAGAAGAGCAGAAGTACTGGTAGATGCGGCAGAAGCCGGGAAAAGTATTCGTAACGCCCGCCTGTCCTTCGCCAACTATAAGACCAAGATGACTGCCCTCCGACGTCCTGATGGATCCATCACATCCTCCAGAACGGCAATGGAGAAGATTATCCATGACTTCTACTCAAATCTCTTCGATAGCCATGTCCACTTGCCGACATACCAAATTCCACAGGATGGGTATGTCGTTCCCAACTTTCTCCCTTCCGAAATCCGACACGCCATTTCGTTGGTAAAGAAGCAAACAGCACCCGGCCCAGACAAGGTCAGACCTGAACACCTGAAGAACCTGCCGTCAGTACTCATCAATACACTGGCTCGGCTCTTCACTCGCTACCTGTCTGAATGCAAGGTTCCGTCCCAATGGAAAACCAGCAGGACCGTACTACTGTTCAAGAAGGGAGACATCCATGACATTGGCAACTATCGCCCGATCTGCCTATTGTCTGTCATCTACAAGCTGTTCACTCGAGTCATCCTGAATAGGATTGGCAGAACACTAGATGAAGGACAACCATGCGAGCAAGCAGGGTTCCGCAAAGGATTCAGCACCATCGACCATATCCACACGGTAACCAAGCTCATTGAGGTTTCTCGGGAGTTCAAGATGCCGCTCTGCTTAACGTTCATTGATTTAAAGAAGGCCTTTGATTCTGTTGAGACGGAAGCGGTCATTGAAGCCCTAGCCAATCAGGGCATTCAAGCCCAATACATCAGGATCCTCCGTGAGCTGTATTGCGGATTCACTACCAGGATCTCACCATTCTACAAAGAAGTGATCGTTGATGTCAAGAGAGGGGTGCGGCAGGGTGATACCATTTCACCGAAACTCTTCAGTGCCACCCTCGAGAACATCATGCGACGACTGGAATGGGAAGGAATGGGAGTGAAGATAGATGGTCGGCAACTACACCACCTCCGCTTTGCTGATGACATTGTTTTAATAACACCAAACATCAGCCAAGCGGCAGAAATGCTGGCCGACTTTGACCGTGAGTGTGGAAAGGTAGGACTACAGCTGAATCTTACGAAGACAATGTTTATGAGAAACAGCCTTGTTCCTGACGCCCCATTCGCTCTCAATGGAACGACCATCTCCGAATGCAACAGCTATGTGTACCTAGGTCGAGAGGTCAACATGACAAATGACCTGGCACCCGAGCTGCGCAGGAGGAAGAGAGCGGCTTGGAACGCCTTCAAGAACGTCGAAGAAATAGGTAAGAGGACGAAGAACCTCCGGCTCCGGGCACATCTCTTTGATTCCACTGTTCTTCCTGCATTAACATATGCCTCAGAGACCTGGGCCCTACGCAAACAAGATGAGAACGCCATTCAGGTCTCCCAAAGAAGAATAGAAAGAGCTATGCTTGGAATATCACGTTTCACTCAAATGAGAGAACGAATCCGGAGTTCTGACATCCGTCGACGATCAAGGATCAGGGACGCTGTCTCATATGGCAAGGTGTCGAAAATCAGATGGGCTGGTCACGTAATGAGATTTAAAGACGACCGTTGGACTAGAGCTGTTACTGATTGGATTCCACGGGATGTCAAGAGACCATGTGGCCGCCCACCTACCAGATGGTCAGACTTCTTTGTCAAGATCATGAACGATCGGTTTGAGGCCCTCCATGTTCCCGGAGCGAAGAGATGCCATTGGGCTACACTAGCACGCGACAGGGACAAATGGAGACGTTACTGGTGCCAGCTCGAGCAAATCGACGACTAACGGGAAGTTAAGTGATTAAGTGATTAAGTGATGCTCATTGCAACTCTCTTCACTATAGCCAAAATCTGGAAACAAACCAAGTACCCTAGAACAGAAGACTGGTTAAAGAAACTTTGGTACATCTACACGATGGAATACTATGCAGCTATTAGGAGATATGAAGTCATAAAATTTGCTTATAAATGGATAGACATGGAGAGTATCATGCTAAGTAAAATGAGTCAGAAAGAGAGGACATAGAAGGACTCCACTCATTTGTGGAGTATAAAACAACATAACATAAGGCTGACTCCTAAGGATAGTAGATACATGGGACAGGAAGATTACTTCATAGCTGGAAGCCTGCCTCATGAGCAAAGGGGAGAAGGCAGCTGGAATAGAGACGGGATCACTAAGAAAATGATGGCTTGTAGAACTGTTTGGGATGAAGATGTGTGCTGAAAGTAGATAAAGGGCCAAATATGATAGCCTCTCAGTGTCTGTATTGCAAATCATAATGCCCAAAAGTAGAGAGAGAGTATGGGGAATATTGTCTGCCATGGAAGCAGGGGGAGGGTGGGTAAAGGGGTTTATACCAGGGATATTGATGGTGGGGAATGTGCACTGGTGGAGGGATGGGTGTTTGATCATTCTGTGATTGTAGTCTAGATATGAAAACTTGTAACTATCTCACGGTGATTCAATAATATTTTTTAAAAAAAGCTGAAATCATGAAATTTGAGTATAAATGGATCAACATGGAAAGTATCATGTTAAGTGAAATGAGTCAGAAGGAGAGGGAGAGACATAGAAAGATTGCACTTATCTGTGGTATATAAAGTAGCAGAATGGGAGACTGAAACCCTAGAATAATAGAGATAAACAGGAGGCTTACTTTATGACTTGGAAGTCGGCCTCTAATGCTGGGGGAAAAGGAAGCTCAGATATAGAAGGGAACTCCAAGTAAAGGATATTTGGAGGACCAGCTCAGGTTGGGAGATGCGAGCTGAATGTAGACTATAGATGGAACACAATGGCCACTCAATGCCTCTAGTGTAAGCTACAACACCCAAAACGAAAGAGAGAACAAAAGGGAATGCGCTGCCTCTGAGGCAGGGTGGGGTGGGAGGATGGCACGGGGGTGTGGGAGGGATACTGGGATCATTGGTGGCGGAGAATGGGCACTGGTGGAGGGATGGGTACTCGATCATTGTATGACTGAAACATAAGCATGAAAGTTTTTAAGTCTGTAACTTTACCCCATGGTGATTCACTAATAAAAAAATCAAGGAAAAAATTTACTTCTGAGTATTCTATTATATTATAGAGGGTTGGTTTGATTTATTTACATTTGTGATGCTGGGAATGAAATCGAGATGATCTGCATACAATGCATGCACTTTACCTCTGAATCACATCACTGGCCCCCTGAATATTTTATTATTTTCATGGTTTTTTTTTAAAGTTCTTCATGATGATTTATTATTTGAATATTCAGCACCGACCCCATCACCATTACACGTTCCCACCACCATTATTTCCAATTTTCCCAACACAAACCAAATCTGCCCCATTAGCAGGCCCTAAAATAATTTATCTTGTATTCCTTGCTATGAATAATTTGCTAAAAATGATCAAAAACGATTTCCTCAGAAGAAAGTGTGTGAAGAGAATTGTATCTCATCCTGAAGCAATTAAACCCTTGTATAAGAGGTTACTTACATATTGTTACAAGTTAATCCTTGTGTGTTAATATTTTCTTGATGGAGATTGGTCGCCTACTATTTTACATCTCCTCCAATGTAGTGTGCTACTACTGGTATATCAGTGGTGTAGAGTATGAGATCACGGGGCAGTGCTCCAAGAGTTCTAAAGTTTTAAATAGAGTGATATAGCTGGAGTTAAATTTTTAACTGGATGTTGACTTTGAGGTCCAGAAGATCTCTGCAGCTTGTTGCTCTCATCAAGATTTATTTATAAGTCTCTGGATCATGGCTGGTTAATGAGCTTATACAGCGCCAGAGGCAATTCATGGCTGCCAGAAAGAACAGGGGGTGGGGGAAGATCGCTCATCCCTGACTCTGTGAGAGCCTGGAGATTTTGGTCACAAAAATGTTTTTGTGCTTGCGGAAAGTAGACTATAGACTAAACATGATTGTCACCCATTGCCTCTTTTGCAAACCACAACACCCAATAAGAGAGAGAGAACAAAATGGAATGCCCTGCCACAGAGGGAAGGTGGGATGGGGGAGATGGGGGGTGGGAGGGATACTGGGATCCGTGGTGGTGGGAAATGGGCACTGGTGAAGGGATGGGTATTTGATCATTGTATAATTGAAACCCAAACACAAAAATGTGTAAGTCTGCAGCTGTACCTCATGATGTCTCACTATTAAAAAAAATTTTAATAAATAAATAAATAAATAAATAAAAATTTAAAAAAATGTTTTTGTGTTTTTTAAATTATAATATTTTCCTAATTACTTATTTATTCTTCATTGTTGGTTGTTTGGGGCTTTAATTTTATGGGATAAATTATTTGATAATTGATAACTAATACATGAGAAACACTTTAATTAGAAAAATATAAAGAATACTTACATCATACCAATTTTTTAAATATAAATACATTGAAGGAAATTTAAATGACTATAAAAATCCTAAAATATTTACAGTATTGTGGTATTCTTTTGGCAGTGTAGTTTTGCAAAATGATGCTTCTGTTAACCTTAAAAATAAAATTAATGAGTGTAAATCATAGTGACTAAATTATTTAAAGAAAAAAAAGAAAATACTTTATATGAAACAGAGAGATAGTACAACAGTAAGGCTCTTTCCTTACACAGAGCTGACGGGGCACCACATTTGGTTCTGGAGCACCATCAGAAGTGATCCCTGAGCAAAGAGCAAGGAGCAATCCTTAAACACTGTCAGTCAGATATGGCCCCAAAAGCAAAAAACAGAGAGAGAAAGAGAAAGAAATACGTTAATATCTAACAGTCTTTGATAATGTTTTGCATAGAACTTACCATGTAAAATGTTATAATTGATAGAGTATTTTTATTTTGAATCAAATTACTAAAGAAATGTTTTTTCAATTGACCAGTAAGTTCCTAATGGTATTTATTCACAATGGCATTCTTATTTTGGTAAAATAAAACTATACCTTTTAAAATTTCTTCTTTTTGGTAGAACTGGTATGTTTACTAAAGCAATTATATTGTTGTATAAAAAACACGCATATGAAACTCAGAAATGATTGAGTGCATGTGTTTAAAATGTATGTTTTCTCAATATTAATAACAAATCTTTGACAATGAATTACAAACCTGAGAATGCCATGGACACAGGTGTTGGGGGAAGTAAGAGGTGGACCAGAAGTTAACAAAAGGGTGCTTGCACATGTGTGGTGGTGAAGTAAGGTAGCAATATGCACCAAAACCAAAACTGTGAATCAATAAACAATGATAGTGGGTCAGTGTGGGGGTGAGAAGAATCCACCTGAAAATGACATAAGAACTGGGTTGGAGGGTCATGGGCTCTTCTGTGGCAGTAGTGTGTAGTAATGTTTTGTATTCATACTTTTAGATAAAACACTATTGCATCCTTACTACCCAAACTATAGCAAAATAGTGTTTGGAATAAAGAGGTCAGATGATAATGATACATGATATATTTACAGAGCAGGTCCAAATCTCTCTCTCTCTCTCTCATACACACACTTAAAAAATTATATCTGAAATCATTTCCCCTAAATTGAGCATCACAAATTTGAATGACTGTCATAGATCTAAAAATGGATGCTATATTTAACTGACCTAGTTGGTAAAGTGAATTTACTTGGGTTAATGAGATTGAGAGAGCTCTATATCCTTCTTAGAGTGGTATATCCTGATCTACTAAAGGAAAATGCTTTAGCCTTTAGCACTATATTCAATTTCCAGTCTTGAAAAGAGAGACTACTCTTGAGGGTACAAATCCATTCCTAGCTTAAAATTTGAACACTTTGCAGTTTCAAAATTCTGGGAACAAAATTTTTATACTTCTGTTAGAACTTATGAGTTTTTTTTTAAAGGGGGCTTAAGAAAGTGAGTCCCTCAAAATATTGTTTTAATTTTTCCTTTTATAGCACATAGTTATATGCATTAATTTCATATTAACATGTGTTTAACATAAAGGTATACAAATATTCATACACTTTTTCTATAAATAGCTCAAATTAAAATGTATGCATTCAATTATTAATTTTAGAATTCTTAGAAATAAATTGCATACAAAACTATTTCTTTATACAATTGATAATAAACCATTTTATCTCCGCTAATTTTTAATAAAAGAAAATGAACTAAACTTTAGTAGGAATTGAAGCCAACACTTATTTTATAAATAGAAGTGGTAAGTCAACCAGAAACATTAAGTGGAGGGGCAATCTCAGTCACTTTTCTTCTATTCTACTTTAAGTAGATGCTATTTTCAAAAAGAATCACTGGATATAACTGATTTTTCCAAACAGGCTCATTGGATATAACAGATTTTAAATGGCTAGGTTTACCCTTCCTAAAAGAGATACAGTCTTATGAATCAGAGAGGGATCCTAATAAAAATCATCATCATAATGGTAGCATTTAGCTCCTGATCTCAGGTCATAAAAACTAATTTTTCAGATAAAATTTAAAGAATTTACTGAATAAACTTTGAGAATTTACTGAATAGGCATCAAGGTCATTCTGGAGGGCAAAGAAGCAAAAAATGAGATCATGGTCTTTAGTGGAAACTGACTGCTCTGCCCCTGCTATTACAAGTCATTCTTGTAATAACAAATGCAACAAGTGAATTCTGATTATGCTTTGAAATTTACTTCACTAGTTCTACATTGCAAATCCAGTTTAGAGCGTATGATTAAATTACATGTTCATAGACTTACTGTAAAGGAGCAAGATAATGAAGTGCCTTACTTCTCTGCTTTTTATGTCATGACTTGTTTCCAGACTACACATACTGAGTTACTCCCTAGTATAAAAGGAGATTTTTGTGGGGGACAGGCAAATTAATTAACAGAAAATAATGGTAAGACCTATCAAATTATCTTACTCTGTCTAACCTTAATGAGACTTTATCAAGTATTATTTTGTTCTTTTTCTATTGACAAAAGAAATTTTGCTACTGGGTTAATATGTGGTGATTGAATTCACTAGGTAAATGGATTTATAGCTCTCTTAACAATTCCAAATGTAATTAAATGCCACAAGGCTCTGTTCTTGAGGAGAGAAAAGTGGTGATTAAGTTCTTCTGCCATACTATTAGGTCGCATCTTAGACAAACATTGCTTAATCTCTGTGTGTTTGCTAAAATGATTTTCAATTTTAAATACCTAAACATTGTGCTAATAGATTTTTCTCCCTCTATATATTTCCTATGATTTATTTCACATGCCTTTCTTTCCTGTGCACTTATGAATTTGTCCACATCTCTCTATTTATTTATTTTTACAACATATTGGCAGTAACATTTTCAAATGTTCAAGCACAGCAAAACTCTGCTCTTCACTACTCACAGCATGATTTTTATCTTTACCCATAAAATTAGAGTAACAAAAAAATATGAGCAGGAAAAAGTTTTCCTTAAGAGGAAGAAAATTTTTTTCTTATTGAAAATATGAAAGAACATGGGGAGGGGTAAATACAAAGGAAAAACTCTGTATCAGCTCCTCTGTTCCTGATTTCAGATTGAAATTGCATATAGTTCCACTTCAAGATAACGATATTTCACAGGAAATTGCAGTCTGCCTTAAGACTTGTCAGAGTAATAGCAAGAAATTACAGTGTCATTCATTGGTCAAGGAAAAGAAAATGTTTAACTTTTAAAAAGTCAAAACTAAATTAAAATCTTACCAACTTTATTCAGAACTTCAATCCAAAAAGTTCTAGCATTCTACAAATTGATAATTGGATTGATTCATGGGTCACATTCATAATAAAACCTTTCTCCTCAGAAGCAGTATTCTCAAAGGAGTCTGATGATTTTCCAGCAAATTAGTGATCTTATAGAGAAGAGATGCTCACTGTAGAAGTTAGTTATTGTTAGAGGAAAATAACCAGTAAAATTCCTAACAAAGTTTTAAAAAAAACATTTTTTTACTTCTGCTTTAGGGCTTGTTCAAAGATCAAAACTGTTTTGATTTGTTCATGTTCAATATAAAGTCCCTCTTCAAAGATGACACTGTCTCATAACTCCAAATACACATAAAAATTATTTTAGGCTTTTTCTTGTCACACCTGGCTGTGCTCAGGGCTTGGTCCTGACTCTGCATGCAGGGATCATTCCTGGCAGGCTAACGGGATCATATAGGATGCTGGGATTAAACTCAGGTCAGCCATACACAAACAAACTAGGGTCGACCATATGTAAGGCAAATGTCCTACTTGTTGTAATAACTCTCTGAGCCTCTATTTTCAGTTTTTTTTAATTTTTTTTTTTTTTGCTTTTTTGGGTCACACCCAGTGATGCACAGGAGTTACTCCTGGTTCATGTACTCAGAAATCTCTCCTGGCAGTGCTCGGGAGACCATATGGGATGCTGGGAATCGAACCTGGGTCTGCCGCATGCGAAGCAAACACCCTACCTGCTGTGCTATTGCTCCAGCCCCATTTTCAGTTTTTAAATAGCAGTGAAAGTTGGTTTCTCATAACCTATTGTGCAAGATAAAATACTGATAAATTCAGGGAAAACCCATCACATCTCTGAGAAAGGAAAACTGGGCTTAAATTAAAGGGGAAAAGTGATTGCGTGGAAAAAGAGTAAAGGGATGGAGGAAATCTATAAAAGAGAAAACTATGTGAAAAGGCAATTAAAATAATGTGATAAAACAGAATTACCCCAAAGTCTAAATCTTATCACTCCAGGCAAGGGCTGGAAAACTATTTAAACCTGTCATGTGTCCAGGTCTGCAATCTCAAATCATCAAGAAAGGCTTGTCTGCAGAGCAGGTTAATGTAACTCAGAGAACTATGCTCTGTTTGGAATAGCTAGCCTTAGACAAATAATCAGTGGTCTAAGGAGAAAAAATATTTGTTTTAACCAAACATAGCAACAGCCAAAACCCCCAAAGGAAGTCAACGAATGCTGCATAATACACATCTATATAAAAGTTTTCACTTCAGCTTTTACAAGGATTCAGCATATAACCTAGAGGGAATAGCACATACTTCCAAGCAGGTGTCTCAGAAAAGATATTTGAATGATAGCATAACAAAATTCCCTAGTCATCTCTAGAAAGGCAATATCTGGCTAATGAAAAAGAAAAAAGAAATACAAAACACAAGGAGATTGTGTGAATGAGAAGAAAAGAAATGGATGGTCTCATTCTGTCCCTTTATATAACAAGACTAAAGAAAAACATTTCCTTTACATCAAGTCCAAAGAGAGACATTTATCTCAGTGGTACAGATGCTTATCTGTTACATTGCAAGATCCATCATATGAACCTTTGAGAATTTATACAGCACTCACAACTTAGATTTAGAAGTCTTATGAGAGTCTTGGAATTCTTCAGCAATTACCACTCTATGTACACATTCACTTTAAAATTTATATTTACAAAAGCTTCCAGTCTTCTCTACTACTTCATTAACCAGGGAGTCATAAAAAATATACAGTTGAAAGATTCTAATTCAATCTAATTTCAGGAATACAGGACTTTTAAAAATGCAAGGATGCTTACTTAGATATACTTAGGCAAGCCAAGAGAGAAATTTCACATCATATTTACAGCAAAGTAACCATCTTTTATTTTTAATTTCTTTTAATTTTGAGATATTTCTAGGATCACTAATGATCCTGTAATTCTATAAGAAAAAAATACATTATCTTTATAATTAGTTTTTAATCTCCCATAGCTTTTTAGACACTGAATTATATGAATTTTAACTACAACAATCATTATATAATCTCAAAAACTTTGTGCTATCCCTCTCTCCTCATTCCTTTCATTTTTATCCCTGATAGCCCTACCCTATCTCTCATTATAGTTTTTTTTCTTTTAAAAATATTAATTCACAGGAGTTGAACTTTTTATAAGATAATTCTTTAATTAGAATATATACATTAAAACTGGACTTTTTAATGTGAGTAATTTATTTTAGAGATATGAAAGCACCCATAATTGTAATAATTACACGTATTGTAATGAATTACAAAAATGTAGTAGATTATCTAATCCTACAAGATTATGCTCCTTTGTATTTTAGTTTGTATTAAAACACAGCAAAAAATTCACTCTCCTAAAAACAATGAACGCACTGTATGATATTGTTAGCTATAGGCAAAATGTAGTACAGCAGAATTCCAAAATTTATTTATCTAGTATAAATTAAACTTTATATTCATTTGAACAATTTCCATCTTCCCTAATCACTAGTTTCTAATGATCATTATATTTTCTGCTTCTGAGTTCAGTTATTGTAGATCACTGTGTCACTGTATCACTGACATCCCGTTGTTTGTCTATTTCCTCAAGCAGACACCAGTAATGTCTCCATTTGTCCTAGCCCTGAGATTTTAGCAAGTGACACATCAGAGGCTCTTTTAGGCTCAGGGGAATGAGACCCATCATTGTTACTGGGTTTTGGCGTATCGAATACGCCATGGGGAGCTTGCCAGACTCTGCTGTTGAGGGTTATTGTAGATACTTCACATAATCATGCAGTATTTGTTTTACTACTTCTTTAACATAGCATAATGTTATCCAGGTTCATACACTTCACAAATGTGAGCTACTTCTTTTTTGTTAAGACTGAGTAATGTTCGGGGCTGCAGCGATAGCACAGTGGGTAGGGACGTTTGCCTGAAAGTGGCTGACCTGGGTTTGCTTCCCAGCATCCCATATGGTCCCCTAATCACCACCAGGAGAAATTCCTGAATGCAGAGCCAGGAGTGACCCCTGTGTATTGCCGGGTGTGACCCGAAAAGCAAAAAAAAAAAAAAAAAAAAGACTGAGTGATGTTTTATAATTTTTATATAAATCATTTTTATCCATTCATCTGTCAATGGAAATTTAGATTGCTTCACTATGTTAACTATTGTGAATAATTTTCAAGAAGATTATATAGATGCAATCAATATTTCAGTGCATATTCATTCAACACTGGCATTATGCTTTCTTCTCTCATTCACCAGAGTATCAATAGCTCATTCAGTTTAATTGGGGGTTATAATTTCACATGATATAATAATAATTTTACCAGTTGAGAAATTTTAAGCTGTTTCCAGTTTGGGATTAAGAGTAGAGCCATTATAAACATCATATATTACATTATTGCACTGAACTGCCCCTTCCCGACTAATTTTAAGAATAGTCTACTTAGAATCAATATTTTGGCATACAAAGTACAAAGTAGTAATCTTACCACTGTGCATGCCTCTTCTTATATGTTAATATATAATAAAATGATAACTTTTATATTTTAAATTATAAAATACTATACACTACATATGGGCTGGAGCGATAGCACAGCGGTAGGTAGGGCTTTGTCTTGCATGCAGCCTGCCCAGCCGACCCGAGTTCAATCCTCGGCCCCTCTCAGAGAGCCTGGCAAGCTACCGAGAGTATCGCGCCTGCATGGCAAAAGCCTGGCAAGCTACCAGTGATGTATTCGATATGCCAAACACAGTAACAACAAGTCTAACGATGGAGACATTACTGGGCCCGCTCGAGCAAATCGATGAACAATGTAAGGGCAGCGCTACAGTGCTACACTGTATATGGGCTGGAGCGATAGTACAGGGAGTAGGGCATTTCCCTTTCATGCAGCCAACCCAGGTTTGATTCCTCTGTCCCTCTCTGAGAGCTCTGCAAGCTACTGAGAGTATCTCACCTGCACGGCAAAACCTGGCAATCTCTTCATGATGTATTCGAGATGCCAAAAACAGTAATAACAAGTCTCACAATTTGTTGTGAAACCTTTCTGGTGCTCGCTCAAGTAAACCGATGAACAATTGGAGGACAGTGCTACAGTGCTACACTGTATATAAGCATATTTTTTATATATAAACATTTCAATAACTTTTCCATATCTGAGACTCTGGAGCTGTAAATTCAACCAATTGTAGATATAAAATGTGTACAATATGATTATATTTAAAACACTTATTTCCGTAGTAAGTGTATACATGTATATATTTGCTGTCATTATTGTAAAACAATACAATATTACAACTATTTATATTCCACATTGGTTGTATGGAGTATAGATAATTCAGAAATAATTTAAATAAAATGGGATGATGAGTATAAATTATGTGCAAATTTATGCCATTTTAGATAAAGAGCTTGAATATCCATAGATTTCAGTATCTTCATGAGATTCTAGAACCAATTTTCTCCACTGTTATTCATGGATGGTTGTGTATCCACACACACAATCTAAGTATGTGTTTGTTGATTAGACCATTCAGTCTATGATATTTTCATGGTATTCTGTATTATATAGTAAAATAATTGTTTGCCATTAAATCACAATTTATGTGCAAATTTATGCCATTTTAGATAAAGAGCTTGAATATCCATAGATTTCAGTAGCTTCATGAGATTCTAGAACCAATTTTCTCCACTGTTATTCATGGATGGTTGTGTATCCACACACACAATCTAAGTATGTGTTTGTTGATTAGACCATTCAGTCTATGATATTTTCATGGTATTCTGTATTATATAGTAAAATAATTGTTTGCCATTAAATCACAATTTTTCTATTATAATAATGATTAATTGAATATCTATTTATTTCCTATTTTTACTTTTGATATTACACAATTATTTCTTGATAAATTTATTTAATACCTACGGCAGATACTTGATAAATTTAACATTGGTATCCTCAAAAGAAAAGCATATATTTGTTACCTTTTTTCCTATATGGATTTAGATTTTTCTTTTTCTTTTTTGACTATTTTTTTTTGGGGGGGAGGGTTACTCCTGGTTACATCCAGCAATGCTCGGGGGTTACTCCTGGTTCTGCATTCAGCAATCATCTCTGGCAGTGCTCAGGGGACCCAATGCGATGTGTGAGATAAAACCTGGGTTCCTTTTTTTTTTTTTTAAATGACTTTAAATTGAACCAGAGAGATAGTATCATGGGTAAGGCAGTTGCCTTGCACACTGAAGACCCGAGTTCAATTCTTGCATCCCATAGGATGGCATTCACCAAGCTCACAGGAGTTATTCTTGATTGCAGACCAGGAGTAACGCCTGAGCACCACCAAATGTGGCCCGAAAACAAAGAAACAAACAAAAAAAATAATTTTGGATTGTGTTCCAGACATTTGAATGTCTGAGAAATACAAAATAATTGAACCATGTACACTATGTCTAGATTTTTTAATTGTGATCAAGTGGGGGACCTTATAGAACATGCACTTCTATCTTACTCATAAAGTTCGTCAGTTAGTAGAACACGTCTTGTATTTGCAATGTCCATAGTTTTATCCTCAACACAGTAGGATCCCCTGAGTACCACCAGGTATACATGACGGACCTACGAATCAGAGCCCAAGAACCTCAGACCCAGATCTACACACACACACGCAAAACCCAGTACTACCAAGTGCTACCAATATCAAAAACAAAACAAATAAACAATAAGACTTCCAAGCTACATAAGTGTCTCCATCATCTGATTCTTTACCTTGGTAGTATTTGTACTCAAATAACTTATTTAAGGATATTTTATTCACTTAGATTGTCATTTTCTAATATAGGCTTCCACAAACTCATGAATACTCACAATTAGTTCATTTACAGTAATGCAAAATTATGGAAGACAAAGTTAATTGATAAAATGTATATATATATGTATATATATTAAATGCATTACTATTTCTCTGCATATATACCACATATATTATTTTAATTGCTTAAGGACATATTTATGTGGCAATATAACCTTGATTTGGAGTCACTGTCACCAATAATGTACTAAATGTATGATTATTCTGAAAAATAAATCAGCAACTTCATGATATCTATTCTTTTCTAGGTTTTCTTTCAGACCAGCACTGTCTAAAGCCCAAGAAAGGTAAAAAGATTGTATAAAATCACCTCCCACAAAGTTCAAATTAAACAGACTGAATCCCCAGGATATAGAACACATCACAGTTTTATCCAAATGGCTTGAATTTAATCTCTTTTGCCACCAGGAGGATAATCGGATATGGGTTCAACTGTTAAAGTGACCTGCTTTTGTCAAGCTGCCAGCTACTCTCAGGACACTTCTTTTTCATTGAAAATAACAAGATACACTTTAAACAACTGCCAGCACTTCCTGTTCTTATGGTATAACATGGCCAAAATGTACACGGTAAAAATCACAACATAATTATGGGTACCTCACAATCACAAATAAATCCATGACAGGTTGTTTTGCTTATTTTGTCAACTCATATTACTTTTTAAAAGAATTGTTATTCCATTGTAGAAATTTTGGCTGGAATGATACTTTTATTATTAGAACACAATGCCACAAGAAACTTTGTAACTGGAAAAAACCTTTAATCTCTTTAATCCTTTCCAATATACAGAAGCTTTGTATAATTTCTCCATTAGATTCACTTTGCTTAAGATAGTATATAATAAATAAATGCAAATAAATTTGAAAACAAATTATTTTGGTAATATTCACATTTCTGGATTTGTAAATAATTTTACAATCTATGTCTTCGCGTCTCTCTCGTAAGAATTCTCAGTGTCAAGGAACTGGGGAAACAGTACAAGAGTTATCAAGTTCAAGCCACCCAGTATAGCTGGGATTCCTTGGAGGCCCCTGAACACCACTGGGGAGCTCAAGCAGTGCTATGACCTTGGGCCTAATCTCAGAACCACAGGTCCCATTGGCAGAATACCACCAGACCACTGCTATGGGAAATACCCTCAAAATAAACAAATTCTCTTACTCAGAGATTCACTGAACATTATGCAAGGGTCGGGATAGCAAGGATTTGAATTTTAATTTTCTACAATAATTATTTTTATTATTCTTTCCCTTGAGACAAAAAGAAAGGCATGCAAAAGCCTGCAAAAAAATTGAGGGTTCATTAGATATGGGCGGCTATCATGAAAGCCTCAGATATGAACATCATATATAGGATAAGGGAAAGGTAGATATGCAGAGCTACTAAGGTAGCTTCAAGTAGGTTCCAATATTTAATAAGAATGTGATTATATTCTGGGA